>NW_003302552.1:6949038-7224029 GCF_000004255.2 Arabidopsis lyrata subsp. lyrata
GAGGAAGAAGACGAGGAGGAGACCAGCACCGTTCGAGACGCGTTCGGGATCATCCCGAATGGAAGCCAAAAACAAGGCGTCCACTTCGAAGATTAAACCGGCGATGAAGGAGCCTGTTCTTGAGCCCTCTTCGCATAAAATGTTCTCTAACTTCTTCACTTATTTTGAACTCGTAATGGGCTTCGGCCCCTTTTTATTTATGGAAACATTGGCAATTTTCCTTACTTTTCAAATATTCTCGGAGATGCGTCTTTTAATGCAGGATCTGTTCGAGGGCATAAATCTCTCCGCGAATCACTCCATTCCTAGGATAGAATCTGCAGCTTGCTAGGGATATAACGTTCCTATAAATTATAGTCTCAATTTCCCTCTACTCCTCACCATTCTTTTCATTTTAGTAGGTATGGAATTCAATCTTTGCTGTTCAGAATCTATGCCCGACTTCTCCAGAATCGGAATGATAAACGAAGATGTTCCAAATGATCCAAGCAGGCAGCCTCCTTCACTTCGCGGCTTCTTAAGATCTCAGATCCGATCCCCGTGTGCTTTGATCAGGGATCTCCTAATCAGAGACCAAGGAACAGCAACGGCGTTCATAGAGGCACTCGCGCTCCAACACCGGAAGCTTATGTTGGAAAAGAGGAGACTCCGGAAGAGGATTAACCGGATGCAACGCAGGCTTACTACAGCGTCAAGAGATCTTCACATCCTTGAATCTCACCCCGGAGAGTGGACTGAGCTTGGAATCTCTGACTTTGCTCGAATTCCGGACTGCATGATGCCAATCCTCGACCTTGCTGGTCAAGGAGTTGAAGTGTTCTGCTCGTCAACAAGATTTTCATAGTCCGAAGTGTACGATGAGGGACATTCCGTCTTTTGAATAAACGCTCTATTTCCAATCTCTTGTATGTTCGCATAGCCGAACCTTTATTTGCTTCACTTGTTCGCACAGTCGAACCTTTTTCCTTTAATAAAGAAATAAAACAAATTTTTATTAATAGCTGAACTCGTTTCCGAGCTGCCTACGTACCCACTTCGGGATCAAGCCACACCGTAGTTCATGTACATAAACAATGCATGTAGCTTTAAACATAAAACTTCTTTAGGTTGATCACATTCCAAGGTCGCTTGACTGGATTGTCTTCTAAGTCTTTCAACCTATAAACACCGTTCCGAACCACTTCGGTAATAATGTAAGGTCCTTCCCAATTAATACCGAGTTTACCGGCACCTTCTTCTTTTTTGTTGTCAAAGACGCGCCTTAATACATAATTTCCCACGGAGAACGGCCTACTTTTAACCTTAGAATTGTAATACCGGGCTGCTGCCTGCTGGTAATTCTGGATCCGAATCAAAGCTTGATCACGCCTTTCATTTATGGTATCTAGTGAATCATTAAGCATTGCTGAATTTTCTTCCTCATTTAACGGTGCTTCTGTTCGGCGAAGTCCGGGCACATTGAGTTCAGCTGGTACTACCGCCTCCATGCCATAAACCAAAGAGAATGGAGTTTCTCCTGTAGGTCGCCTAGGGGTTGTGCGATAGGCCCACAGGACGGGTTGGAGTTCTTCATACCATCCTCCCTTTAGATGATTTAAGCGTTTCTTGAGATTGCTCAATATCGTCTTGTTCGCGGCTTCAGCTTGGCCGTTTCCTTGCGGATATCGTGGAGTAGAATAACTAACTTTGATTCCCCAATCCGCACAAAAGGCATCAAACTCGTGTGAAATGAATTGTAGTCCATTATCAGTGACTATTTCGTACGGAACTCCATGTCGACATATAATGTTTTTCCAAATAAAGGTCTTCACCGCTGAATCCTTGATACCAACATACGCCTCAGCTTCAATCCATTTCGAAAAGTAGTCCGTAAGGACTAAAAGGTATTGTACACCTCGAGTTGACTTGTGCAATGGTCCAATGATGTCCATTGACCACCTCATAAACGGGTATGGGGCGGAAATGGAGGAGAATAATTCTGACGGTTGATGGATCAATGGTGCATGGAGTTGGCAGCGCTTGCATCTTTGGGCGAACTTAACACAATCTGTGATCATAGTGGGCCAATAATATCCCATTCTTTTAACTTTAAAAGCCATAGCCCTTCCTGATGAATGACTCCCACATAATCCTTCGTGTACTTCGCTCATAACGATTTCGACTTCGGGCCCAAAAATGCATAATAGGTAAGGGTCACTGACACCTCGTCTATACAATGTGTCTTTTGACAGACAAAATTTCGCGCTAACGATTCTCATTTTTCTGGCCTGCCATTTATTCTTTGGGAGCTCGCCTGTCATAATGTAGTGCTTTATTGGCTCCCTCCAGTCAGCCCCCCAGTCTTTAGCCAGAATTTGGTCGACCTTGTGAAATACTCGTGGCTCCGGTTCGGGATGTTCGTTTGGTTCAAGAACATTCTCCTCGATTAATGGCTCGGTTTCTAATATCGTCACGCGCCGCTGCTCGAGACCTTGTAACGACGAGGGTTTCCTTGTTGTCTTGAATGCTTCGCTCTGAAATGCATTCCACTGGAATAACTCTTTTCAACTCAGGATCTGATGTTGACGCTAATGCGGCAAGTGCGTCCGCAGTTGTATTCTCCCCCCGAGGTATGCGGATTAATTTGAATTTCGAGAAATTTTTAGATAGATCCTTCACCACTTTGAGGTACGCTTCCATTCTTGAATCCTTGGCTTCATAGTCTCCATTAAACTGGTTAACTACTAATTGCGAATCGCAGTTCCAATATTTCCTTAGCACCAACTCCTTGTGCCAATCGAAGTCCGGCAATCAGGGCTTCGTATTCTGCCTCGTTGTTGGAGGCATTGAATAACAATCGGAATGACTGTTCTAGAATTTCTGATGTTGGAGACTCCAACTTGATTCCCACTCCGGATCCTTGTTTTGTTGAAGACCCATCTACGTGTAATTTCCAAGTTTGGTTCTCCGGTTGTTCTATCGTTCCAGGTATTGGTAGTTCGGTCAGGAAGTCTGCTAAGACCTGAGCCTTCATACTGATCCGGCTTTTTAACTCTATGTCGTACTCGCTTAATTCCACCGCCCATTTCGCCAAACGTCCGGACTGACTTGGACTATGAAGTATTGTTCGGAGTGGCTGGTTGGTTAATACTTCAATCGGATGGGATTGAAAATACGGGCGCAGCTTCCGAGCCGAGGTCACCACCGCGAGTGTGAGTTTTTCCATCATTGTATATCTGGTTTCTGGATCCGTCATTGACTTACTTACGTAGTAAATTGGTTTCTGCTCCCCGCGATCTTCCCGAACCAAGACTCCACTAACCGCGTGGTTTGAAACTGACACGTACAAATAAAGTTTTTCATCCACTTCTGGTTTGGACAGTATAGGTGGAGTGGTTAAGTATGCCTTAAGCTGCTCAAAAGCTTCTTCACACCTCTCATCCCAAAGGAATCCTTTGTTCCCTTTTAGAATTTGGTAGAAAGGTAACGACTTATCTGTTGATCTCGAGATAAAACGATTCAAAGCCGCAATCCGCCCAGTCAACCGTTGTACTTCTTTGAAGTTTCTTGGAGATGGCATGTTTAGAAAGGCGTTAATTTGATTTGGATTGGCTTCAATCCCTCTTTCTGTCACGATATAGCCAAGAAACTCTCCGGATGGGACTCCAAATGTGCACTTCGCCGGGTTCAGCTTCATTTGATATTTATTGAGAATATCAAAACATTCCTCTAAATGCTTAACGTGATCCTCTTTCTTTAACGATTTAACCAACATATCATCTATGTAGACTTCCATTATCTTCCCGAGGTGATTGTGGAACATTTTGTTAACCAACCGTTGGTAAGTTGCTCCTGCATTTTTCAAACCAAAAGGCATTACCTTGTAACAATAGATACCTCTATCTGTGATAAATGACGTCTTTTCTTGATCTTCGGGGTTCATCATTATTTGATTATAACCCGAGAAGGCGTCCATGAATGTTAACAGCTCGTTCCCAGCGGTGGACTCTACAAGTCGATCTATATGTGGGAGCGGGAAACTATCTTTGGGACATGCTTTATTTAGGTCTGTGAAATCGATGCAAACCCTATCTTTCCCATTCTTCTTTTTGACAACGACAGTATTTGCTACCCATTCCGGGTATTGCACTTCTCTTATGGACCCTATCTTCAAAAGTTTATCCACTTCGTCATTTACTATTTTGGCTCGCTCCACTCCGAGCTTTCTTCTTTTCTATTTCACCGGCTTGAAGCTCGGATCCACGTTTAGCTCGTGACAAATTATATTTGGATCTATACCAGGCATGTCCGCCGCTGACCACGCAAACGATGTTTTGTTTCTCCTCAAAAGTTCGATCAAAGCTTCTTTTATTTGGCCAGTCAAAGTTGCTCCAATTCGGACTTTCCGATCTGGTTTGTCTTCTTCCAATACCACTTCGACTACTACATCCTCTTTTTCCTGCCCACTAGAAAATTTTTGCCTTAGTCCTTCTTTTGCGGGCTTTGTTAATTGCTATTGGATCTTCAAACGGTGGCTAGCTAGGTAACACGTCCGTGAAGCTTCTTGATCTCCCCGAATTGTTTCCACCCCATTTGATGTTGGAAATTTGATACATTGATGGTATGTGATAGTGGGTTTTTCACGATCAATTAAACCTAAAACACTATCCTGTCATTGTAGTATTTCAGGTGTCAATCCAATCAGGTGTGATGCAAACAAATGAGATATGATCAGAAAGCACTAAGTCAAGCCAAGCAGAATTCAGTTGTTGTTCTAACAGTCCTAGTGATTGATTGCAGAAAACAGTAAATTTGCAGAAATGGACTGCTATACTCTATCACAAGGCTCACTACCAGAAGGAGGATGTGATAGAGTAAAAGGGTCCGAAAACAGACAATTATCAAAATTCAATAGCAAGTAACAGAGAAGGTGAATGCAGAAGGTAAATAAACAGATAAATCAATTGGATAAGAAACTCCTAAGGATGGGGTAATCGAGTAGTGTGGACTCCATAATCAAATCCAATGGTTAACAGTTCTCAATGAAGCTATCCCTAGACAACAGGTTCAACAACAGATTTATTCACTCCCGTGCAACAAATCCTCAAGCAAAGCTAGCCCAGACTAATTCCCATTAACGGAATCTAACTATGCAGGCAATAAGAACCGACTGTTAAAGCCAATAACCGCTCTAAACGGCCAATCCCTTGGGATAGAGACGATTATCACTGGAATTAGTAGATCCAACAATCCATTAAACGCCTCATGAGCGCTGGAATGTCTGGGATCGAATTCCAGTTGATCAGAAAGGAATAAGCAATAAACACAACTAATCCAGAAGGGATTCAATATATCTACACTTAACCATCAGAATCGACCAAGGGTCTCACATCTACTCTATCCCATCCTCAGAAATTCTAGTCACTACTCAGACAACATGCTCAAAGACACAAAAACGATTGATGATTGCATAACTTCAAAGATCAAAGGAAGTGAAAACAGAAATCAACAAGAGAATGAAAGCAGAATCTCAATAACTTAGAAAAACGAAAAATACAAAGTTGCAGAAGCAAAAGCGGCTACTAAAACAATACTAGGGTTCGAGACTAAAACGTAAAATAAAAAGTCGATCCCTCAGGGGAAACCCTTAGAGACTTATTTATAGCAAAAACGACAAGGATAAATAAGTGGGCTTCGAGTCCGCTTAACAGGCCCATGGAACGTTGTGGTCGAGTATATGGGCACAAAGTGGGCTTCATGGTCGAGCATGAATCGAAACCCGCGATCAAGTGGTTCCTTCTCTCCTCTTCTCTTTCCTTTGCTCAGGTTGTCTGGTTGAGTGCGGATTGATCAGAGGGTCGAGGTGGTGATCGAGTAGAATGGTTGGTGGCAGGATCTGGACTGCTTCTTCTCTCCTGTGATCGAGTAGGTTGGTTGATGGACTGATCTGGACTGCTTCTTCAACCCTGCGATCGAGTATGTGGGTAGACTGTCAGGATGGACTGCTCCTCTTCCTCTGCGATCGAGTAGAACAGTCTGGCTGGACTGCCCTGTGATCGAGTATGTGGGTAGACTGTCAGGATGGACTGCTCCTCTTCCTCTGCGATCGAGTAGAACAGTCTGGCTGGACTGCCCTGTGATCGAGTATAAGGGTCCTGGTGGTCTGCTGAGCTGACTGCTTCCCTCTCTGCTACTGGTGATCGAGTATAAGGGTCCAAATGTGACTTTAAGCTCTGTTTTTCCTCTTTCTAAACACCAATAGCTCCGAAACACCTGAAACAACTCCAGAATGCAAAATGCATGCAAGACTAATGCTAGACACACTTAAACATGCAAATTATGCGAAATGATGATGAATGCTGTGAAAGATGAACGAAACTAGACTCAAAATGGTGATAAATGGATGTATAAAACATGCAAATTATAGACATATCAACTCCCCCAAACTTAGTCTTTGCTTGCCCTCAAGCAAACAAGTAAGCATAAGATGAAGGAGAGGTTTGAAGGTGGAGATTCAGAACCAAAGCATCAGGTAGAATAGATAAAATCAAGGTCCAAGTTGGTAGTTCTAGGATGCGATATGATCGATCTCTACTCAAAACCGTTAGCCATGCCTTGTTATGATTCAATCCGACTCTTATACTCGATCTACACATGCTTTCAAATCGACCAATCCCTTTAACATTCATTAGTTTCAGAACGTGAATCAAGCAATGCACCATCAATGAACTCATTTGGCTTAAGGTGTAGGTTAGGAGACAAAGGCAGTCCCTTTAAAGTGGTTCAAGTTTAGTAACAGGGGACTCTCAAAAGAAATGGACTGAGCTTTAGGAGAATGCTAAAGGTAAGACCCAACTTATGCATACAAGAACAGTATCTCATCTACCCAATAAGATAAACCGTGTTTACACCAGCAGATGGTACTACCCTCAAGCCCAGAAGATGATCCTAGTTCTACCCCTTGCACTCAAGGCATTTTTTCTCATTCTTATCTTTGATCAAATCACTCTTTCTTTTTCTTTGACTCTGTTCTAAGGAGAAGTTATCTTTTACTTGATGGATCTAGTGGGGTTTGGTTTTCCTTGACAACTATGGCTCTTGTTATCTTCTTATGATAAAGACTTTTCTAAATTTTTTTTTTTTTTTTTTTTTTTTTTTTTTTTTTTTTTTGCTTCTTTTAATTTGTTACAGAGCCTATCTATTCGAATTTCAGTTTCTCAAAACCCATTACTAGACTAA
Source organism: Arabidopsis lyrata subsp. lyrata (assembly GCF_000004255.2). Taxonomy (NCBI): domain Eukaryota; kingdom Viridiplantae; phylum Streptophyta; class Magnoliopsida; order Brassicales; family Brassicaceae; genus Arabidopsis; species Arabidopsis lyrata. The sequence continues at coordinate 6,956,257 of NW_003302552.1, forward strand.
CTTGTTTCTCAACTTCCTTCTCCTAAAAACATCAACCTTTACCTTCTTTTACTCATATACTCGATCCCCACCCAAAAATAGACTCCCACCTAGTCCTATCTAGTCCAGAAAACATGGACTAGAACTACATGAGACACTACTCTTGTCGGTTCAAACCTAACACTTTCTACCAAGCTCAATCCTGAAACAGGCCTCACAGTCACACACGAGATATTACAGGGCTTTTAAAAGAAAGGTTTGGTTAAGGTCTAGGGAAACTGCTCCTATGATGGAAGCAGCTACTTGGGTTAGCAAGGATGGTGAAAAGTTGAAAGAAAACCCAAGTATGTATATGGTATCCATGAGTTCAAATTTGATGCTAAGACATGATAATTATAAATCAGATTCAGGTTTAAATTGATAGGGAATGGTATCAAATCATGACAGTGTGATCGAGTAGAGCATTCAAGACATGGTGCAGTTTTACTTCAATTTCATTGACTACGCATCAGACAACTAGCAACGAGGGCACTGAGTCTATCTACTGAACCAACATGCTTACAAGGCTATTTCATCATAATCCCCTATGCATATGCAACAATCCTATATGAAACATACTAGACTCGAACCTAAATGTGATGCAACTAGATGAACACTCTGTTTTTGTGGAATACATTTTCAAAAAAAAATTTTTGGTTTTTCCTATGCCTTAGATGAATGCAGACTCAAGAGTATATACAATGCAAAAATTTGAAGATAAGAACACAAAAGACTCATCAGTTCACACACTTCCTGAGCCCTCCCCCGAACTTAAATCACACAGTCCCCTGTGTGACCAAATTTGGAAGAGAGTACTCAGGACAAAAACATCCTTGAAACGAAACAGGAGATGGTAATGCACAGTGTTGAAGTGTGGTGCTTACCTCAATGGAAGAAGGAGCGGATGTGATCATCAGTGCCCGTTTGCGATTCTTGCCAGGCCATTGAAGAATCTCCTTGCTCAGTCTCGGCTGCAGCTCCGCGTGGGTACTCGACCCTCTTACTCGATCGCAAGATCTCTGGGTGGAACAAAAAATTTTCAAATTTTGGACTCCACTGGGCTGATATACTCAATCACAAGGTCCTTGGTAGAGTAAATTTTTTTTTTTTTTTTCTTTTTTTTACTCTATCTCCAGATTGTTTCTCCATTCCTGAGAACCACAAACACAACCAAAACAAATCAAAAATAACAAGAAAGGAAAAATTATTTACAGAGATAGTCATGGGACTTCCTCCCAAGTGAGCTTGTTTAAAGTCTCTAGCCTGACTCCTCACACTTATTATGTAGAGAAAGTGTGACAGAGAAGACTTAAGAAGTCTTCTTCTTCACCAAGCTTATCATCATACTCAGCATCCTCTCTTGAAGCAATGTGAACGTTGGGCTGAGGTTGAACTTCCCTTTGAACCCGACTCAATATGTTTCTAAGCTCTTTGATGGTGTAGGCTAGCTCCTGTATGGTTCTTTCTTTGAGATCAGACTTCTTTTTGAACTCTTGCCAATTAAGCACTGAAGGTATACTCGATCGAGCGATTGAATTCGAAGGTTGAGTTTGGACTAGAACTGGTTCCTTCACTTTTGCGGCCTCAAATCCTTCTTCTAGAACTGCTCTCTGAATCTCGAAGGTCTTTCTCTCTGTTGTTGCCCTTGCTGGAGTTTTGTTGATGTCAAACTGCAACCTGACGTGCTTCCCAAGGTTGAGATCAATCTTACCATATCTGACATCTATTACTGCTCCCACTGAGGCCAAGAAAGGTCGTCCCAAGATCAGAGGATTCTTAGATTCTTCATCCATCTCAAGCACAACAAAATCAGTAGGCACCTCTACTCCATTAATCATCACTGGCACATCCTCTAGCAGGCTAAAAGGTCTCCTTGAAGTCCTATCAGCAAGAATCAAGGTAATGTCACAAGGCTTGTACTGGACGAATCCTAACTTCCTTGCCACAGAGAGTGGCATTAGGCTGACTGAGGCTCCTAGATCACATAGACAATTGCTGAAAGTTAATTGCCTAATGGAGCATGGTAGAGTGAAAGATCCAGGATCTTCCAACTTTTCTTGAATAATCCTCTCATCAGTGGCTTGAATTGGATTGGTATCATATTCATCACCTGAATCTTGATATATGTTGAGCCTTTCCAATATCAAGTTTCTCACATCTCTGTGAGGGTCCGGAATTAGCTTGAGGACTTCTATTAATGGCATCACTGCTTCCATCTCGTCAATCTGTTTCTCTGCAAGAGATTCATATTTGTCTTTCCAAGTTTTCCTGAACGTCCATGGGAGAGCAAGTGAAGGTGAAGGACTTGGCTTGAATCGCTTTACCATTCTCTCGATTATAGCAGCTTTCTCTTCCAAGGCAGACTGAGTTTGATGGCGGGATTCAGCTGAATGGTTTAGTTCAATAACTGAGACTTCAATCCGTTTAGAAGCCTCCCCTTCCTGAACTTCACTGTCCACAGTGATTGAGTGCTGGTCATGTAGAGTGTGTTTCTTCATAGCATCATTAATGTCAAACTTCATCTTAAAATCTTTTCCAAGATTAAGATCAATTTTCCCGTTTTTGACATCTATGACCGCTCCGGCTGTAGCTAAGAAGGGCCTTCCAAAGATTAAAGGGTTTATTGGATCTTCATCCATTTCGAGCACTATGAAGTCTGTGGGGACTTCAACATTTCCGATCTTAACAGGCAAATCTTCTAATATCCCATGAGGTAGTCTAACAGACCCATCGGCCAGGATCAAGGAGTTGTTGAAAGATTTATACTTGCTGAAACCAAGTCTCTTGGCCACAGAGAGAGGCATGAGACTGATGAAACCACCTAGATCACATAGGCAGTTACTGAAGGCTAAAGGACCTATAGAGCAAGGTAAGGTAAATGAACCAGGATCCCCCAATTTCTTGGGAGGTGGCACAAAGACTATATCCTCGGTCTTTGCAGCAGATGGTTGTTCAACTGTGGTAGCGACTGGTGAAGCTTGTGATCGAGTAGACTGCTTGTCAAGTATGGGCTCCTCTAGTGTTTGGTCAGCCACAACGTCATCTTGACAGAAATCCTCCCCCTCTTGGACCACAATGCCTTCGGTGATGGATTTAAGGTCATGTCGAGTTGGCAGCTCTCGATCATAGCGGATAGTGATGGCGTTAGCAGTGGCATACTCCTTGGGATTCTGAATTGACTTCCCTGGAAGTCCAGTGATCTTGGGAGCAGAGGATGACCCAGTTTGGCCTTCCATGTATCTGACCTTAGAGGTGAGTGCCTCTACCTTGATGTTGAGATCGTTATAACTGCAGTCTATCTTGTTGTTCATTTCGGCCAGCTTCTTAGCGATCTCCATAGAGCCTGTTGCTTGTCCTTGAAGAAGCTGTTGGAGCATTTGCTTCAGGTCTGAGTCAGGAGTGCTAGAGGTTTGTTGTTGCTGTGGTACAAATCCTGGTGGTGGATGCTGTGTTTGATAACCTCCCTGAAACTGTTGCTTAGGAACAAACCCTTGACTTTGGTTGTATGGAACGAATGGTTTGGGTTGGGTCTGCTGTTGTTGAGGGTAGACTTGATCCTGCGGGTTTGCAACATTGGTACTCCTGTAAGACAGATTGGGATTGTTCTGCTTATAGTAGTTGTAGCCCTTGTTGTAGCCTCCTTGGTTTTGCACATAGCTTACTTCTTCTGACTGAAGAGTCTCCCCATCCTGGACTTGGAACGTCTCATCTTCACAGAGAAAATGGACTTGCTTCTGTTGCACAAGGAGTAGCTTGTCCAGCTTGTCATTCATGGCCTTCATGTCCTTGCGGTGCTTCTCCTCTAAGTCTGAACTTCCTCTGATGGTTCTGTCATAATCTTCATTGTAGTTTCCATCAGACTGAGCTAAATTCTCTACTAGCTCCCATCCTTCTTCAACTTCCTTGTTCAGGAAATTCCCGTTGGATGCTGTATCCAGGAGCATCCGGATCTTAGGGAGAACTCCTCTGTAGAGAGTGCTCAGGAGTGAGGCTTTAGAGAAACCGTGGTGAGGACATTGATTCTGATATCCTCTGAAACGCTCCCATGCTACACAGAAAGTCTCAGCATTCTTCTGAGTGAAGCCAGAAATCTCATTCCGGAGTCTTGCTGTCCTGGAGTTGGAGAAGAATTTAGTCAAGAAGGCTTTCTTGCAGTCATTCCAGGAGGTGATGGAGCCTTGAGGAAGTGATTTTCCCCACTGGTGGGCTTTGTCTCCAAGAGAAAATGGAAACAAACGCAACTTGAAGCCATCCTCACTGACTCCATTGATCTTAGTTAGGCTGCAAAGCCTATCAAACTCGTCCAGATGATCGAGTGGATCCTCCATTGGGAGGCCGTGAAATTTGTTGCCCTGAACCATGGCAATGAGACCACTCTTGATCTCGAAGTTGTTGTTCTGCACTGGTGGAGGCACAATGCCATTGCGCTGATTGTCATTATGTGGAGCATCGCCTGCACCAATGTTGTTTGGCAGTTCTGGGTTATGGTCGTCAGCCATAGTGTCTGTGTTTAATTTCTCTCTTAACTCACGAGCAATACGGTCGATGTTCTCGTTGAAAAGCAGGTTCTTATGTCCTTTAGATCGAGTTTGCATACAACAGGTATCAGCCCAGTTTGAGCAGAGTAATCAGAGATAATACCTGAAACACACAAACAAAGAGAAAGACACAGAGTTAGTAACCTTGTAAAAAAAAAAACGAACTTGATCTTAACGTTTCTAATGATCTCAAATATAGCAAACAAACACCCAAATGGCAACGGCGCCAAATTGATAGTGGGTTTTTCACGATCAATTAAACCTAAAACACTATCCTGTCATTGTAGTATTTCAGGTGTCAATCCAATCAGGTGTGATGCAAACAAATGAGATATGATCAGAAAGCACTAAGTCAAGCCAAGCAGAATTCAGTTGTTGTTCTAACAGTCCTAGTGATTGATTGCAGAAAAAAGTAAATTTGCAGAAATGGACTGCTATACTCTATCACAAGGCTCACTACCAGAAGGAGGATGTGATAGAGTAAAAGGGTCCGAAAACAGACAATTATCAAAATTCAATAGCAAGTAACAGAGAAGGTGAATGCAGAAGGTAAATAAACAGATAAATCAATTGGATAAGAAACTCCTAAGGATGGGGTAATCGAGTAGTGTGGACTCCATAATCAAATCCAATGGTTAACAGTTCTCAATGAAGCTATCCCTAGACAACAGGTTCAACAACAGATTTATTCACTCCCGTGCAACAAATCCTCAAGCAAAGCTAGCCCAGACTAATTCCCATTAACGGAATCTAACTATGCAGGCAATAAGAACCGACTGTTAAAGCCAATAACCGCTCTAAACGGCCAATCCCTTGGGATAGAGACGATTATCACTGGAATTAGTAGATCCAACAATCCATTAAACGCCTCATGAGCGCTGGAATGTCTGGGATCGAATTCCAGTTGATCAGAAAGGAATAAGCAATAAACACAACTAATCCAGAAGGGATTCAATATATCTACACTTAACCATCAGAATCGACCAAGGGTCTCACATCTACTCTATCCCATCCTCAGAAATTCTAGTCACTACTCAGACAACATGCTCAAAGACACAAAAACGATTGATGATTGCATAACTTCAAAGATCAAAGGAAGTGAAAACAGAAATCAACAAGAGAATGAAAGCAGAATCTCAATAACTTAGAAAAACGAAAAATACAAAGTTGCAGAAGCAAAAGCGGCTACTAAAACAATACTAGGGTTCGAGACTAAAACGTAAAATAAAAAGTCGATCCCTCAGGGGAAACCCTTAGAGACTTATTTATAGCAAAAACGACAAGGATAAATAAGTGGGCTTCGAGTCCGCTTAACAGGCCCATGGAACGTTGTGGTCGAGTATATGGGCACAAAGTGGGCTTCATGGTCGAGCATGAATCGAAACCCGCGATCAAGTGGTTCCTTCTCTCCTCTTCTCTTTCCTTTGCTCAGGTTGTCTGGTTGAGTGCGGATTGATCAGAGGGTCGAGGTGGTGATCGAGTAGAATGGTTGGTGGCAGGATCTGGACTGCTTCTTCTCTCCTGTGATCGAGTAGGTTGGTTGATGGACTGATCTGGACTGCTTCTTCAACCCTGCGATCGAGTATGTGGGTAGACTGTCAGGATGGACTGCTCCTCTTCCTCTGCGATCGAGTAGAACAGTCTGGCTGGACTGCCCTGTGATCGAGTATGTGGGTAGACTGTCAGGATGGACTGCTCCTCTTCCTCTGCGATCGAGTAGAACAGTCTGGCTGGACTGCCCTGTGATCGAGTATAAGGGTCCTGGTGGTCTGCTGAGCTGACTGCTTCCCTCTCTGCTACTGGTGATCGAGTATAAGGGTCCAAATGTGACTTTAAGCTCTGTTTTTCCTCTTTCTAAACACCAATAGCTCCGAAACACCTGAAACAACTCCAGAATGCAAAATGCATGCAAGACTAATGCTAGACACACTTAAACATGCAAATTATGCGAAATGATGATGAATGCTGTGAAAGATGAACGAAACTAGACTCAAAATGGTGATAAATGGATGTATAAAACATGCAAATTATAGACATATCAGTATGTAGAGGGGACTGCTTTCATTCGATAAATCCAGGGAGTCCCGAGGATGATGTTGTAAGCTGCGGGCTTATCGAAGACAACGAAGTCCACGATTTTCGATACCTTTTTGGCAAGGACCGGTAGCTTGATTGTTCCGAGAGACATGGCTGACTCGCTTGTGAACGCAACTAATGGAGATGGAGGTCCTACTATGTCTGCTCGGCTGATTCCCATTCTTTCTAAAGTACTTAAAAAGATCAAGTCGACCGAACTGCCTGTATCGATAAGGATCCTTGATACTTCGAAGTTAGCAACATCAAGGGTAATGACTAGAGCATCATCATGCGGTCTTTCGAGGTGCCGCGTTTCTTCTTCGTTAAATGATATTGAAGCACCTTGAAAATCAACTTCTTCGCTCAAGCTTGCTTTGAGTAAGACATTTCGTCTATGTTTTTTGATGGAACTTATCGAATCTCGACAAAATTTGGAGCCTCCTAGAATCACATTGATCTTACCCTTCGAACTTCTTGGTTCTTCCTCGTTGGATAACCTTGGTCTTTTGGAATCTTGATCTTTGGAGTTTTCCTTTGCTTCGTGGTATTCCTTCACAAAATCTTTTATATCGAATTTGGAAAGATCTCCACTTGCCCAAAGCTCCGCAAGGTGCCTTTTAAGGACACTACAATCCTTGGTTAAATGTCCGGTTACTTTATGAATATCACAATATAAACTTTCATCGCGGACCCAAGTGTTTGACCTTCCTTTTCCTTGGAATTGCTTTCCGACAGTACTATTGAAGGGTTGTGACCCAAATTTCTTGGTCCTTTGCTCTCCCTAGGCTCAAACTTCTTGGTAGGGACGGTGATTGCCGGCTTTTCTTGCTTATTTCTTTTGGCAAAATTTTCTTTCTCGTCCTCTACTTCCATCCAATTGTTTGCACGGAAGAGTGCATCTTGAATTGTATCTGGCTTATGAAGTATTAAGTCTTCTTTAAACCTTGAATCATGTCGCAATCCTTTTCGTAGGGCAGATAAAGCTGATTGCTGTGAGATTCTTGGGAGCTTTGACAGCACTCCTTTGAACTTGGTGATGAAAACTCGAAGTGACTCATTTGATCCTTGCGATAAGTTCCAAAGATCGGCATCCGAAACGCTTTTATCCATAAGGATGGAATATTGCTTTAAGAATACGGCTGATAGTTCGTCAAAATTGCTGATCGAACCCGGCTCTAATTGGGTGAACCACATTAGAGCTTGGCCACATAGATTTTTCGAAAAAAGCTTGCAGTAACCTGCGTCCTCATCAGCTTCATCCAATTCGACTCTTCCAGCAGCGATCAAAAAAGCTGCGAGATATCTTTTTGGATCCTCCAATCCGCTGTAAGGGTCCAACTTGAGTTTCCGGGAATCTTTGATCCTCAAACTTGCAATTCGCGAGATGAAAGGTGTTCGCCTAGCTTCTTCAATGACTCGATTGATGTCTGGCTCCGAACTTGTAGCTTGATGAAATTTTGATGTCATTTCTTTTAATTCCTGGCTAACCTTCCTCATGGTCTCGAACTGGTCGAGGTTCTCCTGCTCGTATTGAGCTGCAAGTTGTTCTTCATCTCCGAGCTGTGTCTCTTCTTCCAACGTCTGATCTACATTATTAGTAGCACCGGGAGTTGTTTGTCCGCTGGTTTCATTTCGTGCAGCGGAACTTGGCGAGTTGAATATCCCTCTTCGGATTCCCACAAGGTTTCCTGCACTTAAAGAGCGAACACGAGTTTGTATAGTACTGAAGTTTTGACTAAGAGATACCTGGGATGTTTGCAACGTATCGACGGCCTTTTCCACATCCGAGAACTTTTGTGATATGTCCGACATGGTTTGCTGCATAGCTTTGAGGGTTTCGGCCAATGATGTCTCAACGGTGTCTCCTCCGGACATTGTTGCTTATCTCGGAAGTGTAATAAAGAAAAATCTGACCACTCAAGAATCCTATCTCCCCACATACGGCGCCAAAATGTGGATGTCGGATTCACACACTCAAGTATTTCTATTAAGTAGGAAAGATTACTCTTGAGGGACAAAAATGAATATGTAAAAACTTATAAATTGCTACGAAAATTGCTATATTACTTCTTTTTCCTGAGAGGAAGATCCCCTTTACATGGCCATTGGCCTTTATATTTATACATAGAGAATCGACATTAAAATGAATAATTAAGTACAATTATTCCCTCTTAAATGTGTCCGTTTTGATTCTTTGACTTTAATGCTCAATGTTTGAATTTGAGTTGACTCTGATCTTCATGGGCCTCGCCTTTTGGCCCAAGTGTCCTTGAACCGACTTACCCGTGTCTTCTACACCGAACTCATGTCGAAGAGCAGTCACTTCGGATTCTCGAAGTGGTGATAACCACTTCGACCGTTCCTTCGGCTCACGGGTCCAATGGGCTTTATCCTTTATGGGCCATTATCTTGACTACGTGGCAATCTTTGGTTGGTCTCGGACTTCTGGTGCGGGATCCGACACCAACAGTCTTCCATTCATCTCCCTCTTTCATTCGCACTTGATGGTATCCACTACTTAGGTCAATTTTTGAGAAGATTGTAGCTCCGCTAAGCTCATCTAGCATGTCATCCAGTCTGGGAATGGGATGCCGATATTTGATGGTGATGTTGTTGATGGCTCGATAGTCCATGCACATCCTCCATGATCCATCTTTCTTAGGCACCAAGAGCACCGGCACAGCACACGGGCTTAAACTTTCTCGAATGTATCCTTTAGACATCAGGTCCTGTACTTGTTTTTCTAACTCCTTAGCCTCCTCAGGATTGACTCGGTAGGCGGCTCGGTTTGGTAATGGTGCACCGGGAACTAGGTCAATCTGATGCTCTATTCCCCTTACTGGTGGCAGTCCAGGCGGTATTTCTTCGGGAAAGACGTCTGCAAACTTCTCCATGATTCCCTTGACTTCGGTAGGAATGAGAGATGGTTCTGGACCTGAAACTAAGCCCTCCTTAAAGATCATTAGTAGCACTGTTTCTTTCTGTTCCAACGATTTAGAAACAACCGCAGGAGGTATGTAAAGGTTAGTCTTACTTACCCTGGCTCCTTTGGACATAGCATGGTGCATTTCATTTACCTCTTGGGGAGTAAGTGGTGCTAAATTGTGCTTCTTGTTGTTGTAAGTGAAGCTATAGTAGTTTGTTCGGCCGCTATGTAGGGTGTCCTTATCGAATTGCCAAGGCCTCCTAAGAGAAGATATCCAGCTTGCATAGGAACCACGTCACACACTACTTGGTCGGCATACTTTCCAATGCTAAAAGCTATGGTAACTTGCTCAGAGATTTTGAGTTCAGTCTCATCATTCAACCACTTAAGGCGATACGGGCGGGGGTGATTTGTCCTTTGTAGACCTAATTTCTCAACCATATACTTGCTGGCTACATTAGTACAAGAACCACCGTCAATGATTAAGCTACATACCTTAGAATCGATGGTGCAACAAGAGTGAAAGATGTTCTCCCTCTGAATGGTTTCTGGTTCAAAGAAAACGCTGAGAGATCTTCTTATTACCAACAACTCTCCGGTGTCAGGATAATCCACTATGTGAACACAAATCAGTATCTATGTGAATCGCACACAAAGATAGAGATTCAACTTACTTTCTAAAGGAATCACACACAATAGCAAGCAAACAAAACCTAAGCTTTAAAGGTGAGAAAACTCTCTTTTATATTCCAAATATTCTATATATTTACAATGGATGGAGAAATGAGCTTATATAGGCACAAATTACAAATCATCAACATAAATGCAAAATAAATCAAATTAATTACATAAATAAATCAAGAATCAATTTTGAGAAATTTTATCAATCATCATTAATGGAGATTGGTTCTTTGAATCTAGACACTTTCTTGATATATCCATGAATTGATTGTCTTCTAGAAATTTCTTTGGATTTTGGGCTTAATTTTCATTGATCAATTTGTTGATGAACCATGGATGAACAATGAAAAAATCATAACAGAAAGATAAAAGGAAAAACAAAATAGAAACGTAATTGAGTTCTGATATCTCTGGCTCTATGATCGAGTGGTGATCGAGTGAAACCGAGCTGTTGGCTTCTCCGGAGTTGCGATCGAGTGGTCCGGTGAAGGTGCGATTGAGCATCCTAACTTTCTGCTCTGTTTCTCCTCTGTTTGAGCACCAAAAGCGTCCAAAGCACGTGAAAACAATCCCAATATGCAATGCACATGCATTCTAATGTAAAACCGTCCTAAGTATGCAAAACACACTAAAACGATTACTAATGAGATGAAATGTGGGTGAAACTATGTCAAAGTGATGAAGAATGAATTCCCAAATCATGCAAATTATAGATATATAAAACCACCACCAATCCCAAAGGAGAAACACACTTAACATAGTCATAACCCAATTGAGCTATAACATCTCGGACGGCATCATAAGAGTTCTTCGTTTCGACCAGAAAGAGTAAGTCCGGAGAATAATTTTCCGTAATTCCCTTTAGGCGTCGAACTACCAAGGACCCTTTTAAGCCCCTGTAGTTCTAAAAAGTTGTATTCATTGCGGCTCAAATGGCTTCTGGTCCACCGTACCATCTCGATTGGTTGTTGGGGTAGGCAGAGCGGATCTCCCTGCATCAGGTGATTGTGTTGAAGTCTGTGGTTGCATTAAAAACCAGTTGCGTATCTCCAAAGTCTCTGATTGTCGGTGTTGGCGCTTGAAGACTTGATGCTCTGTATCCTCAAGGGCACGCGTCTGTCTCAGGTCCCAACACACAAGCGGGAAGGCATGATTATGATCTTTTGAAGTCGACGGTTCCCTCTTCCTCTTCTTGGAAGCGGCTGGAGAGTCTTCTTTCTTCCCACTAATCGTAACATGCTTGTCGCTTTGTCCTTGAGTATCATCTGTTTGATTCCTAACTGGTGCATCTAGATTGTAGTCATGATCCTCATCGTCATCATCATCTTCTGGTGGCGGTGGAGGAACATCGTTGTTCATTGGGTATTTTGAGGAGTACTCATGGGTGAGCATCCCACAAGTAGAGCAAAATTTGCGAAGTTTCTCATAACAAAACTTCAAAACACATGCCTCATCCCCAAATTGATACAGCCTTTGGAAACGAAGATGGTCTTTAATATTCCAAAGGAGTCTGACCCGTACATATTCGACGAGAACAGCACCGTCTCCTCCAAAATCAGTTTTTAGAAAATAATCCAAGCGCCCACCAATAGATGTGATCATTGGCAGGGTTAATAGATATAGATGGATTCCTCTTATCTGGACCTAGAAGGAAATTCTCTTAAGATCTTCATCAGAATGATTTGGATTCCACCATTGGGTAACACACATCCATTCATTAAACAACTATGGACCACGCCGGAGAACAGAGGCCATTGATTCTTCAGATTATAATAGGAATTGGATTTTCCTATTCTCCAGAATTCGTCCTGAGACCTTATTGTCCACCCCCCAAAGTCGCGGCATGACATTGAGCATTGCTTGAAGGTTTTGTCTTCTAGAGTTCACCGACTTTACAATAAGACTGAAACGGGTCTCACTAATCGCTTCTTCACACAATTTGAACGGGAGATTGATCGCTTCATCTCCAATTTCTAACGCAATTTTTTGCAATTGTCTCCGGATTTTATCTGCCATGAACAATATGAAGGAAAAGGGATATTTTCACTCTTATCAACCCAAGGAATCCAGAGACATGTGCAGGGTTTATATAGATTGTTGGGTGTAGCAGTTAAGAGATCAATAATTGTTTTACCGTTAATCAGCGCTGAAAAAACAGCCGATAACCGGCGAAAACTGTCAATTTCTGACAAAAAACGCGAGAAAAAAGTGAACAGATACGTTCGCAGAGAAAATCGCCTCTCTTTTTTTTTTTTTCTTTATTGCATTTGATTTTATTTTAAATTATCTTAAATATAAATTTTCATAAAACTAAATAGTAAATACTTTTGTGCATCTTTAGCAAAAAAAAAAAAAAAAGAAAATTGTGCATGGCACAAGTTTTTACTTCATGGTAATTTAAACGACCGGTGAAAAATAAAAAAGGGAAATGAAACAGTGAAAACTTTAAGAGGATTAAAACAAACTAAAAAAAAGAAATGAGTAAAGCGATGAGAAACGTGTGTTCACAGATATTTGATAAAAAGAAGTAAATCCATCTCTGGCCGTAATTGGCTGTGGCAGCCACACCCTCCTTATCCAAAATCTCCGCCTTCCTTAAAAACAATCTTCCCTTCTTTTGCTTTTCCTTTCTTTGAGTCGCTTCACTTCTCTTGCATCCTTCAAACTCATCCACAGGTATCAATCAATAATCTCTCTTCCGATCAGACCCATTTCTTGAATCTCCTAATTCACTGAATCTTGTTTTTTCTTTTTTTTTTCCAGCAAGAAATGGCGACAGCAGCAGCACCAGCAGTGATCTCATGGACAAGATCAGGCATTGTGTCCAAATCCGGACAAACCCAGAAGAAAACTGAGATGAAAGTTTCTTACATAACTGGACTTAATTCATATGGTGGTCTTAAGGCACAGAACAACAAGGTTGTCTCAATGGGATCACCACTCTGCACAGAACAGTGTTTTGCTAATGTTGTGGTGTCTCTCAAAGGAAGAAGAGGCAATGGAGGAGCCTTATCCACCACTTGTAACGCTGTGGGGGAAATTTTCAAGATTGCAGCAATCATGAACGCTCTTACTCTTGTTGGTGTTGCTGTTGGATTCGTTCTTCTTCGAATCGAGACTTCTGTTGAAGAAGCTGAAGCAGAGTAAATAGAGTAAATTGCTGTTCTTATAATTATATATTTTTGGTTATTGTTGTTGTCAAGCTTTGGTAAAACTTGATGGATACATGTTACATTTGTTTATGAAGCTCTTTTCTTGGTAGATGAAAAATTGGGAATCCTCACTAATCAATCTCTACATCTACTGCTTCATATTGGTCTTCTAATATTGCGATAGTAAACGAAATTGAATTGCTTTACATAATCTACTGATTTTCCTTTTGACATCTAAAGTAGATGCAGAGTTATTGATTAGTGAGAATAATCTTGCTTTGTGAGGTAGCCATTTTATTCATGCTAGAATAGTCTTCTAACTCAATAGATAAAGTTGAACAATATGAGGGAGCATTCAGGATCCAAAGCATCTTGATTCAAAAGAAACACAAACTCCCACCTAGCGGGGATACTTTCCATTCATGCAGAGCATACCTCGGGTTGCAACGCTCTATCAAGGTAAGGGTTGGCCGCGAGCTCGGGTTATTGAAACTGAAACATCATATGTCCCCCGATTGGAGTATATTGAACAAACGTGGGATCCCCATGCCCTCCAACTTTAAACATAACCAACACCTTATCATCGTGTAACCAAAATATGGAAGTATCAAGCATCCCTTGAGACCACCATTGGTCTTGCCATGGTCAGTCCTCAGAGCAAGCCCTCTGCTAAATCCCTATCGTGGCGAGAGCCCTCTACGCAAGCCCTTCACCATAAACCCTTAGTGGCAGAACCCTCGACGGCTAATCATCGTTTCCACAAACACATAAAGTTGATTTATCAAAAAAAAAAAAAAAAAAAAAAAAATTTAAAATAAAATTAAAAATTGCACTTATGAGGTTTAAATCAGCGACCTCTCCCCCATAATGCACCCCACAATTACTAGCAAAACTAGTAATTTCTTGAGAATAACGACTGATTATAAATTGATAAACTCACGAGTGGCCACTAGCGTAAGTCTGGCTACCTTTTAACCAGTACCGGCCTTGTGAAATATGGGGTCCAATACAAAACAATTTTTTTGATGGATATTATAGATGAAATTTAAAATTTGAGATCAAATCTTAAAACTTCAGAAAAATTGGGGCCTATTTTGCAATAAAAATAAATAAAATTTAAAAATTGAGACTAAATCTGAATAGTTTAGAAAAATGAGGCCTATATTTTACAATAATAAATATTTTTGGGGTCTAATTTTGATACTAAAAATTTTCAAAATTCTGGAGGTCCAATACCTTTGTTTATTGAGAATTGGTGGCGGCCGGGCCTGTTTGTAATCAACACTGACTAACTATAAGAATATCAAAGGTATTGGACCTCTAAAATTTTGAAAATTTGACTTCTATTGTTGATATGAAATGCATTATTGCCCTGTTAGAGAGGGCCTCTTCCATTGAATCTAGAAAATACCCATGCCTCTATTTTGGGAACTCTTCTCACTTACTAGGTCAGAGACACATTATCAAGTCTAACAAATCTCATATACTTGAAGTTGAAATACTCATGTTGTTCGTGAAATTTAGAGGGCCCAAACAAGATAAAATTTTAGGGTCTTTTCATAAACTACTTTTCCATTAAATAATAATTTTCAGAACCTTACAAAATTATAGACCTATATGTATATTAATGTTTTTTTAATGACCCTTACAAAATTGTGGTCTTAAACCATGTTTCATATCTTGCTAGGCTTGAAGGCCACCATGATTATACTTGATCTAAGATCCACTAACACGATATTCAAATTTTGAAATGTACGATACTAAAAATACTTCTTGATGTTAAATGAGAGAAATAAAAATATCAAATACTATAATATTTCAAAGACATCTAATATCACGAAATTATACTAAATCTCTTTATACTTTAACCTATGATAATAGGTTTTTTACTATCAATTACCCTAGATTACTATCATGTCATTGCAGCAATTTAGGTTATCAATCCAATCAGGTTCTCTCACTATCAATCAAGGTATGCTCAGAGATAACTAAGTCAAGTCAAGCAGAATAGAGGTTTGTTATCTAGCAATCCTAAGCGAACAACCATAAAGAGAAATAACTACAGAACAGGAGTGATCATGCATAAGAGAAAGAACTATCAATGCTAAGAACTATCATGTCATTGCAGCAATTTAGGTTATCAATCCAATCAGGTTCTCTCACTATCAATCAAGGTATGCTCAGAGATAACTAAGTCAAGCCAAGCAGAATAGAGGTTTGTTATCTAGCAATCCTAAGAGAACAAGCATAAAGAGAAATAACTACAGAACATGAGTGATCATGCATAAGAGAAAGAACTATCAATGCTAAGAAGCGATAAACAAGCAAGCAATAGGTACAGAGAATAGGTAAAACAATAGAGATAAAAGGTCCTAAGGAATGGGGTAATCGATTATGGCAGTCTCCTTAGTCTACCTAGGTGGTTAACAAACTCAATCAAGTTATCCCTAGACAATAGATTCAAATACAAATCAATCCACTCTCGTGACAGAGATCCTCAAGCTAAGTCACTTTCAAACTCAATTCTCATTAATGAAATATAACCTACCAGGCATTAAGATTCAATCTAATAAAGTCAATAAACATTCTAATCATCCAATCTCTTGGGCTAGAGTATGTAAATCTCTGGAAAAGTTTGTTCAGACATTTCATCAAACATCTTGTGGGCATGGAAATGTTTGAAATCAATTTCCAATTGATCAGAGAAGAAATAGCATTAAGATCTACTAAACCAGAAGGGAAATTAAGCAATTCTACACTTAACCACCTAAATATACTAAGGATTCCACACCTAATCTAATCCATCCTCAAGAACCCTAATCCACTACTCAAGAACACTGAAGAACATCATGCATAAAAACCCAGAAAACGCTTCAAACCCAGAAATCATTGAAAAGCTAGTATGTTATAGATGAGAACAAGATCTACAACTTTGAAGAAGAAACAAAATTCAAAAACTCAAAGATTCAAAGGGAAAAACGATTACAAAGCTATGGTTTTTAGAGAGAGCAGCGGAATATCTGCTGGGTAAAAGGAATTTCCGCTGGATAATAGGGTGAACCCCTATTTATAGAAAATACTAGGTTGCCCTAATTTGGCTACAAGACAAAATTGGAAGTCGGCGGAGCACCCACTCCCAGGTGGCTTCCTGGCGTCCCACTCGAGGTGAGGTCGAGTCTGGTCCTGGGTGATCTTGAATGACTTCATTCCTCTCCAACTCGGTCCCAAGTCTAGCTCCAAGGTCGTGTTGGCTCCTGCTTGCTCCATTAAGTCCTAAATAAGCTCCAAAGTACCTGAAACACATCCAATATGCAATATGCTATGCCATGCAATGCAAATCATACTAAGTGATGAAAATGATATGAAAAGGACTATGGATGCAATGAAAGAGAGATGAAACTTAGCTAAATGCACGAGAAAAGTGTGCTTAAAAGTGGTAAAATACAGAGACCTCAACTCCCCCAAACTTAGCTCTTGCTTGCCCTCAAGCAAGCAAATAGAACTAAGCTGGAGAAGAGGTTTGAAGGTGGAGACTCAGAACCAAAACATGCATATAGAGTAAGTGAATTCAATGTCCAGGTTGCTAATTCTAGAGTGCAAGGTTGACTGATCTCTACTTAAAAACATTAGCCATCTCCTTCACATCTCAACCTAACCTCTGCCTTAATCAATTCAAGGATTCAAATCAGCACATTCCCTTTAACATTGATTAAGTGAGAACCGTGGATCATACAATGCAATGGATATGAACACATTTGGCTAAAGGGTAAAGGTCTAGAGACAAAGATGGTCCCTTAAAGATCTGGTTTAAGTCGCAACAGGGGATCTCTCAAGAATGATTGAGCTTTAGTAGAATGCTAAAGGTGAGTATCAAGTTATGCATACAAGGATAAGACCCCATCTACCCAGAATGTAACCAATAACAACCCAAATGGAGGTCCTATTTCTAATCCCAGAACACGAACTTAACTCTACCCTTTTGCATTGAAAGCATTTACAGACTTTTACTCACATTATTCCTTTCTTTTCTTTGCTTTTCTATCCTAGGAGAAGCTTTCTTACTTTGCTCTGTCTAGCGGATTAGGATACTTTAACAACTAGGGTTCCCTTTTCTTTCTTCTTATAACATAAGGCTTTTTACCCCTTTCTCTTTAAGCTATTACAGATTCCTTTTTCTTTACTTTATAACATTCCCAAATCCTTTACTAGACTTTTCTTACTTTAGCTACTTCTCCTAAGAATTCTTTTCCCTTTTCTTTTCTTTCCTTTGATGAACACAACCTTTTCTTTCTTTTAAACACAACCCAACCCCAGAATTAAGCACCCACCTAGTCCTATCTAGTCCAGATAACGTGAACTAGAACTACATGAGATACTATCCTTGTCGTTACAGACCTAACACTTTCTACCAAGCTCAATTGAAATAAGGCCTCACAGTCACACACAAATGATAAATGGCTTGAAAGAAGGTTAAGGCTAAGGGTGGGGTATAACTGCTCCAAAGATGGGAGTCAGCTACTTGGACTAGCAAGAGTGATCAAAAGGTAAAAGAAAGTCCAAGTATTTTAAGGTATCCATGAGTTCATAGCACAATGCACAGCATGATAATTATAAGTCAAAATTCAAGTTCAAATTGATAGGGAATGCAATCAGATCAAAGCGAGTTTCGACTAAGAACAAGAAAATCAAACGTTGAATTCAAAAGATGGTGCGGTCTTACTTCAAGTTCAATCGATTACGCATTAGAGAACTAACAATCTGGGCACTGAGTTCTACTTAGTGAATAAGCATATTTACAAGGTTATAATCATCATAATCTCCAATCCAAATACATGATGCACCAGTCCTAAGTGAAAGCATACTGAAACAGTCTTAAAATGGCAATGCGAACTACATGAACACTCTTCTTTTGTATTACAATTTTCGAAATTTTTCAATTTTTTTTGGTTTTTCTATGCCTTAGATGCTTATGCAATAAGAAAACAGAACACAACATCAAATCTTGGACCCTCCCCCAAACTTAAATTACACAGTCCCTTGTATAATAAAAATTCAGAAGAGAGTTCAAGAGAAACAAACAACAAAACAGAAAAACAAACTAATGCAATGAAATAGTACAATCGTTTAGGGGGATGAGTGATACTTTGGGTTTAGGCGAAGTAGGTGTTGAGGAACTCATCCATGCTCTTCTGCGTGTAGGAAGGAACTGTGCTTGGCTCCGGAAGTTCCTGATCGATGTCCAAACCCTCCTGCGTGTAAGAAGGAACAGTTGGCTGATAATAGGTTTTCAAGATCAATTAAACCTAAAACACTATCGTGTCGTTGTAGTATTTTAGGGTGTCAATCCAATCTAGTGTGATGCAAACAGATGAGATGTGATCAGAATTTGCTAAGTCAAGCCAAGCAGAGAGTTGTTGTTTTCTAATAATCCTAATGCGAAATAACAGAAATGAAATGAAACTGAAATGTAAACTAGCAATAGCAGGCAGTTGAATAACAAAGCAGGTAAGATAGCAGGCAATCAAATGGATGAGAGATTCCTAAGGACAGGGTAATCGAATAGCGTGGTCTCCTTAGTCTATTTAGACGGTTGACAAAACTTCACAGAAGCTATCCCTTGACAACAAGTTCAAAAGCAAATCAATTCACCACCGTGATAGAAATTCTCAAGCAGAGCTAGACACAGACCTAATCACCATTAGCGATCTCTAACTAAGCAGGCAATATCGAATCAACTTGTTAAAGCCAATACCCGCTCTAAACGGCCAATACCTTGGGATAGAGACGAGTATCTCTGGAATTAGTGGATCAGACATTCCATCAAACACCTTTTGGGTGCGGGAATGTCTGGATTCATTTTCCAGTTGATCAGAAAGGAACAAGCAATAAGCGCAACTAATCCAGAAGGGATTCCAACAATCTAAACTCAACCATCTAAATCGACTAAGACAACCACGACTACTCTATCCCATCCTCATAAATACAATTCACTACTCAGACATAATCAAAAACAATAGCAATGAAACGATTGAAAACATGATAACAAGAAATGATAAAGACTGAAACAAAAACTGAATTATAAAATACTTGAAAGCGAATACAAAGTCGCAGGAAGAACACACTGCGGCTATGAAAACAAGTCTAGGTAAAAACTGAAAATAAAGACTGGATGCCCTAGGGAAAACCCCTAGAGGCTGCTTATATAAGCGAAAAAAAATCAAATAAGGAAAGTTCGGGATAGTGGTCTTCACAACGAGACTTTGCGATCAAGCATCTGATGGGCTGAAATGGGCTTCCCTGTGATCGAGTGAAACTGATCAAACTGGGCTTCGGGAACTCTGTCTTGCGATCGAGTGGTCTGTAGTGAAGACGAGATGGAATGGTCCAGCGACCTTGCGATCGAGTGGTGCGATCGAGTAGATGACGTGAGGTGGTGATCGAGTGGTTTCTTCAGCTTCTCTTCTCTTCCGTATGCTCAGCTTGTCTGGTTGAGTGAGGAATGAGTAGATGGGCTTCTGATGACAAGATGGTGATCGAGTGGTGTAGAGTGGGTGATCCCTCCGGGCTTGCGATCGAGTGAAACTAAGCTGTTGGCTTCTCCGGGGTTGTGATCGAGTGATATGTCCTTCATGACAGCTTCTGCTCGATCTTGCGATCGAGTGGTTTCTTCTGAAATTGCTCCGGGGTTGTGATCGAGTGGTTTTGCCCTTCATGACAGTTTCTGGGGTTGTGATCGAGTGCTTTGCTCTGTCAGGGCTCCGAGGTTGCGATCGAGTGCTTTGGCTGAGGGAGTGATTGAGCGTTCTGAATTTCTGTTCTGTTTCTCCTCTGTTTGAACTCCAAAAGCATCCAAAGTACCTGAAAACAACCAAATATGCGATGCACATGCAATCCTAATGCAAAAACATCCTAAATATGCAAAACACACTAAAACGACTACTAATGAGATGAAATGTGATTGAAACAATGACAAAGTGATGAAGAATGAATGCTTAAATCATGCAAATTATAGACATATCAACTCCCCCAAACTTAGTCTTTGCTTGCCCTCAAGCAAACAAGAAAACATAAGCGGGAGGAGAGGTTTGAAGTTGGGGACTCAGAACCAAAACACGTGATGAAGTAATTAAGCTCAATGTCCAAGGTAATAGTTCTAAGATGCGAGGTGAACGACTTCTACTTAAAAACTTTAGCCATGCTCTGTCAAGATCCAACTCACACTCAATTGCATAATGCGTCAAAATCAACCAATCCCTTTAACATTCATTAAGTTCAAAATCATGAATCAAGCTGTGCAACGTTAGTGAACTCGTTTGGCTAAGGACAGGTTATGAGACAAAGATGGTCCCTTTAAGGTGGTTCAGATTTTAATAACAGGGGACTCTCAACAAGAATAAACTGAGCTTTAGAAGAATGCTAAAGGTAAGTGCCAACCTATGCATACAAGAATAGCATCCCATCTACCCAATGACATAAACTGTGAATAACAAGTAGATGGTCCTATTTCTAAACCCATTGATGATCCTAAGTCTACCCTTTTGCACTAAAGGCATATTCCGATATTTTTCTTGGATCAATCTGTCTTTTCTTTTCTTTGGCTCTTGTTCTTAAGGAGAAACTTTCTTATACTCTATGAGTCTAGTCTAGTGAATTGTTTTTTCTTAAACTCTTATGGCTCTTATAATCTTTTCTGTTTTTGTTGCCATCTTTTTTTTTTAGAGCATAACTTAACAATTCTTTACTTCCCAAATATTCACTAGACCTGAGTATGATTTTCAGCTTCCTTCTCCTAAAGACTTTAACCCGTTTTTTTTTCTTTTTCTTTTCACACTCAATCTCAATCCCAAATAAGTTCCCACCTAGTCCTACCAAGTCCGAAAACGCGGATTGGAACTACATGAGATACTACTCTTGTCGGCTCAAACCTAACACGTTCTACCAAGCTCAATCCTGAAATAGGCCTCACATGCTCTCACAAATAACATGGCTTGAAAGAAGGGTTGGTTAAGGGTGGGGAAACTACTCCAATAACAGAAGCAGCTACTTGGATTAACAAGAGTGGTGAATAAGTGAAAGAAAATCCAAGTATGTATTCTATCCACGAGTTCAAAACCGATGCAAACATGATAATTATAAGTCAGATTCAAGTTCAAATTGACAGGGAAAGGTTTCATGACATGCTATCGAGCGGTTTCTATAGAACATGGTGCAGTTTTACTTCAAAGTCATTCAAATGCATAAGACAACTAGTAACGAGGGCATTGAGTTTATTCAGTAAATCAACATGCTTACAAGGTTATTTCCTCATTATCCCCTATGCATATGCAACAATCCTAAATGAAACACTCTAGACTCGATCCTAAATGCAATGCAGCTACATGAGCACTCTGTTTTTGTGGAATACATTTTCAGAAATTTTCAAATTTTTTGTTTTTTTCTATGTTTTAGATGTTATGCAGACTCAAATGATATTCACAAAAAAAACAAGTCAAATACGTCTTGAACCCTCCCCCAAACTTAAATTACACAGTCCCTTGTGTAATAAAAATTTGTGAAAGAATTCAAGATAAACACAAGAAACAAAAACAAAAACGGTATTTACAATTGTGTTTTGGTGTGTTACCTCAGGAAAATTTACCTGGAGATGTAGTCATCCATCTCCGCTTGAGTGTAATCCGTAGGCATGACAGGTCCTAGCTGCGCTTCCGCCATCTCCTCATCATCGTGCTCAATTGCAACCCCAGCAGGTTGTGGAGCACGGCGTTCATGCGATCTCATGATCGAGTATGTTCAATAAAAATTTCGAACTGTAGCCTTCCCCTAAACCAAAGCACTCGATCGCAAGGCATCAATGATACCCCGACGTTGCGATCGAGTGTGTTCACCATATTTCTCCTGTTACTGCTCTTGACAATTACGCCTCTTGAGAACTAAAAAACACTACCAACACAAATCAAAAACAACAAGAAAATAAAAACTATATACAAGGATAGTCATGGGACTTCCTCCCAAGTGAGCTTGTTTTAAGTCTCTAGCTTGACTCCTCACACTTATTAGTCCTAGGGAGGTTTGTGGAGATGAAATGAGGCCTCCTCTTCTTCCTCAGTAGATGGATCATCAAACTCAGCATGCTCTCTTGACAAGTCTGCAACTGAGTACTCAATGGCCGTTTCTTTAAAGTAAGCTTCTTTCTGATCATCCGGATAGTCTTCTTCTATAGACCATTCAAATGTGAATTCATTTTTTTCTTTGCTAACCAGAGCAATGGCTTCATCATTTGGTATGTCCTTGATATTGAGTGGTCATTGGTTGGCTTTCCCATGGAGCACTTTGACTTGATCCTTTAGATTTCTCACAGTGTCTGTTAACTCCCTTATGGCTTTGTCCTGCCATTTAGACCTCTCCATGAGTTTTAACCAATCGTCTGATGCAAAATTGTGAGACTCTAGCTTCTGATTAAGCAGTTTTGTCGAGCATGAGCTCTGTGGGCGAGTTAAAGGATTACTCGAGTAGACGGTCAAGTCAGCAGGTCGAGTATGGGGCGAGCTTGCCTCAATTGCTGCCATACCATTTTTTTCTGACGCAATCAAACCCTCAATGACATCTGATCCAGTTGTTGCCTTTCGTGAGTCTAATAAGTTCTCAGAGCTAAAGGTCTCACTTGGGAGATACCCAGCTTCACCACTCTTGGTTAAAGCAGTTTGAAGGCGATCTTCATCAGCAAGCTCCTCTAGCAGTTCATCAGCTAGCCGATCCATTTCCTTAACCATGAAGGTTTGTCCTTTTATTGTCGGCTTCTTCATAGCATCATTGATGTCCAACTTTATCTTAAAATCTTTTCCAAGATTAAGATCAATCTTCCCTTTCTTAACATCTATGACTGCTCCGGCTGTTGCTAAGAAGGGCCTTCCTAAGATTAAAGGATCTTTTGGTTGTTCATCCATTTCTAGCACTATGAAGTCTGTGGGCACTTCAACATTTCCAATCCTTATAGGCAAATCTTCTAATAACCCATGAGATAGTCTAACAGACCTATCTGCCAAGATCAAGGAGATGTTGCAAGATTTGTACTTGCTGAAACCCAGTCTATTGGCCACGGAGAGAGGCATGAGACTTATAGAAGCACCTAGATCACAGAGGCACTTACTGAAGGCTAAATGACCTAGAGAGCAAGGTAAGATAAACGAACCAGGATCTCCCAATTTCTTGGGAATAATCTTCGTTTGGATGATTACACTACACTCATGACTCAACACCTTCTTTTCTTGAACTTCTCTGATTCTCTTTGTGATCATATCCTTCACGTATTTGTGGGAATCCGGTATTAGCGTAAGACAGTCAACAAGAGGCATAGTGACTTCAAGATCTTTGAGTTGTTTTTCCAGGAGGGCTTGATACTTCTTAATAAGCACTTTCTTGAATCGACCAGGGAATGGAAGCGGGGGTTTGTAAGGTGGTGGCACCAAGACTGTATCCTTGGTCTTTGCAGCAGCTGGTTTTTCAACAGTGGGAGCGACTGGTGAAGCTGGTGGGCGAGTAGACTGCTTGTCGAGTATGGGCTCCTCTAGTATTTGGTCAGCCATAACGTCACCTTGACAAAAATCCTCCCCCTCTTGAACCACACTGCCCTCAGTGATTGAGTTAAGGGCATGTCGAGTTGGCAGCTCTCGATCATGGCAGATAGTGATAGCATGAGCAGTGGCATACTCCTTTGGGTTCTGGATTGCTTTCCCTGGAAGTTGGCCTGGGATGTTGGAAATGGATGTTGAAATAGGATTGGCTTCCAGATAGCGTAGTCTAGTACTCAATGATTCAAACTTGTTGTTAAGGTTACTGAAATTGCGGTCGACTTTGTTGTTTAATTCAGCCAACTTTTTTGCAATTTCCATCGCTCCGGTGGCTTGCCCTTGAAGTATCTGTTGGACCATGTTCTTTATATCAGAATCCGGGGGCGAAGGTGCTTGATGTTGCTGTGATGGGAAACCAGGTGGTGGTTGTTGTTGTTGATATCCTCCCTGGAACTGCTGCTTTGGAACTAACCCTTGACCTTGGTTGTATGGAACAAACGGTTTGGGTTGTTGTTGCTGCTGCTGCTGAGAAGGATAAACTTGGTCTTGAGGGTTGGCAACGTTGGTGCTTCTGTATGACAGATTCGGGTTTGGTCTGTAGTTGTTGTAACCCTTGTTGTAGCCACCTTGGTTCTGAATGTAACTGATTTCGGCAGACAGATCATTCTCCCCCTCTTGGACTTGGAATTGTTCATCTTCAGAGACGAAGTGAACATGCGTCTGTTGCACTTGCAGGAGCTTGTCAAGTTTGTCATTGAGAGCTTTCATCTCTTTGCGGTGCTTGTCATCAGTGTCAGTATTAGTGCGGATGCTTCTGTCATAATCCTCGTTGTAATTGCCATCCGACTGAGCTAAGTTTTCAACGAGCTCCCACCCTTCTCCAACGTCTTTGTTGAGGAAGTTCCCATTGGAAGCGGTGTCAAGCAGCATCCTTATCTTGGGAAGGACGCCTCTGTAGAGTGTGCTGAGAAGAGAAGCTTTTCCAAATCCGTGATGAGGGCATTTGGTCTGATAACCTTTAAAGCGCTCCCATGCTTCACAGAAGGTTTCAGCATTCTTCTGAGTGAATCCGGATATCTCATTCCGGAGTCTTGCTGTTCTGGAGTTGGAGAAGAATTTAGCCAAGAAGGCTTTTTTGCAGTCATCCCAGGTCGTGATTGAACCCCGGGGTAGCGTCTTTTCCCACAGATGGGCTTTGTCTCCAAGTGAGAATGGAAACAAGCGAAGCTTGAAACCATCTTCACTTACTCCATTGATTTTAGTAAGGCCACAGAGCCTTTCAAACTCGTCAAGATGATCAAGCGGATCCTCCATTGGCAAGCCGTGAAACTTGTTCCCCTGAACCATTGCAATGAGACCGCTCTTGATCTCAAAGTTGTTGTTCTGGACTGGTGGAGGAACAATTCCATGACGCTGGCTGTGATTGTGTGGGAAGTCACCAGCACCAATGTTGTTGGGTTGGTCTTGGTCATCTACAATATCAGCCATTGTGTCTGTTGCTGTTTGTTCTCTTAGTTGGCGAGCGATACGGTCGATGTTATCGTTGAAAAGGAGATTCTGATTTCCTCTTGACCGTGTATGCATATAACAGGTAACAGCAAGGCTTTAGCAGACCAATCAAAGATGAGTCTGTAAAGCTGGTTGCTGTGAGTACCTGAAACACAGACAGAAAGACACAATGTCCGTATCTTGTGTAACAAAAACGAACTTGATCTTAACGATTCTAATGATCTCAAATATAGCAAACAAACACTAAACTGGCAACGGCACCAAATTGATAATAGGTTTTCAAGATCAATTAAACCTAAAACACTATCGTGTCGTTGTAGTATTTTAGGGTGTCAATCCAATCTAGTGTGATGCAGACAGATGAGATGTGATCAGAATTTGCTAAGTCAAGCCAAGCAGAGAGTTGTTGTTTTCTAATAATCCTAATGCGAAATAACAGAAATGAAATGAAACTGAAATGTAAACTAGCAATAGCAGGCAGTTGAATAACAAAGCAGGTAAGATAGCAGGCAATCAAATGGATGAGAGATTCCTAAGGACAGGGTAATCGAATAGCGTGGTCTCCTTAGTCTATTTAGACGGTTGACAAAACTTCACAGAAGCTATCCCTTGACAACAAGTTCAAAAGCAAATCAATTCACCACCGTGATAGAAATTCTCAAGCAGAGCTAGACACAGACCTAATCACCATTAGCGATCTCTAACTAAGCAGGCAATATCGAATCAACTTGTTAAAGCCAATACCCGCTCTAAACGGCCAATACCTTGGGATAGAGACGAGTATCTCTGGAATTAGTGGATCAGACATTCCATCAAACACCTTTTGGGTGCGGGAATGTCTGGATTCATTTTCCAGTTGATCAGAAAGGAACAAGCAATAAGCGCAACTAATCCAGAAGGGATTCAAACAATCTAAACTCAACCATCTAAATCGACTAAGACAACCACGACTACTCTATCCCATCCTCAGAAATACAATTCACTACTCAGACATAATCAAAAACAATAGCAATGAAACGATTGAAAACATGATAACAAGAAATGATAAAGACTGAAACAAAAACTGAATTATAAAATACTTGAAAGCAAATACAAAGTCGCAGGAAGAACACACTGCGGCTACCAAAACGAGTCTAGGTAAAAACTGAAAATAAAGACTGGATGCCCTAGGGAAAACCCCTAGAGGCTGCTTATATAAGCGAAAAAAAATCAAATAAGGAAAGTTCGGGATAGTGGTCTTCACAACGAGACTTTGCGATCAAGCATCTGATGGGCTGAAATGGGCTTCCCTGTGATCGAGTGAAACTGATCAAACTGGGCTTCGGGAACTCTGTCTTGCGATCGAGTGGTCTGTAGTGAAGACGAGATGGAATGGTCCAGCGACCTTGCGATCGAGTGGTGCGATCGAGTAGATGACGTGAGGTGGTGATCGAGTGGTTTCTTCAGCTTCTCTTCTCTTCCGTATGCTCAGCTTGTCTGGTTGAGTGAGGAATGAGTAGATGGGCTTCTGATGACAAGATGGTGATCGAGTGGTGTAGAGTGGGTGATCCCTCCGGGCTTGCGATCGAGTGAAACTAAGTTGTTGGCTTCTCCGGGGTTGTGATCGAGTGATATGTCCTTCATGACAGCTTCTGCTCGATCTTGCGATCGAGTGGTTTCTTCTGAAATTGCTCCGGGGTTGTGATCGAGTGGTTTTGCCCTTCATGACAGTTTCTGGGGTTGTGATCGAGTGCTTTGCTCTGTCAGGGCTCCGAGGTTGCGATCGAGTGCTTTGGCTGAGGGAGTGATTGAGCGTTCTGAATTTCTGTTCTGTTTCTCCTCTGTTTGAACTCTAAAAGCATCCAAAGTACCTGAAAACAACCAAATATGCGATGCACATGCAATCCTAATGCAAAAACATCCTAAATATGCAAAACACACTAAAACGACTACTAATGAGATGAAATGTGATTGAAACAATGACAAAGTGATGAAGAATGAATGCTTAAATCATGCAAATTATAGACATATCATTGGCTCTGGAGGTTCCTACTCGACGTGCCTACTCGACTCCACGTCGAGTTCCCTAGTCGAGTCTACTTCTGAACTTGACATCTGAGCGTCCTTCTTGTTGCGCTTTCTTCCCAAGCGTTTGTAGACTCGTGTAAACTCCTCTCGGCCTTCCCTCTGGCGCGGTTCAAAGGATGAAAATCTGGGAGGATCAACCGTCACCGCGTGTCTTGGAGCTATACTCGTTGAACCACTTCTTCTCAAAGTATCCCGCTGCTCTGTTGATGATGGCGAATGCTTGGACTTCTTCTGCAGCTCCGTGATCTGAATCGCCATCTTCTTCACCATTGTGGTCAATGAATCTACCTTCTTCGACAATCCCCGCATTGCCTTCCCTTGAAACTTTCCCAGCCCTTGTAGGAGTCCTATTCGCTTGTGAGCTTCTCTCTCGCCTTTGGTCTGCTTGGGAGCTTTGTATTCCTCGAAGAAGAACCGCTCAGGTGCATAATCATCGGGATCGTCTTGGGTTTGCTCCAGGTTGTCTTCATGTATCGCTTGAGGTGGTGGAGAGGCAGGGGAGACTTGTGAGTCGTAGAGAATGAAGGATGGTGAGCAGAAGTCAATGTTCTCACCAGCTCTAATCGTGGTGTGATTTGTGCATGGTAGAAGCAGCCTAGAACTTCCTTCTTCAGGGTGGTTGAACACATAGATCAGCACATCTTCAGGAGCAGTTTTGTCAAGGTATCCCTTCTTCCTTAAGTACGCCATATCGATCCAAGTTGGGGAAGCGTCTCCTGTTCCCACGTCTATACCCGCAACTACCAGAATTGGTGTAAGGATTCCGCCAATGGTTAAGCTTCCTCTGCGCCCCGTCCTATACATTGATGCAGCATACTCCTTGTATCCCAATAAATGATCCAAGAACACAGCTACTAGGGAGGCGTTTCCTCTATCTCCCACCATTCTTTCTCCATCCTTGGTGCTTCCCAAGAGAAAAATAAGAGCCAAGTCCAGAAGTTGCAATTCGCCTTCACTCATGGTACCGGTGATCTTCTTTGCAAAGAACATGCTGGCTATGGACTGGTATAGATACCTCACCACCAGGCTTCTAATAGCGGAACTATTGCTTTTCGAAGGTATGTATTCTTTTGGTCCGGCGATCGTCTTCCACAGGGCTTGAATTTCGTGCTTATCGAAATTTTGCACCAAACCGTCTTTGCTGGGGAACCCGTACAAGACGTTGAGTTCCCTGATTGTTAGCGAGTAGTCTCTTCCCTTGACTAAGAATGTAACGTATCCAAAATCTCTCCCATTCTCTTCCTCTTGATCGTCCGCGTAGAAGTGCACTTCGAGAGTAGCTAGGAGCTGGCATGTCTCCTCTTTATATCCTTCGAAACTATACCCTAGAAAGGTATTCAAACCGATCATCTCAACAAGGTAGTCCACGTCTCTTGCAATTCCCAAGACAGTCATTGTCTTTCGAGGAGGATGTCTTGTTCCTTCGAAGCTTAATGCCTTGAGGTATTCGTAATACTCTTCAGGAGATAGAGGCTTCTTCTTGCCTTTTCTTTTGGTAGGCTTAACAGGTTTGATCTCCTCCTCCATTTCAATAGCTTCTTCTTCCTCCATTTCAACAGCTTCTTCTTCTGGTGTAGCCTCTAAATCCGCTTCCATAACCCTCTTCCCACGACTTATCTCTCTTCTCCTTCTGGCCAAACGTTCAGCATCATCATCTCTTGAACTCGGGGAGCCTACTCGACGTACCTCCTCGACGTCACGTCGAGTAGGATCGTAACTTGCTTGACTCAGCACCATTTCTCTTCCTACACGGTCTGGGCTATCTTCTTGCACGAAACTGGAGTGACCGGTCCAAGAGGGCGGATCGTTAGGGATAGCCTAGAGTTCTCTGAAACTCATGAGGTCACGGGCTGGAATCCTCTCGTTGATAATAGCAAAACCACGTGCAATGTTTCTTGCGGAGTCTCTCTTTTGTTGGTCACGATCCATGGTGATTTCTTCTGAAAAAGCAGAGCACAACGAGCAGAGTGGATCAAATGAGCAGAGAATAGAGTTTTTAAAGAAGAGAAGTGAGTTTGCACTTTCAAATCGAGTTTAAAACCAAAGTTTAAAAACTTTCAAGGCTTTAAAACGCAAAAACAAAGGAGAAATGAGAGAGAACTAGAGCTGTAAGTGAGAAATGAGAGAAATTGAAGAAATGAGAGAAAGAGAGGAGTGAGGAGTGGTGCTTCCCATTTAAAGACGCCCAAGGAGACAAGAGGACAAGAGTGGAGCGTGTGGGAGCAGCAAATGTCGGATCTAGGATTCAAATTTGAATTTTGAAAGGCTTGGCGTTGGACTCGACGTGCCTCCTCGACGTGGTGGGGTCGAGTAGATGTCGGCAGCTTTCAAATTTGAATTTTTGGAGGGACTTTGCTTGGACTCGAGGTGTTGACTCGATGTGGGGTCGAGTAGACTCGTTGACCGGATTTGAATTTGAATTTTGGCTCCAAGGTTGACTTGTTGGAAGGTTGACTCGATTTAATGGGCTTGGTGGTGTTGGGCTTGGCTTAGCATCGAGTTGGGCTTCGTTTAAAGCTTGGAGTTGGTCCATTGGGCTAGCTCGGCTTGTAGTCGAGTAGGGTACATCGAGTCTGATCCTTCTCTATTCCTCTGACTCCAATTCGATTAATTCCTGAAAATCACAGACACTACAAAAACACATCAAAAATAACAAGAGATAAAGAGCTATTTACAAAGATAAACATGGGAATTCCTCCCAAGTGAGCTTGTTTAAAGTCACTAAGCTTGACTTTACTACTCTTTTAGGCGAGTTGAGATTCCGGAAGATGAACTGTAGCTCCTTCAAGAATGACGCTATCCGCGAGATACTTCTTAAGCCTCTGACCATTCACCTTAAAATCTGACCCGTCCTTAGCAAATAACGATACCGCACCAAATGGTAGAACTTCTTTGATAGTGAAAGGACCAGACCACCTTGACTTGAGCTTTCCGGGAAATAGCTTGAGTCTAGAGTTGAACAGTAAGACTTGGTCTCCAGCCTTGAAGTCTTTCAGTGAAATCTTCTTATCATGGAAAGCTTTTGTTCTTTCCTTGTACACCTTTGAACTCTCATAAGCTTCAAGCCTTATTTCCTCAAGTTCGTGCAAGTCAATCGATCTCTTCTCTTGAGCTTCTTTGATATCCAGATTCAGCAATTTAGTAGCCCAGATCGCCTTTTACTCTACCTAAACTAGAAGGTGACATGACTTCCCATACAGCATCTGGAATGGAGTCCTTCCTATTGGCGTTTTGTTAGCAGTCCGGTATGCCCAAAGTGTATCATCTAACTTGGTAGACCAGTCTCTCTTTGAAACACCAACAACACTGGCGAGTATGGCCTTGATCTGTCGGTTGGATACTTCCACTTGCCCACTAGTCTGAGGATGATAAGAAGTAGCCACCTTGTGCTTCACACCGTGCTTCATTAACAGACTCTCGAAGACCTTGTTGATGAAATGAGAACCACCATCACTGATCACAACCTTAGGGATGCAAAATCTGGGGAATATGATGCACTTAAACAGCTTTAAGACAACCTTATGATCATTAGTTGGAGATGCAATGGCCTCAACCCATTTGGAGACGTAGTCCACAGGACTAGGATGTACTTATTACCGTAGGAAGCAGGGTTGAATGGTCCCATGAAATCAATTCCCCACGTATCAAAAACTTCAACCTCTAGGATAGGGTTCTACGGCATTTCATTCCTCCTGGTGATGTTCCCCATTCTTTGGCAGGGATCACATTTAGCAATGAATCCATGTGCATCTTTAAACATGGAAGGCCACCAAAGGCCGGCTTGGAGAACCTTCTGTACTGTCTTGAAGGTAGCAAAGTGACCGCCATAAGCAGAACCATGACAGTGTTCCAGCACTCCTTGAACTTCCTCTTCAGCAATACACCTTCTAAATAGGCCATCAGTACCCTTCTTATACAAATAAGGTTCATCCCAGTAGTAGTGGTTGATGTCTCTAAAGAACTTCTTCTTCTGGTAAGCATCAAGGCACTTGGGGATCTCTCCACAGATAAGGTAATTCACAAGGTCAGCATACCATGGAAACCCTTCTTCCTTGACAGCGCAAGCTTCTTCGAGTTCCTTCTTGTTGTATACCACTTCATAACTCTTGATGGCCAACAGCTGCTCCTCCGGCATGGAATCATCAATAGGGATTTCATCTTCAATCCGCATCCTTGATAAGTGGCCAGCTACTCCGTTCTCTACACCCTTCTTGTCAACAATCTCCATATCAAACTCTTGTAGCAACAAAATCCATCTCAGCAGTCTAGGCTTGGTATCCTTCTTTGCATAGATGTGTCTAAGTGTTGCATGATCAGTATACACTATCACCTTGGAACCCACTAGGTAGCTTCTGAACTTCTCGAAAGCAAAGACTACAGCCAGCAACTCTTTCTCCGTTGTGGCATATCTTCCTTGAGCATCATCTAAGGTTCTGCTTGCGTAGTATATAACGTGAAGCTTCTTGTCTATTCTTTGTCCCAGCACAGCTCCAACTGCATAATCTGAAGCATCACACATGATTTCAAAAGGATGATCCCAGTTTGGTGCTTGGACGATTGGAGCAGACACTAGAGCTTCCTTAATCAGGTGGAAAGCTCTCATACATTCTTCATCAAAGACGAATTCGGTCTCTTTATAGAGAAGTCGAGTAAGTGGTCTAGCAATCTATGAGAAATCCTTGATGAATCTCCTGTAAAAGCCAGTATGTCCGAGAAAACTTCTGGTATCCTTCACGGTTTTTGGAGGCTGCAACTTCACCATAACGTCTATCTTGGCCTAATCAACCTCAATCCCTTTCTCTGATATCTTGTGTCCCAATACTATACCCTCTCTGGCCATGAAGTGACACTTCTCCCAATTCAGCACTAGATTGGTCTCCTCACACCTTGCTAGAACCCTGCATAGATTTAACAAACAAGAGGAGAAAGAGGAGCCATAGACAGAGAAATCGTCCATAAAGACTTCCACCGTCTCCTCAATTAAATCCGAGAATATTGAGGTCATACACCTCTGAAACGTAGCCGGTGCATTACACAATCCGAAAGGCATTCTTCTATAAG
Organism: Arabidopsis lyrata subsp. lyrata; assembly: GCF_000004255.2. Classification (NCBI taxonomy): domain Eukaryota; kingdom Viridiplantae; phylum Streptophyta; class Magnoliopsida; order Brassicales; family Brassicaceae; genus Arabidopsis; species Arabidopsis lyrata. The sequence goes on from NW_003302552.1 coordinate 6,988,853, forward strand.
CAAAGGTTCCATAAGGGCAAGTAAAAGTGGTTTTCTCTTGATCATTAGGGTGAATTAGTCTTTGAAAGAAACCACTATATCCATCAAGAAAGCAATAGTATCGGTGGTTAGCTAACCTTTCCAGCATTTGATCAATAAACGGTAAAGGAAAATGATCTTTTCTAGATGCAGCATTTAGCTTTCTATAATAAATGCACATTCTATGTCCTGTTATAGTTCTAGTAGGAATCAATTCATCTTTATCATTCTTTATAACAGTCATTCCACCTTTCTTAGGCACACAATGAACCGGAGATACCCAAGTGCTATCTGAAATAGGGTAGATTACACCCGCTTCCAATAGTTTAAGTATCTCCTTCTTAACTACTTCTTTCAGATTAGGATTCAATCTTCTCTGTGGTTCAATGCTCGAGTAAGATTCATTTTCAAGATGGATCCTATGCATGCACAAACTAGGTGAAATTCCCTTTATATCAGACAATGAATAACCGATTGCTCTCCTATACTTTTTAAGTTAAGACAACAGCAAGTTCACTTCATCATCATTCAATGCAGCATTAATGATCACAGGGTAAGTAGAATTTGTTCCGAGAAATGCATACTTTAGACCCTGTGGAAGCGGCTTAATATCGATCTTCGGGGCTTTGAGCTCAGACCAGTCGTCTGACTCAGGAGAAGTTGAACTCGACGTGTCAACTCGACTGGAGGTCGAGTCTGTTACCTTTCCTTCTTCAGGAATTGGACTGGGGAGGCCTACTCGACGTCTGGTCGAGTAGGTAGGTTAAGCAGGTTCTGGAACGTCTTCTTCCACTACACTGACTTCTGCAATTGGCACCACTAACTTCTCAAAGGATTCTGGTGCTTCTTCTTCTTTATGGGAGTCTAGCAGCTTCTTATACCCCAATGTTTCTAAGTGTAAGAACCCCGCTTCTCCGTCTTTGGTAAGAGCACTTTGTAGATAGTCTTTTTCGGTAAGCTCTTCAAGCAGTTCGTCAGCTAAGCGATCCATTTCTTCGATGTAGAACACTTGTCCGTCAATGGTAGGTTTCTTCATCGTCTTAGTGATATCGAATGTCATCTTGAAGTCTTCCCCGAGGTTCAAATCGATCTTTCGCTTCTGACATCTATTAGAGCTCCAGTAGTGGCCAGGAAGGGTCTCCCTAGTATGAGAGGGTCCTTGGGCTCTTCATCCATTTCAAGAACAACGAAGTCTGTAGGGATCTCTACCCTTTCAATTCTTACAGGTAGATCCTCTAACATACCATGAGGGACTCTTACGGATCTGTCGGCTAAGATTAGTTGGATATGGCAGGACTTGTACTTGTTGAATCCGAGTCTTCTTGCTACTGAGAGTGGCATTAGACTGACTGATGCACCTAGATCACATAAGCATTTGTTGAAGAACAAAGGGCCTAGTGAACAAGGTAGAGTAAATGAGCCGGGATCCCCTAGCTTCTTCGGTATGATCTTCTTCTGTATGATAGCACTGCATTCATGGCTCAACACAACCATTCCTTGTACTTCCTGAATTCTCTCCATTATCATGTCTTTCAAGTACTTGTGAGAATCCGAAATTAGCATGAAAGCATCAATGAGAGGCATCCTTACTTCAATTTCTTTGATGTGTTTAGCAAACATGGCTCTGTACTTCTCAATGATATCCTTCTTGAACCTTCTAGGATATGGTATTTTGGGCTTGTAGGGCGGTGGAACGAAAGCTTTCTTCTTACCCTTATCAACAATAGGTTTTTCGATCTGGGGACTCTTAGCTTGATCACAACATCTTGATCAAGCTTAGTGGTGTCTTCTACTTGAGTTTCATTCTGAATCGAATCCTCCCCTTCTTGAATTTCACTATCCTCAGTGACAGGTGCTATGCTAGGTCGAGTTTGCAGCTCTCGACCACTGCGGAGTTGAATTGCATTAGTATATTCCTTTGGATTCTGAATAGCTTTCCCGGGTAGTTGTCCGGGATTCGTAGGTGCAGAAGTAGAAGCAACTTGGCTCTCCACATACTTCAACTTGGAGTTTAGAGCCTGAAACTTGACATTTAGATCATTGTAGGAGCAGTCTACTTTGTTGTGAATCTCAGCCATTTTCTTATCAAGAGCTATTGCACCAGCTGCTTAACCTTGTAGAAGCTGCTGAAGCATTTGTTTCATGTCTTGATCTTGTGCAGGTGGAGCTTGCTGGGTTTGATGTGCAAAACCGGGTGGTGGATTCTGTTGGTGAAAACCGCCACTGAATTGCTGCTTTGGGACAAATCCTTGATTGTATGGGATGAATGGCTTGGACTGGTTCTGTTGTTGTTGAGGGTAAACCTGATCCTGAGGGTTTGCAACATTCGTGCTCCGGTAAGATAGATTAGGATGAGCAGGCTTGTAGGGGTTGTAGCCCTTATTATAGCCACCTTGGTTCTGTATGTAGCTGACTTCTTTAGCCTGAGTAGTCTCCCCTTCTTGGAGTTGATAGTGCTCTTCTTCAGTGATATAGTGGACTTGCTTCTGTTGAGTTAGCAGAATCTTATCCAACTTATCGTTGAGAGCCTTGATATCTTTACTATGCTTCGCATCCGAATCTCCAATACCTCTGTTGGAGCGATCAAAGTCTTCATTATAATTACTGTCGGACTGAGCTAAGTTCTCAACCAATTCCCAACCTTCTTCAACATCCTTATTCAAGAAATTCCCATTTGAAGCAGTGTCCAGGACCATTCTGAACTTGGGCAGAGCTCCTCTGTAGAGTGTACTGAGCAAAGAAGCTTTCTTGAAACCGTGATGTGGACATTGTGTAGTGTAGCCTTTGAATCTCTCCCAGGCCTCACAAAAGGATTCAGACTGTTTCTGGGTGAAACTGGAGATTTCATTCCTTAGCCTTGCAGTTCTTAAAATTTGAGAAGAACTTTGTCAAGAAGGCCGTCTTACAATCGTCCCAAGATGTTATGGAGTTAGGAGGCAAAGTCTTCTCCCATTGGTGTGCTTTGTCTCCTAGAGAGAAAGAAAATAGACGCAGCTTGAAACCGTCTTCACTAACACCGTTTATCTTGGTGAGGCTTCAGAGCCTATCAAAATTATCCAAGTGATCCAAGGGATCCTCCAGAGGCAAACCATGAAACTTGTTGCCTTGTATCATTGAGATCAATCCACTCTGGATCTCGAAATTGTTGTTCTGGACAGGGGGTGCAACGATGCCCTGTCTCAGTTGATGGTTTCTTGGTGCATCACCATCACCAATGTTCCTTGGTATACCACCTCCTTGATTATCTTGATCTTGTGGTTCCATGGCTGCTGGATTGTGCGGTTCACAATCGTCTCTGGCTCTACGTTCTCTCAACTCACGAGCTAACCGATCGATTTTGTCTTTGTAGCTGATGAGGTTGTTGGAGCCTTTAAAACGAGTGTGCATGCACGGTGACTAGTCTGGACGTGGTGAACTCGACCTCAGGTCGAGTAGAGTACCTGGAGCACAAAAACAAGTAGTTTAAGAGAGTAGTTAGTAACCAAAGTAAAGAAAGAACTTGATCTTAGTAATTCTAAAATCTTGAATGTAACAAGCAGACACCCAAATGGCAACGGCGCCAAATTGATACTAGGTTTTTTACTATCAATTACCCTAGATTACTATCATGTCATTGCAGCAATTTAGGTTATCAATCCAATCAGGTGCTCTCACTATCAATCAAGGTATGCTCAGAGATAACTAAGTCAAGCCAAGCAGAATAGAGGTTTTTTATCTAGCAATCCTAAGCGAACAAACATAAAGAGAAATAACTACAGAACATGAGTGATCATGCATAAGAGAAAGAACTATCAATGCTAAGAAGCGATAAACAAGCAAGCAACAGGTACAAAGAATAGGTAAAACAATAGAGATAAAAGGTCCTGAGGAATGGGGTAATCGATTATGGCAGTCTCCTTAGTCTACCTAGGTGGTTAACAAACTCAATCAAGCTATCTCTAGACAATAGATTCAAATACAAATCAATCCACTCTCGTGACAGAGATCCTCAAGCTAAGTCACTTTCAAACTCAATTCTCATTGATGAAATATAACCTAGCAGACATTAAGATTCAATCTAATAAAGTCAATAAACATTCTAATCATCCAATCTCTTGGGCTAGAGTATGTAAATCTCTGGAAAAGTTTGTTCAGACATTTCATCAAACACCGTGTGGGCATGGAAATGTCTGAAATCAATTTCCAATTGATATGAGAAGAAATAGCATTAAGATCTACTAAACCAGAAGGGAAATCAAGCAATTCTACACTTAACCACCTAAATATACTAAGGATTCCACACCTAATCTAACTCATCCTCAAGAACCCTAATCCACTACCAGGAACACTGAAGAACATCATGCATAAAAACCCAGAAAACGCTTCAAACCCAGAAATCATTGAAAAGCTAGTATGTTATAGATGAGAACAAGATCTACAACTTTGAAGAAGAAACGAAATTCAAAAACTCAAAGATTCAAAGGGAAAAACGATTACAAAACTAGGGTTTTTAGAGAGAGCAGCGGAATATCTGCTGGATAAAAGGAATATCCGCTGGATATTAGGGTGAACCCCTATTTATAGAAAATACTAGGTTGCCCTAATTTGGCTACAAGACAAAATAGGAAGTCGGCGGAGCACCCCCTCAACGTGAAGTCGAGCCAACCACGTCGAGCCCGTGTGAAAAATCTAAGGTTGCTCCTTTCTAGTATCTGGCTCGACGTGACGTCGAGGCCGTGTGGTCGAGTCCACTCCCAGGTGGCTTCCTGGCGTCCCACTCGACGTGAGGTCGAGTCTGGTTGGCGAGTCTGGTCCTGGGTGATCTTGAATGACTTCATTCCTCTCCAACTCGATCCCAAGTCTAGCTCCAAGGTCGTGTTGGCTCCTGCTTGCTCCATTAAGTCCCAAATAAGCTCCAAAGTACCTGAAACACATCCAATATGCAATATGCTATGCCATGCAATGCAAATCATACTAAGTGATGAAAATGATATGAAAAGGACTATGGATGCAATGAAAGAGAGATGAAACTTAGCTAAATGCACGAGAAAAGTGTGCTTAAAAGTGGTAAAATACAGAGACATCAACCTACTCAACTGAACTTCGAAATACTTAAGGAAAACACCACACTGATATCATAGTCATATGATATCATAGTCATATGATATGAAAAGGACTATGGATGCAATGAAAGAGAGATGAAACTTAGCTAAATGCACGAGAAAAGTGTGCTTAAAAGTGGTAAAATACAGAGACATCAACCTACTCAACTCACGCACCAAAGTTAACTCCCTAGAAAATCAATTTTTCAAAGATGATCTCATGTTATGTAGATCATGAATTGATATGTGCAAGAGAGATATTCGTAAATTTAAATCAACAATATATAATAGAAAAACAAAATTAAATGCCAACTTTGCTTAGATCGTGATATATGATCAAAAAAAGATATATATTTGATAGAAAACTTTGCTTAGATTTGTCTAAATGGTTATCTTCGCTCAATGCAGCGGTAAGCCTAAGACTAAGGCAAAAGAGTCAACCAGCGGTAAGCCTAAGACAATGCATTTGTTTTTCCTAAGATGTCAATGATTTTTCCATTTTTGTTTGTAAATACTGATCCTTTTATATTAAAACAATTAGGACTCAGGACCCCGCGATGTTGCGGAGAGGAGAAGATTGCAAAAATATTTATAAAAAAATATCAAACAAAAATCATATTGAATTGAGACAACTTTGCAAGAAAAAAACAAATTTAACAATAAATCAAGATATATCTTTGAAAATTTATGATAAAAAGACTTAACCCTCAGAATTATTTATTAAAATTTATGATATTATTAGAAAAAATTATGGTGAAAAGATGCAATCAGAAGTAAAAAAATATTAAACGAAGAGTTATAATGAGTAGACTTAATTTTTCAATTTATTAAAAAATTATAAATATAATTATATTCAATAAACCATTAAGATAAAAAACCGTAACATTTTAAATTGTGTTATGTTAAATAAAGACAATCCGTGGAAGAATCTATATATATATAATGGAAGAGTTGTCTCTTCATCTAGGATGCCCACATTATCATCCAAGTCATCCTATTTTAATTTTGTGTAGGTTCCACATATTTTATTTATTAAAATATTAACAAATAACCAAAAGTTGCAAATATTCAATTAAACGGGTACAATTCATTTAAATGTATTTCAACAATTAAAAATTAAAATTAATAATTTTTAATAAGTTACACCGAGAAACGCAACTATAGATAACTGAATGTTATAAAGATTTATAAAATAAACTAAATTGCAATGGTTTAACTAAACGGTTGCAATCGTTTATGAAAAGTTACAATAAAACGACTTAACTGTAGAAAACATTTATTCGGATTGCAATTTTTTTTTAAAACACAACCGTGATATATACTTTTTAGTTAAAAAAAATTAATAAAAAGTTGCAATAAAAAGATAAAATTTTTCATTGCATTTAAGTAATTAAAAACTAAAAATAAGAATTTATGAAAAGTTATACCGAGAACCGCAATGGTAGATAGTTAAATTAATGTTTTAACGGTAGATAAAATAAACCAAAACTTGCAATTGTTCGTAAAATAAACTAATTGTTGCAATGGTTCAACTAAACGGTAGCAATGAAAAATACGCAATTGTAGAAGACATTTCTTTAGATTGTAACTTTCTATAAAAAAACACAACCGTAAAAATAAGTTTTAGTTTCAATAAAAATGCAATGAAAAATATATAACGGAAAAACGTAACTTTAAATGAATAAATGAAACTATAAAGATACAACCATAGACTGAAAAGATACGACTGTAATTGAACAAGTATAACCGTAAATAATTCAATGAAAACTCAAAGAGAAAATTCAATAAAAAAAATGAGATAAGTTGTAAAATAGTACGTTTTCCAAACTTAATTGGAAAAGTAGTACATAAACTATTTAAAATTTGACAATCAGTCTGTCTGCTAGTGTGCGTGAGATATGCGACCTCTGAGATAGCAAATAAAGTGGGGTATGAAGGCTTCTGTGGAAATTACGAGAAAGGGCTTCCTTCAATTTGCAAGGGAAAGGGGAGCCTCTGGTTGAGCCCGTGTTTTTTACCTTTCGTAATAGTTGAAAATTGAGCGTAATGGGCTGAGAATGCGTTGTAATGGGCCTAAACATGATTTCCACCCTATCTAAAAGATTAAGTAATTGACAAAGTCAATTCTCAAAGACCTCGACTTCATCAATGGCGGAGACAGAGCAAATAGAAACGACAACATTAATGAGAAGTTAATGCCTTCGAAATTAGTTACTAGGTTGGTGAGGGAAATGATATAATACTTAGATTCCTTTTCGAAAGTGGCTTAAATTTTTTGGGGGAAATTTATTTTGGGTTTTTTGATGAAAAAGTCATTATAAGATTAAAAGAAGAAGATGAGTTCCAGTTTCGAAAGGGTTTGTTTATTCCTGAAGACATTCAGCTCCGGAAACAAAGAATGGAAGGTGGAATTCCGATCAGAAACTATTTTGTTAATTTCCTTTGATTGTTTCAATAGTATTAATTGTACAAACTGATTCTAAATTGAATTTCATTTGTAGTGGATAATACTGTTGTCGTACAGGCTAGAAGATGGATTTTGTTCAGCACAGGTGAATGGGAGTTCAAGATGGATTCTTATCGGCAGGGGAGGACGTTTAGGTTGATGGGGTTAAAAACTCTCAGGGATTTGGAGCTGAAAGTGAGACAACTATACAGAATGGAGAGGAGCTGGATATCTGTTGAGCTTAGCTACATGTTTGAGGACAAATTAGCTCTGCTAGCTGGTGTTCATCCGGGACCGACATTGATTGGGTGTGATAGACAGTTTCGAAGTTTTCAATCGTTAAGCATGGATGATAAATCTGTGAACCTGTTCGTGTGTTTTAGAGAAGGTGATGGAGTCATAGTCGGGCCTACTCCTGAAGCTGGAAAGATTGTTAGTTGCCTCGCTAAGGGATTAGAAGCTGGAGTTTCATCTACAGTGATCGTAGTGGCTGGAGGTAATTCAAGTGATGGAGTCATAGTCCGGCCTTCTCGTGAAGCTGGAAGGATTGTCAGTTGCTTCGCTAAGGGATTAGAAGCTGGAGATTCATCTACAGGGATCGTAGAGGCTGCAGGTAATTCTAGACCGGCAGAGGAAGTAGGATACTTTGCTGGGCTAATATCTTCAGTCCAACACAATATTCTGGGAAATCCTCCTAATTCTCAGTTAGCGATCGCTCAGAGTTCAGATGTTATTGACAGTTCCGGGGGGGGGGGGGGGGGTGGGATATAAGCGATGATATTCTGTTAGAAGCCCTAGAAGCAGTGGAGATGCCAACTAAAGGAGATTTGGTTGTTGCTACGGGGGTAAACACATCTGTAGTTGAAGAAGATAAAATCTAGAGCAGTGAAGATGAAGAGTATTCTGAAAACTCTAACGATTCTTATTGTTAAAGTGTGGGGACTGAATCAGAAGTTGATGATTTGGATTATGAATACTACACTGTAGGGAGTGTTGAAGATGTCCAAGAGATTGTGGAAAAAGAAAAAGAAGACAATGGGGATGATGATTTCGTTGAGCAGCCCCCGAAAAAGAAAGTCAGACCGAAAGGACTGACAACCTTGGATGTAAATTAAAGGAGGCGTTATGACAGAGTTTCTTGAATCTTTTCAGAAGGGTATAAGCATCGATGAAGTTTATGGGTATGAGGACATTGAGCCAATGTTTGGAGATGATGATATGGACAGGAAAGCAGCTCATGTTGACTTGAGTAAGGAGGATGACAATATGTTTGTTGGAAGGACTTTTGCGTCGAGAGAAAATTTCAGGATTGCATTGTCAATTTATGCTATTAACCGTATATTTCGCTTCAAATTTACGAGGTATGAGAAAAATTATTTGGTAGCTGAATGTTAGGATAAAAAATGTTGTGATTGGAGAGTATTAGCACATCAAGTTGGACAAAGTGAAGAATATGAGGTGACCAAGGCAAAGTTGGAACATATGTGTAATGTTGAGACGAGGAGCAGGTTTTCAAAACACGCTACTTCTAAGGTTGTAGCTGCACTCCTAAGGGCCAAGTATGCGAAGACGTTTTGTGGTCCAAGAGCAAGAGACTTACCCGATTCTCTGCTGAGGGAGCACAATATGAGGATGACGTACTGGAAAGGATGGAAGGCTAAAGAACTGGTTGTAGAGACAGCTCAGGGCACATATGAGAGTTCTTTCACCTTGTTGCCGGTATATCTCCATGTACTACAACTTGCAAATCCAGGAACAGTATATCATTTGGAAACTGAGTTGGATGATGTTGGAGATGAGCGATTCAAGTACGTGTTTCTAGCATTGGGGGCTAGTGTGAAAGGGTTAAAATACTTACGGCGAGTTGTTGTAGTAGATGGTACACACCTTTTCGGAAAGTATCTTGGATGTCTACTTACAGCAAGTTGCCAGGACGCAAACTTTTAGATATATCCAGTGGCCTTTGCTATTGTGGATAGTGAGACAGATGATTCATGGACATGGTTCATGACTAAGCTTTCTGAAATAATCAAAGATGGCGCAGACTTGACCTTTGTCTCAGATCAGAATCAATCAATATTCAAATCTGTGAGTCTTGTGTACCCTGAAGCACACCATGGAGCTTGTTTGGTCCACATAAGAAAGAATGTTAAAGGAAAGTATGGAAAGAAGAGTGGGCTTCCAGCCATAGTATGGCAAGCAGGTAACATGTTCCGGCTCAAAGATTTTAATAATGTGTGTGAAAGAATCAAGAAAAAGAATAAGGGTTGTTGGCAATATCTGGAAGAAATTGTGGTTGCGAATTGGAGCAGGGTTCATTTTACAGGGGAGAGATATAATTTGATGTCTAGTTACATTGCTGAGTCATTGAACAATGCTTTACTACCAGCTAGGGGAAGTCCTGTTGTAGCATTGCTTGAATTTATAAGAGAAAAGCTTGCTAGGTGGTTTGAATCCCGGAGGAAGAAAATCTCTAGATCAGTCGGGGACATACCAATTGCGGTTGAAAGAGAGCTGTTGAAACGGTTCAAAGGTGGGTTGGGAATATCAGTTTTGGCTGTCAGAAGGTGGGATTTTGAAGTAGGCGCTAAGGATGGAGAACTGTTCCTTGTCTCCTTGGAACAACAAACTTGCACTTGCTTGGAGTTTCAAAAAATAAGAATCCCCTGTGCCCATGCAATGGCTACAGCACATGATAGGGATTTGGAATTCAGAGCTTTGGTTGGAGAGATGCATAAGCTAAGAATGTGGTCACCAACGGTCCAAGAATCAATCCTCCCAGTACGTGATCCATCGGAGGTGGATGTGCCTGAGAACATAAGAGTTCTCTTTTTAATGTCTCCTAAAACAGGGAGACCCCCAAAGCTGCGGATTCATTCAGTTGGGGAATATGAGGTTAGTATATTTATACTTCATCCATATATTGGAATTTAATTCACATGTCACATAACATGTTTAACCAATGTAGGGTAATAACAAGTCAAAACAGCCTAACAAGTGTGGAAGATGTGGTGGTTTAGGTCACAATCGGGTCACGTGTACGAACCCACTAGGTTGACGATATGGAATGGAAGAAAGACAGGAAAGGCTTTTTGGGGTGTATGTCTTATCAATGTAGTAGGTATGTGGCTGGGGGACGTATTTTGGTCTATTTAAATGTGTTGTTTTGCGAAGGGGTATACATACATATGAAATTTGTTGGCAGATAATTTCAGATAAGTGTCTATTTCCACTTGTGTAAAAATTATTAGAATTTTATTTTGATGTACAAGAATCAGTGATGTGTATGAATGGTAAAGTATTTCTATGAAATGTATTATTTTGGCTGGAAAAGAAGATTGTTGTACAGATCTTAATATTGCTGTACAGATACAAGGTTGTTGTACAGATACGGAATGAGGTAAATAAGAATTAAAACGTGTCATATTTTTTAATAGACCAAAAAACGTCCCCCAGCCAAAAACCTACTACATTGATGAGACATACACCCCAAAAATTACCTATAAGTGTACGTTTGATGTACAGATATTAGTGTACGTAGACTGTACAGATCTCAGTGTACGTTTGCTGTATAGATCTTGCTATACAGATGTCTCCATATCTGTAGAAGAGGTTGCACATATATAATGTTGTTGTACAGATATCTGTATACAGTTATAAGCGGCTGTACAGATCCGGCTGTACAGATACAAGGTTACTGTACAGATACAAGGTTGTTGTACAGATACAAGGTTGTTGTACAGATACGGAATGAGAGGTAAATAAAAATCAAAACGTGTCATATTTTTAAAAAATAAAACATGTAATAAATATGTTTGGTCAGAGAATTAAATTCATTTCAACTGTAATTTTCGTAACCACTAGACACCTCCGCATTATATATACAACAAAGATTTACTCTAAATAAAGTCAAAAAAGAAGAAAACTTCTCTTCATTTATTTTTCACAAAAAAACGAAAAAATGGGAACTGAAATGCCAGATATCCCTGATGATTTGTTTGCAAAAATCGTTAAGCTTGTGGCAGATGATCGTTGGTGGCTGCTAGGCCCTATATTGAATGCTGGGCGAAGGGGAAGAGATGTGGTGTACAGAAACGACGTTTTGAAGGATGCATGCATTTACTCCCTTTGTTCTGATCCTAGCGACTTGTACTCCTTCAATAGTCGAGAAACTGGCCTCATTACCGGCCGTTTTTTGATAGGTCTTAAGGCAGGTAACAAGATGGCAACCTACTATGAAGGGCTAAGGGTGGTGGCTGAAGGATGCGACATCACGGCGGGTATTGATTTTCTAGCTCAGTTGGTACCTGAGGATGATGAGTAACCCTAGCATGTGGTGTCTTCTCTATTTGCTATGGGAATGAGGGTATGGCTGTACATTATCTAGAGCTATTCGGCAAAATGCATGCTGCATTGGGGATGGAGGAAGTCAGACGGTGGGGAGAAGAGTTGGTCAGGGAGTTGCGTCATTATAGAAGAATGAGCAACAACTCTTACCGTAAGACGTTTCTCTATCCTATTTGCAGAGGTATCCCGTCCCCGGATTGTGCCATGGACTGCGGCATAGTGATGCAAGAATTGGAGCTAATCCAACTTTAGATCACTTGATGATCAAGAGTTCCAAGCTTGCCACGCGGAAGGTGGGATGATGAAGGTGGTGATCTGACACGCTGGCGATCGCTTCTCTCGTGTGGGATCGATTCAAGGGGAATTAATGGATAGAAGGGTCATTGACTCGCTCAATCAGTGGGGTAATCGACTCACTCGATCAATGAACGAATGAAGGATGTTGAATAACTCAACAAACTTAATCCGCAGAATCCTAAAGTACTTGGTGACTCACTCACAAAGAACTACAGAACAATGACAAAGACTCAAACTTTGACAAGTAGAAAACGTTTCTATTACTTTAAAATGATCAAGGGTGTTTTACAATGAGACTAATGATCAGGTTATATAGGGCGGAGTACAACGTTCTAAGACTTCAAAGAAAGAAACAAAACATTAATGAAAATATTGGACATTAAATGTAAAATCGGTCCAAGTAAGGCAAATGAGGTGTGCCTTGTATCTTGTCAACTTGGGGAGGAAGTTGTGACGTCTTGGAAGCTTCTGGAGGGTCTCAAGATTCTCACACAAGCGCACAAACAAAGAAGGAAAGAGTTGTTGCAAGTTGATCTCCTTCGGCTCCATATATGGCAAGTAATAACTCTGCGGGTTCTTGTGTGGTAAGGTGTACCAAAGTTTGTGTGGTACATGTCTTGTGTAGCCTAGATGTTCTCCTGGTTTCCATGTGTAGCTTTGAGGTGCGTCCAAGTGTAGAAGAAGGAAAATTTCCTTGTTTGGCTTCATTTGACGCAGTACTTCAGAAAGTAGTTCAGCGAGTAATTCAGCATGTAGTGCAGCCGGTCTGTCAGCAAGTACATCAGCTATATGTACTTGTAACATCTTTGAATCAATTGCTTGGTAAATGATTCCTTGATGACTTGATGTTGCCTCGTTAAAAACCTTTCTAGGTAAACCCATTGGGGCAAACCCTAGATAAGGGAAAAAGAGTGCAACGGTCAAATTTCCATAACATGGTGATTCGGCTCGCTGGTCTTTGATTCCTCTTGAACCATCATTAGTCTTCTTAGGGTTAATTTTCTGGTGAATAATTAACTCTAGGCCTTGTGCTTGATTATGACTCCATTTGGGCAAGAATCCTCCAAAATGCTCCATATCAACCGGTTTGATACATGTACCGGTTGGTTTGGTATACTCTCGGTTTGGTTTGATTTGGATGTCCGCATCATACCCTCTCCCTTGAAAAAGTTTTGACCTCGAAACTATACAATCTGCACCAAGAGAAAGCAAGTTAGCTTTCATTCGATTTTGGGAGGCTAGGGTCTTACCTTGGTAGGGTGGCGGTTTGATGATGCATGGTGCATCAGGTGGCTCTCCTTTGAGCAAGAAAGATAGGATCACTCCTCTGTTTTGATCCGGTGCTTTGAGTTGTCGTGTTGCTTGCTTAACTCTTTCTCGGGTTTGGGCTTGAGCTTTAAAATCTGGCGGTTCCTCTTTGATTAAGCAAGAGTTTGAAACTCTTCTAGTCTCCATGATAGAGGGTGTTAGCATCAATGGTGCTGGTTCACTTTGGTTTTGAATTTGGCCTCACTTCCGGAGAATCACCTTTATGTTCCATGTGTTCTTTGTTGGTACCCGCAAGTTCATCAACACTTTGGGCAAGAAACAAGTGCATTAAAATAGTCATGGGATCAATATAAACAAGTAAACCAATTTCGGATTGAACCATTTCTTTTCCACAAAGTGATTCAGAAAGTATGTCACAAAGTAGATCAGCTACTTGATATGTCCTAAGACATGAAATTAGTTCCATAGATTTATTTAAAAGATCTACTATTTTCTCACACTCTTTAAGGATTAACAAGTTTATTATCACATCATTCGAATCGCTAGAAACAATTAGAAGTAATAGTTTACTTACCTGACTTAGATCCTCGGTGAGTGTGTCTTTCGAAATCAACTTGGTTTGTTGATTTGATGGCTGGTCCGGTGGTTCTTCTTGCAGCAGGATGTTGTTGGTAAAAATTTCATTCTCCTTAGTGACAGATTTGCATATCAAAAGCTCTTGATATTGTTGTACAACATCATTCGTTGTTTATCCCTCTTTTGGATCCACATGTGTCTCCTTATTACCTACATGTGTCTCAATACTTTTGGCACAAGAAAAGTGTATTAAGGCAGTCAAGGGACGTTCATAAACATAATGAAATAAGTTACTTTGAACCTTTTCATGTGTTAGACCAGAATCAACTTCTTGTTTGCTTTGATCCGAGAGTAACCGTAACATTGTTGTGGCCTCTCTTTGATCTTCGCAAATCTTCATGGTACTTGTACTTTCACTGGCACCCAAAGACAAGATCAAGTGCATTATACTGGAAATTGAAATGATATGGATAGGGTTCTTGAAACTCCTTTCGAATATAAGATAATGCCAATATCGAACAAGATAGTAAGTTTCGCTTACTTGTGTACCATGTAAGGTGTTCGCTATCAATTCAGCCATGATGTGGATGATCTTAGAAGCAAGATCAGCTGGTGTTGAGCAGGGATGTATCATCACACGTCCTTTGAGGGCTGCTTGATCATAAGTCTTATTTCGGCAAAGTTGTGATAATGTTGTTGTTTCCGAAAGTTGTTCCTCAAAACTTATGTCATTCTCAACTTCCTTTAGAGTTGCTTCCTTGTGGTCTACTTCTTTAGATGTTTCATCAATGCTAGGACACAGACCTGCATCAATAACCTTTGGCAAAGACAAGTGCATTAATCTAGAATTGGGAATTTCTAAACTTGAATTCACTAGACAATCATTGGAGTTAGATGCATTCAATTTCAGCTCTAGTGATGTGACATCTTCTACTTGTCTTTTAGTGCATGTTGCAGCAAAATGTCCCCTCTTATGACATCTATAACATGTCGGTTCATTTGATTTTAAAGAATTAGAGGACTTATCTTGCTTTAGCTCAGCGTGTGGCTCAACATATGGTTCAGCATGTGGTTCAAGTACCGGTATGGGGCTCAGTTCTCCTTTTGCGCCTGTACCTTTCTCATTCTTGGCGGAATCTTGATCCGCGTTATGATTAGAACTAACATGTTGATGTGTAGTATTCTTTCGGCTTGGTTCCTTTGGAAGGTTACTGTTTTGAACAGGCTGGGAAAGCATGTGAGGTGCATATCTCTCCCTCATAAGCAACTTTAGTTGTCCCCACATTTTGACTGATGGCTCCTTGTACCACCGTCTATCTTTTTCTTCTCGGTCCCACCAACGTTTTGCGCTTCCCATGAGTTGTTCAAGACAATAGTTGAGCCTCTCTTCTTTGGGAATAGAATAGTATCTAAAGTACTTATCCATGTTGAGTTCCCATTGTAGATAATCTCTCTCACGTCCTGCAAACTCAAAAGATTCAGGTCCAAAATACTCATAACCATTGTCTAGAGATAACCTGAGTTTTGTTTGGTAGGTTCGGGTGGGATTGGATAGTAGTGGGTCTCGACGAGTGCCACGTTTCAGCTCGCCTCCTCTTAGATTAGTGATCCCTGAGTCTCTCTCAGCTAGGTAGTCACGTCTACCACATGGATATGGTTTACGCCACATTGATGATCTCTGAGTCACTTCTTGAGTCACTTCCTGTACTACTCGTGTATTGGTGTGAAAGAACTTGTGTCTCGGTTTTGCTTGACGTGAGGCTGTAGGCCCTCGGTATAAGAAGGTGTGATGGTCGAGCTTCTCTTCATGCCTTGGAAGACGTTGGCAATTGTATTCCTTCGCCGTTGCCCCTTTATACTCCATGTTATCTTCCCACTTAAGATAATTCTCTTTTCCTGAAAAAGACATAGCTCGAGTCAATGGAGAGTTTGAACCATGGCTGCAAAAATCATTATTAAATTTAATACATGGTTTAGAATAGCCTGTATTGGTGTGAGTCAGGCGGTTCTGGTTCTAGTGCTTCACAGCCTGGTTCATCTCTTGATTCAGAATCTGAATGATCGTTGTGATGCCAAGAGATGCTTCCATAGTTGTCTTCCACATCCGACATGACTTGGTAAGGCTCTTCTCCTTGGATTTCTTCATCCGAATAGAACTCAATAGACTCCATAGCTACTCTGGTCTTCGTGAAAGAAGAATCTAGCACAAGCAAAAGAAAGATGTATCAAAAGTAAATAAACAAATAAGGAAAAAGAACAAAATATGGAATTTTTTTTTTCTTTTTATTTTATAAAATCAATGCAAAAATTCAAATGAAATTCGAAAATCTGAAATATAAAAAGGGAAAACGAGCGTTTAATTTTCTTTTCTGGTTTTATAACAATAAATTTCAAAATTTAATTTAAAAATAAAAAAAAAATCCAATTTTTATTGCTTTTTCTTAAAAATTCAGAAATAAATAATAAACAGAAGCAAATAATTTTTTTTTTATGAAAGTACTGAAGAAAATAAACAATAACAAAGCAAGAAACAAAATTTTTATTTGGTTTTCAAATTTATAAAAATTAAATAATAAAACTTTAAAAATTGAAAAAGATATAGGTTGAAGAGATACAACCTTGGGGATAGGAGCTTTTGAAGCTCTGATACCAGATGATGCAAGAATTGGAGCTAATCCAACTTTAGATCACTTGATGATCAAGAGTTCCAAGCTTGCCACGCGGAAGGTGGGATGATGAAGGTGGTGATCTGACACGCTGGCGATCGATTCTCTCGTGTGGGATCGATTCAAGGGGAATTAATGGATAGAAGGGTGATTGACTCGCTCAATCAGTGGGGTAATCGACTCCTCGATCAATGAACGAATGAAGGATGTTGAATAACTCAACAAATTTAATCTGCAGAATCCTTAAGTACTTGGTGACTCACTCACAAAGAACTACAGAACAATGACAAAGACTCAAACTTTGACAAGTAGAAAACGTTTCTATTACTTTAAAATGATCAAGGGTGTTTTACAATGAGACTAATGATCAGCTTATATAGGGCGGAGTACAACGTTCTAAGACTTCAAAGAAAGAAACAAAACATTAATGAAAATATTGGACATTAAATGTAAAATCGGTCCAAGTAAGGCAAATGAGGTGTGCCTTGTATCTTGTCAACTTGGAGAGGAAGTTGTGACGTCTTGGAAGCTTCTGGAGGGTCTCAAGATTCTCACACAAACGCACAAACAAAGAAGGAAAGAGTTGTTGCAAGTTGATCTCCTTCGGCTCCATATATGGCAAGTAATAACTCTGCGGGTTCTTTTGTGGTAAGGTGTACCAAAGTTTGTGTGGTACATGTCTTGTGTAGCCTAGATGTTCTCCTGGTTTCCATGTGTAGCTTGAGATGCGTCCAAGTGTAGAATAAGGAAGATTTCCTTGTTTGGCTTCATTTGACGCAGTACTTCAGAAAGTAGTTCAGCGAGTAGTTCAGCAAGTAGTGCAGCCGGTCTGTCAGCAAGTACATCAGCTATATGTACTTGTAACATCTTCGAATCAATTGCTTGGTAAATGATTCCTTGATGACTTGATGTTGCCTCGTTAAAAACCTTTCTAGGTAAACCCATTGGGACAAACCCTAGATAAGGGAAAAAGAGTGCAACGGTCAAATTCCCATAACATGGTGATTCGGCTCGCTGGTCTTTGATTCCTATTGAACCATCATTAGTCTTCTTAGGGTTAATTTTCTGGTGAATAATTAACCCTAGGCCTTGCGCTTGATTATGACTCCATTTGGGCAAGAATCCTCCAAAATGCTCCATATCAACCGGTTTGATACATGTACCGGTTGGTTTGGTATACTCCCGGTTTGGTTTGATTTGGATGTCCGCATCACATAGCATATGGAGCTTATGAGAATTTGTGTGACGAGTGTTATTTGTGGTGGTTGGCAAGGAAGGTATGTCAAATGCTGTAAACACATTCTCAATAAATTTTCTCGTTGATGTATTTTCATATTATGTTATCATTATGCGGATGTAATTTGTTGTTATTGTTTCCTTGTATAATTAGATTGCTGCATCTACTAGCCATAAATTAGAATATTTTATAATTAATGTATTTTAACATTCGGTAAAATTTAGATGTATAATATTAAGTATTGTATTATAAAATATCTTTGGGTTTGTAACCAGGGGTGTGTTGATATAATCAAGTTTGGGGATATGGTTGGGATAATTGTTGGGAGGAGAGGAGAAGTACAAAGTGAATACTGACTCATTGATATGATTGGAATGCATCTCTACTCAACCACCTATATATTCTCGTTGGACAGATAAAACGATAAATTTAAAAGTTTTGGGGATATTATCACAATGGACTTTTTAATTAATATAAAAGCTGTTTGGTTTGTTAAAGATTCTTGTGTTGAAATGATTAAGTTGGGGATTATGGTTGGGAGTTATGGTGGGAGGAGAAGAGAAGTTAAAAGTGAGTATTGGCTCATTGATATGATTGAAACTTATGACTATACAACCCACTTGTATATTCATGTTGGACAGATAAACAATTTGACATGTATTAAAAAAGTCTAAAAAGAGTTGATTCTTTCTACACCTGACGGAAAAACGGTATTTTCATACCTTAACTCACTATGTATGTTCAATTCATACCTCAACTATACATGCGTGCAAATACATACCCAAACTAACTCAAAATTCAAATTCACTATCTCATCTTTCTATTTTGTGCCAAAACAGACATATCACGAGACGTCGTTAACGAAACGATATAACACAGTAAACGGAACGTTAACGACGTCTCGTGATATGTCTGTTTTGGCACAGAATATAAAGATGAGATAGTGAATTTGAATTTTGAGTTAGTTTGGGTATGTATTTGCACGCATATACAGTTGAGGTATGAATCGAACATACATAGTGAGTTAAGGTATGAAAATACCGTTTTTCCTAACCTGACAGTAGATTTCTTAGATTTCTTAAAAATATAAAAGCAAAGATATTATTTGATATCTCACAATACGATCTGACAAAAGTAGATGCTTTTCTTCATTTTAATATAAAACGATATGAGTCTTTCTTCGACTAACACTAATAATGACTAAGTGTGTAAGAACAAGTTGTTAAGTTGCTTTTAAGATAGAAAAATTCCAAAAAAAAAAGAGACAAGGTTGCATGACAAAAAGAATAAAACGAAGGAGATGCGTAAATCTGGTAGGGGAGTTTGGCAACAACTCAACAATGACTAAGTCTGTAAGACCAAGTTTATCTACAATGTGCATAAAATATCAGAATATAACTGGTATTTGATCATTAAATTGTTGTACGGTACGTTAATCTTACTATGAGACATAATAAAATAATTAAACACTACTTCCCAAATTTTACATAATTATACAATCAGACATAAGGAACTAATACTAGTTTGTTACAAAATGTTACATAGTTATACAATAACATAACTTTGAATAATAATTATTTTACATTAAAGCTTAAAGCAATTCAAGTACTTCTAGAGAAGTTCACAGATACGTAATGCTGCATTGAAGATGTAATATTCTTCGCAATAATATTCGTGACCATGCCAATAAGCACAATCAGGTATGCCTATTCTCCTAGAATCACTACAGGAAAAAGGGGTATTAATAGCACTTCATTATAGCGGTTTATGTGTTTCTGCTATAGTCGACTTATACATGATTTGTTTATAGCGTTTCTAAAATAAAAAACGCTATGGTATGTTAACGATAAAAAACTAATTCGTTCAGTCTTAATTTTTAGTTCTCGAGTTACTTAGTAATAGCCCATACTATTGTAAAACGACATCGTAAATTAACACGAATAAGAAAATTTCACTGTCGCCTAAACTATTAAGAAAATTTATCTAAAATTTCATTGTCCGCCTAAGTAATAAAAAAATTCCCAAAACATATATAACCTAACACCTAAACGATACAGAGTCTTATCGCCTTCCTTCGAATTAACACATCTCATTCCAATAATCATCATCTTCCTCTTCTCTGAGAAACACCACAACACAAAACCTCCCAAATCCGATGACCTAGTCGAGCTCTCTCTTCCGAGTACCTTTCATTCTCTTCCCGACGCAACAATCCGGCTTCAGTTCTTCGAATTCCGTTACGAGTCATGATGCAAACACTCCTGAAGATTCTGAAAGCCATAGAAGACCATTCGCATCTTCTGTACTCTAGCTAATTCCTTAAACCGCCACCCCGACGAAATCCTCATCAATCGCAACAAGAGGGTGGAATCGATCAAGTTCCTAGCGTTGTTCGTAAGGAGGCTAAGACCTATGACTGCTTGCAAGGTAAAATGTCTAGATCCGTTTGATTTTAGGGTTGATTCTGCTTTCGTTTAAGTGTTATTGAATTTTTGGACTCTGAAATTTGGTTTGTAGGGTTTCAGGTTTGTCATTTATCAGGAAGAACTAGATATGGTATGGGAACATATTTTCATCCAAGATCCGTGAAGAATACCCAGGTCAAATGATGCTTACATTCTCAGTGTGTTTCCTTCAGCTAAGGTTAATAATAGTAGAGTCTCTGATTTTTCGATTTATTGAGTCGTACAATATTCATTATCATTATCTAATGTGACATATCTATTGTCGCGGGTGATGACATAGCGTTTTTATTAACGCTATCGTATCATTAGATAGCGTTAAAAATACTCGTTTTTCTTGTAGTGAATAAGCAAACTCCCAAATGGGGCCAAATGTATCCTCACCAGGCGGGTCAAATGACAATAGTGTGTCAATTAAAGCTTCACATTCATCATCTAAATCGGGAGAGTAATTATCGAACCAAAGACGACTACCTAAGTTTTCGAAAATGGTGTCGAAAGTAGCCCCATCAATATCATCCCTCCCAGCACACATTTGAAACATGGCATAGGACACAGTAGCGTGCTCATTTGTAGGCACGAGTTGGTTAAGCAAAGCAAGGGAACCGTGGATATCACCTTCTCGGGTTATTAGACTTAGAGATTCATAATAAATTACCTTAGCATTCTCTAATTCCAAACAACGTTTAAAGAAGGTTCTACTAATCTCTACTTCCAAACAACGTGTAAAGAAGGATCTACTAACCCCACCTGGATATATGTTGACCAGGTCAACACATAGAGGATTTATGTTTGCTGATTGAAGAATATCTCCAGATAACGCAATGTCCCTCCCTCGTTTGTTTGTGAGCATTAGCGGAGCTAGGTGATTAGCGTCTTCATCTCCAAGCTTCTTTACTATGATATGGAATATATCATCTGGTAAATCAGATAAAGACATTACTTTGAGTTATGTGAAGCAAGAGAAAGGTTGAAAAACGAGGTGGATGAGTAGGAAAAGAAATCGGGAGGAATCTAGTTATTTTTTGGTCATATTTATAGAAAACTAATTTAAAGGGAGACTTCTACCCTTTGACCTAACCCTAATCGAAATCCTCATAAATTAAATAAACAAATATATTAGAAACCCAATCGTAACTATTTAAAAACAATATTTTTTGTGTTTGTAAAAGTACCGTACAGACAAACGGGGTTTGATATCTGTACAGTTGATTTCTGAATGGAATATGTACACTTTATATTGAATTTCATATCTGCTGTACAGAAAATATCTTGTATCGAAGATACCAATTTGTACAGTCCACATTTCCCAAGAGGTTGCACATATATAATGTTGCTCTATAGATATATGTATACAGTTATAAGCGGCTGTACAGATCTGGCTGTATAAATACAAGGTTGCTGTACAGATACAAATAAGAATCAAAACGTGTCAAATTTTTAAAAAATAAAACATGTAATAAATATATTTGGTCAGAGGATGCATTTACTCCCTTTGTTCTGATCTAGGCGACTTGTACTCCTTCCATAGTCGGGAAACTAGTCTCCTTATGCAAGGGCGGTACCGGCAGTTTTTTTAGAGATGTCTTAAGGCGGATAACAAGACGGCAATCTACTATGAAGGGCTAAGGGTGGTGGCTGAAGGATGCGACATCAAGGCGAGTATTGATCTTCTAGCTCAGTTGGTATAGAAAATATCTTGTATTGAAGATACCAATCTGTACAGTACACATTATCATCGGTACAGATAATCTTCTGTTTTTCTTATTAACTATACATATATGCTATTTGTACAGTTTTCATGCTGTACATAAGGGGTTTCGTACAGAGGATCAACTGGACAGAGACCAATCTGTACATCATAACATCTGTACAGATTGTGATTTGCTAAACTTTCAGAAATCACAATTGTTAAATATGATTAAAAAGTTATAAGTAGCAAAGTAGTAGATAAACCAATAATATATAGAACATTACCTAATTTAAATCACAGTACACAATACACATAATATTCTACCAATTAAAATTACATATATATTATATAAAAGTTCATAAACAAACAACTAGAACTCGTTCTCACATTCAACAAAAGCAACATAAGTGTCCATCGCATAAACCTTCCTAATACGAGTGACGACCTCATCAGTAAGAGCAGACATCTCAGCGTACTCCATACCATGAGCATGCATCTCAAGAAACTTGCATGCTACAGGGCCACAGTCTCCATCTCCTTTGTTGTTGTACAATCCAGTTATACGTGAACAAGTGAAAGACTCAGTCGTGAGGTTGGTAGTTAGAGTAGGGCAGCAAAATCTCTTCAGAAGCCAAGTAATGCTATCCATGATTGGGGTCATTAGAAAGGCCACAACTTCTTTCGGAGTTGAGGACAGAAAGTAGTCTAGAATTTCATTGGGACATCCCCAGTTCATTTGGACGTAGACAACATCGACATGCTTCAGGAATTCAGATTTCATGTGTATCCCAGTAGATTTCCTTGTTACATATGCCTTGATTAATGAACCCCATTCGAAGTTTTCCTTGTCCTTTCATTTCATGAAATCTTTATAGTGGGTGGCAACAAGACTTGCAAACCATGTATCAATGATGGCAACCCTCTTTAGACTGTATGCTTACGCCCGGCGTCTCACCAGCATTCCCGTGATCAGTTGCATATGCTGTTCCATATAATATAACCAAAGTACCCTAAGGAATATTATTATGCAAGGTGATGGAGACATTAAACATAAAGGGGACTGGAAAACATTACCTCAGTTGTGACCCATTTATCCTTGGTTGGAATGTCTAAGAAGTGGCCATTAGTCAGTTTGTGTCCAGTGCATATGGTGAAAGAACTGTAAAAAGGAATTTTAGATTGTAATTGATAAAAGAAATTACAATGATAAGCTGATGAAAGAAAGAAGGTACAAACCGGTCTGCATCATCATCAAGCAACTCTTTAAACTTCAAAAACTCTCCATCATCCAACTGTGGGAGAGGCGTGTAAGCAGGTTCCTTTGTTCGGCTCTTAAACAAATCACTGATCCTGGGATCAACGCTATACTCAGCAAGGTCGAGGAAGCGGGAGCGTCTAGGAACACGCTTGCGTGGGAGCGGCTGACGAGTTTTTGTTGTCTCAATAACAAAATAAGCAGGTGAGGCTGCAACAATGGAAATGAGATTTCTATATTTACAGTCAGTTCTTGCAGAATATGCACGCGAGTCAGGGATCACCTAGTACAAAAATGTGATTACCATGGAAAAAACAGTTATATAAATTTTGTAAATTCAAAAGTGTATTAGAAAGGGATCACTTATTTGATCCCCACAATTTAGATAAATCATTACCTGTTCAAAAGGTGTTACCGGAGTAGCAGGAGTTTGTTTAAGAGAACCAGCAACTATTTTCGCCTCCTTAGTTTCTTTCTGAGGCTCTTCTGCATTGGAGTCTTCTGCATTGGAGTTTGGGATAGGAGAGGCAGGGCTCTCTGCTGGTATCTTTTGAAAATTACAAATGAAACATAAGAGTGTCAGCATTGTCTATATCCCAGTCACGTATAACAATTAAAACATGACACAGTTTTGAGTAATCATTACCTGTGCAGAAGGTGTTAAAGGTGTAGCAGGAGTTTGCTTAGGAGAACCAGCAAATAATTCTTCCTCTCCAGTTTCTTTCTCAGGCTCTCCTGCATTGGTGTCTTCTGCATTAGAGTTTCGGATGGGTGAGGCAGGTTTCTCTGCATGTATCTTCTAAAATTTACAAATCAAACATAAGAACATAAGATTCTCAGTATTGTCTATTTACTGGTTACGTATAACATATAATACATGACAAAGTAATACCTGAGAAATAGATTTTTAATTGCAGCCCCATAAAGATCCCACGTATCATATGAGGCTTCAAAATTTACACCAGTTCCACCATCTTTACCAATGGGAATGTCTTTAGGTAAACCATGTTTCAAACCGGATGAAGAGCATCCAGAAGACAAAGATGTAACCTCTTCTCTTTT
The DNA here is from genome assembly GCF_000004255.2 of Arabidopsis lyrata subsp. lyrata. NCBI lineage: Eukaryota > Viridiplantae > Streptophyta > Magnoliopsida > Brassicales > Brassicaceae > Arabidopsis > Arabidopsis lyrata. The sequence continues at coordinate 7,013,262 of NW_003302552.1, forward strand.
ACGTTTCCGAGACCCTGGTTTCTCCTTCTTCTTCTTGGCCTTACTTTTTGATGTCTCCGTCTGAGGATGATCTGGCTTACACTGTTGAGACTGACCCCCTATCAACTTCAAAATATCATCATTAATATTGGATCGGAGGTCGCGAAGCTGTTGATAGATCCAAGCTTTTAAATCAGACAAGTCAGATTGGGTAACAAACTGAGAAGAGGAGCTCCCTCCACCTCCCTGCGAAACATCTTCATGATTAGGAAATTTTTTCCCTGTCTTCTTAGGGGCAGGCTGTGGAACAGTAGTAGCAGCAGCTGAGGTTTGTGGTTTCTCCTTAGCTTTATGAGAAGCAGTCTTCTTGCGGGAAGGCAGGGGACCAACAAACTCTTCTGTAATTTTTGCTGAACGCGTGAAGGGCTTTCGAGGGAAAGGGTAGCTCTCATTTCTCGACCTCTTCGCAGCTTTACTAGGTTCAGATGTGCCTTGTTCCTCTGCATCATCCGAATGCAGGTCAACAACTTATGTTCCTTCAGTATACAAAGGAGCTCCTTCTGTCCCTTGTCCTACCTGTCCTTCCGGTGTCGGAGCTTTCTTGGGTTCAGTTTCTTTTTTCTCTTTGACCACAGTAGGAGAGCAGGGAATGTCGTTCACAGGCCATATCTGAGGCCTGAAGTCGTGCTTTTGGTTGATCAGAGAGATAATCAAATCGACTCCTGGATCAACAACTTCATCAGGCCAAGACAGGTCTTCCTTCAGCAGTTCTGAATGGTAAAGAGTGTATTCCACTGACAACTACACAAAATGCCAGATATCTTTGATGATGGAATTACTTAAAAAACAAATGAGTTATTCCTCCACACTAAAAATGAATCTGGAATGAGATTTAAAATTAAAAAAAACTGACTTACATTAGGATTGTATTCAACCTCAATAACATCTATCTCGCGAAGAAGAATGGTCAGAGAGAGATAAACAGAAGGCCTTTGGATAAAGTTTCTGAAATCAGCAGGGTCTTCAATCCTACTACAAAGGGCAGGAATGGAGTTGAGGACTTGGAGCTGGAGAGCAAGAGGAAACCCGTCACAGCAACTACTTTTTTGTGAAAGTCGGATCTTCATCTCTCCAATAGGATCTTTCTCAAGCAGTGAAGGACCGAACCGTTCCATTGTTGCTTCAAAAGCAACCCGCCCCCATGGGTAACTCATGAAGAATACAATATCATGTAGCATCTCAACAAAAGTCCCACTTACCCGACCAGCTTTTGTGTTGTTGCAAACCACCACCCCATCTACAAGCACAATTAAAGCTAGACTCAACTTCTTCCATGTGGAGAATCGCTTCTGAGGCTCGGCATTATTATCATCCCTAAGCATATCTATAACATCCATCACTGACACTATCCTCTTCTCCCCAAATAGCCGATTCCAAACAGATAGATATGCAGGGTCTCGGTGATCTTCTACCTCAGAATCAGATGGAATCTTATCACAAATCAGGCCAGTAGTGATGTGGAATTCATGGAGTGAGAAGCGGAGTGGAAACCCTCCATATACAGTCCACAATTCATCCCTTTTATGAGTAAGAAGTTGTCTAGCAAGCATTCCATGAATCAACTTTGCAGAATGAGAACACCTTGCCACAGGTAGTTCAAACACTTTTCTGAATTAGGAAGCCAGAAGCAAACCCCATGCCTCATAACCCTCTAGTAGTTCAACCAGAATCCCAAGATATTCTGGCTTAGAGTAGATGTTAAGGTGAGCCAGATCTGGTAACCCATCAGGAGCCAACAACAAACGGCAAGGGAGGCTAGGGTTTGGATTGACATCTTCTCCGGCTGTATTTTTTGCCGGAGATTGTGCAGAACCTGATACAAATCCTATTATTCATTTCAAAAACTAGCCTAATCAAAACAATTGTGAAAGACTGAATCGAAATCAGCAAATGCAGAAATGATTTAGGATTGTATTACCTCTTTTATACTCGCTTTTTGTGCCTCGTTTATACTCTTTTTGGCTTCCTCGTCGAGTGGGTTCTTGATTCATATCGTCGTTTTGCGATTTTGCAGGAGATTTGCATGGAGAATTAACTGTTCTAGATACAGATGTGGCTTCAGAAACGGGTACTTTCAAAACTTAATCAATTTTGAAAGATCTAAAAATCTCAAATTTTTAGATATATGTTGCAAACTAGTACGTTTACTCGATTTCATTACCTCTTTTTGTGTCAGTTTTCTTGCCTCGCCGAGAGGGTTCTTGTTTGATACCGAGTGGAAGGGTTTGTTTCTTCGATTTTATTGATTTCTTCTTCGTCATTTCAGAGAGTTTTGGTCATAATAGAGATTATCTAAGAGATAAAGATGAGAGAACAGAGAAAATTCGAGACCTCGACAGTTCCGGAGAAAGACGAAACGGTAATAAAAAAAGGAAAAAGTAAATGTTGTACTCCAACTTGTCTAAAAAAAAGGGAAAAATATCTGTAGTACTTTGAGTGGCATGAAACCGTAAATAACTCTGTTTATGAGTGGTAAAAAGGGTCTCTCAAAAAACTCAATAGTTCCAACCTGGGGAAAAAACGAATTGTAAATAGTGACCGTATTACTTTTACAATTATGTTTCAGAAACGTACTAGTTTCCAAACAAACCCAAAAAAACACGACCGTAAAAAAATAACCGTACAATTTTTAAACGAAAAGTTACGATAAAAAAACGCAACCGTTCAGAGGTGCAAAATGCATTTAATGAGATTGCTATTATATATAGATTAGTCAATGATATTGTTATTTTAGGCGTTTATCTACCATAATATTATGATGACTTTCTAAAATTTTGTATGCATAATTATGTATAAACATCATCGAAGCGAAACAGAAAAAAAAAAAAGGTATATCAATAAGACGATAAGTTATTTACAAATAAATAAAATAAAAATTGTATAAAAATCAAGGCACGAGTCTTAATCTTCGTAGGTGTTGAATCAAAGTCAAGTTCGCCATTGAAGAAGTCATATATTGTCATCAAAGCAGTAAACAAACGTGAAATGAGGATAAACAATTGATGAAATCATGGAGAAGGCACACATAATACAGCATGGCTAAGTGAATATTATATTATTCAAACGTAGTTGATCGTACTGATTTTGAGTATAATAACATCGAATATAGATTCAATTATTGTGATGCGTTGCGTATTGCTTTACTTTACATAAATTAAATTAACAAGGTTCTTGTCAGTTCTAGTCGGTGGCCATAACTTGAATGTACAACAACCTAAGATTTAATACAGTTACAAAAATAAGTGTACTTTGTAGTGAACCACTCACAAATTAGTTTTTTAAAAAAATTTTCTTGTGTGCGAAATGCCACACCCAAATTAGTAAGAAAAGATTTGTAGTATATTTTGACTGAAACATTAGAGTAAGTAATTTCAGTATAAAAGTTTTTTAAATACAGGTCAATTCATTTTAAACATCTCAAATAAATTTATTATAAACATCCGTTAATAGATTTTTTAATTCATCATTCATTAAATCTATATTTTATGTATTAGCTTGTTAAATATGTGTGTATTTTCTATAAACGTTAGATATTTAACGTTTTGTTTTTTCTTAAACAACCTGAATATCATATGCATCTAATGGGTCTGATTGGTATCAAAAACTGTACAAGTTTTTTAGCTGTTAGCTGGAGCTGTAAGCTTTACCGGAATAGTGCAAAACTGTAAAAAAGAGCTGTACAAAAACGTTGTACAAAAAAAGCTGATAGTAAAACTGTTAGTAACGCTTTTGATAAAGTTTTTGTGATTGGTAACTGTCAAAGTTGTACACCCTATCCCGCTTTGATAATGGGTTACCATTCAAAACCAATATCAATTTAAAATCTGAAAATTTTATGAAGTCTAAATTGTCATCCGTCATGTTTTTTTTTATATATATCAGATGCATTTAGTTTTATAAAATTTACATCAAATTTTTAATTTTTATCGTTTTAAGCAATTTAATAGGTAATAGATTTATTGATCATTTATATTTTAATCGATTATACAGATCTTCTTTTTTGTCTAAAAAAACTACGCGTACATTTAACAGCGATCGTTTAAAATTTTAAAGGTACAATATCCAAGAAATTTGTATTATTGAGACGAATGTTTAAGACGAAAAATATATGTCACAAATTTGTGACATTTAGACATAATGCTTTTTTTGTTAACGAATATGGTATTAGAGAATTTTCTTTTATTTGCCATCTTTACTTGAAATGTAATATGATTTATCAATACTTTCAGAGATTTTTCAATAAAATTCATATATTTGATACTGATACCTATGTGTATGCTACTAAAATTTTGGGGATTGATTTCAAAGTGGCTTTTGAGTTTATTTTTTAAAACAGTTATATACAAACCTAATTTTAGATTTAAAAAACAAATAAGGAAGTAGAATTTCAAAATTCATATTAACATCACAAGACTACTAAAAAGAGTGATAAGAAAAAGAAAAAATAAAGGAATGCTAATAAAGACAACAAGAGGATAACAAAAAGAAACTTCAATATTCCTATTAATAATTACAAGCACAATTTCAAAATAAACAATTAAAACTTGTGGAAGCCATCTTGGTCCATTGGTTGACCAAGGATTTATTAATGCTTCTACACCAAGAGGTCTGGGGTTCGAGTCCCAGGTATTGCGATTTATTAATAAATTTGTAGATTAATGGAGGCAAGTGTGCAAGAGATTTCCAGCGATGTACAATTATAGCCGTTCGCCAGGATTCTACGCAGAGAAGAAAGTATCGCCAGGTCGTGGATCATTGAAGGTATTCATCAAAATTACAAAGAAAGGAAGTGTAGTATGTCGTGGATCTAGTAAGGGTCAGAAGGAATTGTCAGTTGTAGAATCGTCTATGTAACAGTTCTCATAATTTGCAATTAATAATAAATCTAGACGACAAAAAAAAACAATTAAAACTTATACCTAACGAAGAATTAATACTTTATTCTTGAAGTTTGAACGAAAGTAAATAAACTTTATTTACTCAAAGAGAAAAATAAAAATTCTCTGTTCCTTCTCCCAAATCAAACAAGTGACTTTTTATACTTATCTTAATTCTGTAGTCTCGAGATTCGCTTTTTCTCCTGCTAACTTCTTTTTATCATCTTCCTTTGTCGGTTTGATTTGGAAAAACTTTCTGCAACTAAAAAAAAAAAAAGAAGATAGATTCTTAAACTTTTTATCTCAAGATCCTTTCAAAAAAACTAAAAAGAGAAGATTTTAATTAATAACAATGGTTGAAACTGGTCACCATCAACATCCACCGGCACCGGCTGCAGCCGGTCATCCGCCGGTTCCATCCATGGCGATGGCCGTTAACAGAGGACCCACTTGGCCACCGGCGGAGCAACTTCATCATCTTCAATATTGCATCCACTCTAATCCTTCTTGGCGTTAGTCTCTCTTTGCTTCCACTACTTTCTTGATTTCTTTAATTTTGATTCAGATGTAAAAAATAATTTTTTTAAAAGTCAAAAGTTACATGAGTTCACTTCTGTCTCTCTCCTTATATGCTTTATGTTGTGTCTTAATTTGTTTCCCAAAAGAATATTTTAGATCTCAGAATCTGATTCGATTCTTTATATTTCCTCTGTTTTTGACTTCTATTTTAGCTTATGTTTGATCTAATTAGATTTACAAATATTTATAGATGTTGTATAATTGTTCTTGAGACATACTAACTGATTAAGATTAAAATAATATGGTTATCACTAGTTTATGGAGTTGGTGAATCCAAATTGCTATAAAAGTTGAATCATTAGCAGTTATAAGTGTGGGGTTGGGTTTATGCCAACACTGGTCATGGAAAATGAAATGCAATTAGTGTGTTACCATTACAAGAAATGTCATTTTAAGGGATTTTGTAACATGGTGGAGATTGTATTATTCTTTCCATTTTAAGAACTGATTTGTTTCATTTTCATTAACAATGAATCTTTCGGATTACGTTACAGATGAGACGGTTGTACTGGCTTTCCAGCATTACATCGTTATGCTCGGGACTACTGTTTTGATTGCCAACACACTAGTGCCACCAATGGGTGGAGATGCTGTATGTTTTGTTTTTTGGTTTTTGGATCCGGTTGTCGAATATTTATTTTATTATATGATTCTGAAATCGACCGTTTGGTATTTTGAACGATAACAGGGTGATAAAGCGCGGGTTATCCAGACTATATTGTTTATGTCGGGAATTAACACGTTGCTACAAACGCTTATAGGGACAAGGCTTCCAACGGTTATGGGAGTTTCGTTCGCGTATGTTCTTCCTGTATTGTCTATAATCAGAGACTACAATGATGGTCAATTTGATTCCGAGAAACAGGTTAAAGCTCATTTAATACGTGCGCGCTACGTTTTCTTGTTTTTAACTAGACAAATGCCATTTTCCTTATAGAGATTCCGACATACTATGAGAACCGTTCAAGGATCACTAATCATTTCTTCATTCGTCAACATCATAATCGGATATGGTCAGGCATGGGGGAACTTAATAAGGTAATATATAAAAAAAATTCAATATAATTTTGCTGGTTTAGAAGCTAATGAAAGTTCTAACATTTAATGAACTTGGTTTCTTTAATGCAGAATCTTTACTCCCATCATTGTTGTACCAGTTGTTTCCGTTGTGAGCCTTGGCCTGTCCTAGAGGCTTCCCATTGGTAACAATTTCATATAAAATTTCAGCTTTAGCAACTTTGAACGACTTTCCTAAGTCATTATGTGATCTTTTGGGCTTTTTACAGCTTGCAAACTGTGTTGGAAATCGGTCTACCAATGCTGATTTTGTTGATCATCTCACAGCAAGTTCGGCTACTTTTTTTGTTTTCGTACTATATACGTTAGTGATTGTTTAGATGTATAATATTGAATCTTGCTGTCCATCTTGCAGTATCTTAAAAGTGTCTTCTCAAGGATTTCTGCGATACTTGAAAGATATGCTTTACTTGTTTGCCTGGCTATCATATGGGCTTTTGCTGCTATCCTTACTGTTTCTGGTGCGTATAACAATGTTTCTACTGCGACAAAACAAAGTTGTCGCACGGATCGTGCCTTTCTTATGTCAACAGCTCCCTGGTAGGTTGATTAATGACTGTTTTTTCTTGATTTTTCTTTTCTTCTGAGGCTAAATATCTGTATAGTCAGTGACTCAAACTCATTTTGCAGGATTAGAATCCCATATCCTTTCCAGTGGGGGACTCCGATATTTAAAGCTAGTCATGTTTTTGGAATGTTTGGTGCTGCGATTGTCGCATCTGCAGAGGTACAAATTTATGACCTGTAATTAATATACATCAGTATTAGTTTCTAGCTACAGATTGTTCTTATATTATGCACATCCCATTTTTCTAGTCTACCGGTGTATTTTTCGCTGCATCTAGACTAGCAGGAGCAACAGCGCCTCCAGCACACGTTGTTTCTCGTAGTATCGGGCTACAGGTTTTATTCCCAGACATTAAGATAGTCTTTTTATCTTTTCATTTTCTGTCGCTCTTCTAATGTTCTGAATACGGCTATAAGTTGTTATATTTTCCTTATAGGGTATTGGTGTGCTCCTTGAAGGAATATTTGGTTCCATTAGTGGCAATACCGCTTCGGTGTAAGTTCTAAGTACCTCTCTTCGCTACATGTTCTACTATCCTTTCAGAATATCTACAAAGGAAGTATTTCTCATCTTGATGATATATATACAGGGAAAATGTCGGTCTCCTTGGCCTCACACGAATAGGGAGTAGACGAGTGGTGCAGATTTCAACGGGTTTCATGATATTTTTCTCCATATTTGGTTAGTCTTTCAACCCCCAATCAGTCATCTTGACTAAGTTCAGTTTATAGAAAGTAGCCGTTCTTGGCTTTAAATCCTCGTGTTTTCAACAATTTTCAGGAAAATTCGGCGCCTTCTTTGCGTCTATCCCGCTTCCAATCTTCGCAGGCATATACTGTATACTACTTGGAATTGTTGGTGAGTAGCATTTTCTCTATGAATCTACACTTCTTGATTTCTCGCAAAAGTCGGGGATGCTTAATTCTGATACTATTGTTATGTGATTGGCGCAGTTGCTGTTGGAATATCGTTTATACAGTTTACTGACACCAATTCAATGAGAAACATGTACGTCATCGGTGTCTCTCTCTTTTTAAGTCTTTCCATCGCTCAGTACTTTCTTGCCAACACTTCAAGAGCAGGATATGGACCGGTTAGAACAGCAGGTGGATGGGTAAGCATTTCAAAAAATCATTGTTTTAAACACCAATTAACTGTAGTATATAATGTTTATTTTTCTTAATATGATGTCGTGGTGACTTGTGGTGCAGTTCAACGATATACTTAACACGATATTTGCTTCGGCTCCTTTGGTGGCAACCATTCTTGCGACCATACTAGATAACACGTTGGAAGCAAGACATGCAAGTGAGGCAAGAGGAATCTCATGGTGGAAGCCCTTCCAGCACAGGAACGGAGACACCAGGAACGATGAGTTCTATAGTATGCCCCTTAGAATCAACGAGTTAATACCGACGCGGTTCCTTTGAAACCCCTGAACGTTTCTTCTGTGTTTGGAAATGTAAGATATGTGCATATCTTGTAGCTTCATTGGGGAAAGATTGAGTCCAATGGATACAAAATGAACATAGGCCTTTGATGGAGAAAGCTATTTTACAAACTATAACTTGTGTTACTAGATTTTACTTTACCTTTCCTATCATTAACTTTACCTTTTGGACAAGTGTTCATACTTCATATACAAACTTACATTATTCTTTTTCCATTCATTATCTTAAGTCTCGCGTGTTAGATTCAATCACTGTGGTTATATTATGGATAGCCTTTTTTCTTGTATCCAAGAAAAACAAGTATATATTTGAAGAATGCTTACTGAATTAGGTAATCATGTCTTATTAGACAACCACACTATTTATTATTACTGTTATTACTAGATAAAAACCTACGCTACGGCGGTAGTTAACTCTCTAGGCGGTAGTCGGGCGGCGGATCACTGTATAGCGCCTAACTGTATATGCGGCTGTGTATGTTGGTATATATGGTAAATATATTTTTACAATTATATATATATATATATATATAAATGATTGCAGGATCCCAAACATTGCAGGAGCCTCAATCGGATTTAAACTAACGGAGCGTCAATCGGAATTGAACTCAAGCATTTATGATCGTTGCTTTCGGATCAAGTAATAGCTGAAACTGATCAAATCTGAAAACCTAAAAAGCAGTTCTGAGTGGGCTTCTTCAAGGCGACGTTTGGAGGTTTAAAAGTAATCAGATCGAGTTGAAACTTTGTGGAGGTTTTAATGGTACTGCAAGCTAAGAATTCAACAGTGGGATTACATTTGCAACTGTTAGCTCCTTGTTTATTAGTGTGTTTCCGAGACTTTTTGCGTAGAATAAATTGTGAGTTTGGATTGTTGTTTGGGTAAACGAGCTTGGCTTGAGCCCAAACATTGCAGGAGCCTTTAAGACTCTTATAATTATGTTTTGGTTGATAGAGAGCCAAGGTGAAGTTCAATAGTATGTGGTTGAGGCAAGGTAGTAATTTGTTTAAAGGAGAAAGGAGAAGAGACTAGTTCTTCATCTTCAATTAGGCTAAAGTGACAGTAGTATTTGTGGATCCGCATTAACCCCTTTCCTTATATACTCTTCGACAGTTGCTGAGTATAGGCTCGAGAATTGTCTTTGTTGATTTATGTGAATTTTTGTGTATGATAAAGCTAAGTTGTTAATAATATGATATGTGAAATACATTAGTGACATGATTTGATATCATGTTTTACGTATATTAAATTATAAAATGATTATGTCTATGTATGAGAAGAGAAAACTAAAGAGTATGAGAAGGATACTTGAGGATGTTGGAGTGTAGTGGACCGACGAGTTCATTGCAGGTCATTAACCGCTGACGAGCAGGGGAAGAATCGAGCTTCGGGCCGTGGTCTTCCATAAGTAGGTTTGAGTAGCCATAAGTTATAAAAAGCTTGAATATCCATAAGTTAAAATACTTGAAACTAAAAATGTAAGTAAAATATCTTGTTGTGAGCAAGGCGAATGCTTGTTTGTTTGATTGATACCAGTATTCTAAAATACGCTAAGCGGTAGTCGGGCGGCGGATCACCGTATAGCGCCTAACTGTATATGCAGCTGTATATGCTGGGTATATACGGTAAATATATTTTTATAATTGTATATATATAATATATAAATATATTGCAAGTATATATAATATCATTAAAAAAAAATTGTTTGAGTGAAAAGCTCTAAACAAACAATTGTCAAAAGAAACTAAAATTCTACATGACACTAAAATATAAAATAAAAGAAGTATCACATTAAACTCTAACTCTCAAGAAAATAAAAACATAATGACAATTGTATTTGTATAAGCGGCACCGTATACACGGCTGTATTGAGCCATATAATGTCGTATAGCTACCGTATATACGGCCACCTAGGGCGTATTTTAGAACACTGATTGATAGACATTTTGAATCTGTGCTAAGTAATGGTTGTTGACTATGTTTGGAACGTGTTTATTGTATGTCCAGTTGGCAAAGTTGATCTCTTCACTGAGTAAACCTGTTTTACTTACTCTTTTTCCTCTTTTTCTCCAGCTTAGTAAATTTCAAGAAGTTTTAAGTTTGTTTGTTGGTAAAATTTTAAGAAAGAAACGTTTTGGTAAGACCAGATAAATAAAATTCAGTTATGTCCTTTACAGCCGGACGGATATTATATTTTGCCTCCCTAACGGTGTTGTGGAACTCTCATGTTGTAGTTTCACTCATCTTCGCTAAGGAAAGTACTTCAGCCGACTGCTTAGCTTTGACAGCCCTTGTGGCTCTTTCCATTTCCTCCTCTCTTGGAGTGTAAAACATTGTTACTTTTAATCAAGTTCATTTTGCCCAGAAAAAAACGAAGGTATCCAACCAATAAAATTTCTAGAGTGGAGTCACGCGCCACAAGAGAGAGTAGGGAAAGAAGCTAACACAACTAAGCTTAGTGGATGCCACTTAACACAAATGACAACGTTGTTTTCCAATTTCCATGTTTACGCTATAGCTTCAGACAGTACCTGAAAAAGTGAGTTCGCCCAAAGACCAAAATTAAACAAAAATAACCAAAACTTACTCTCATTTCTTTATTAAATTAAGGTAAAATATCAATATCCTTAATTACTAAGATTTTTTTTTGAAATAGTGTTGTCGTTCTCGGTCCAAATTTCAAATTTTGACCTGAAGTCTCTTGTTTTTCTGATAGATTCTCCAGCTCTTGTCCTTTTTAACAGACCCTTAGGCCTCTCTCCTGCAGGTTAATGCACTGTCTTCACCATTTTCATTTATTTTCCCCTTAAAAATAAAATAAATATTAAATATTTTCTCAAAATTCACCATTTAAGAAGGCAAATTTGAGATCTTTCTTCTTCACATTAACTTGAGTGTCTCTCCTTCTTCTATTAACAATGGCGTCAATGCCATTGTACTGGCAACCACCACCAGCTACGGAGGTTCCACAAGACTCATCCTCCGTCTCCTCCGCCGGAAACTCCACCATTGGTCCTTTTATCGCCGTTTTTATCGTCGTCACCGTTCTCTGTGTTCTTGCAAGTGTTATTGGACGGCTTTGCTCCGGCAAAACCATCTTAGGGTATGGAGATTACGATATGGAGAGATGGGCTGAGAGTAGATGCGGTTCTTGTATCGACGGCCACATCATTCCTCACCGGCCGTCTCCGTCGCCTCCGCCTCGTCAGCCTTTGCACCACACTTCTTCCGGCGTCTCTGCTGAATCTGAGGGACACGTGGCAGATCTAGATGAGACTGATGGAGAGAAACAAGACTCTTTAGACCATGAGCCTCCACCACAAACACCATCATCAGCTCATTCTTGATTAGTTTTTCTCTTTTGATTCTTTTTTTTTTTTGTGTTGGTTAAAAGTTAGCCAATGTAATTGAAAATTTCACGAGTTCGATCCCAAAGCGGTCAAAGTTATTGAAAATGGCGCTCTAGATTTTGTTTTTTTTTTCTTTATGCACTTTTTATCTTTTAGTATTTGTGTTTTATACCGAAGATAAAAGAAAATTCAGAGGATAAAAGTAATGAAGGGACGTATATAAAGAGAATAATACACGGCTTGCTTAAAGTGCTTTTTTTCCTTATTGATTCTGATTACGTTTGATGCACCCAAATAACAGGATAGAGCAATGGGTACAAATAATAAATCAAGGAAATATTTAATAAGTACTATTGTTTAAGTTGGATTTGTAGCCGTTAAATCATTACTTCCATTTTCTTATTTGATTCTCGAGAAAATTAGCACTAATACCACATTTTCTTCAAATTCTTTCAAATCTACCACTTCTCCCTTCTCTTTTTCAAATCTACCATATTGCTAAACAAAATAACCAATTTACCCTCAAATCTATTTTTCTTACTTTATATTATTATATTATTCCTTTATTTTTTTTATTTTTTTTCTATATTTCTTCTTCTCTCTCTAAATATATTACATCTATCTTTCTTCTTTTCCCTTGAATCATACAATTAAAATAATTCCCCAAAAGGCAAATAAACGATCTGAACTTGTCTCCGATCTACTATTACTCATTCGATTGGAACTTGTCCCCGATCCAATTTTACTACTCATTCAATCTGAATTTGTCCTCGATATAATTCTATTATTCATTCGATTGGAACTTATCCCCGATCTAATTTTACTACTCATCATTCAATCTAAATTTATCCCCGATAAAGTGGTATTATTGATAGTTTTCCCTAATAATGATAAGTAATACCTTTATCGAGGACAAGTTCAGATAGAATGAGTAATAGAATTACATCGAGAACAAGTTATGTTCTCTTTATATAATCCTTTTTAAATTCAACACTATGTTAAATTCGGGGACACCTAGATATGATGGTTGTCGTTTTATTCGCAAGAGATCTGAACTTATTCTTGGGGGACATCATTCACTTTAATTCATAATTATTGTCCATGGTAAATGTAAACTGCATTTAATGCAATGTTTTGTCCTTCTTCTCTGACACAAAGCTGTCATTCTGACACAAAGGTGTCCAGCGTCTATTGTAGCTCCTTCTTCTGACACATTCCTGACGCAGGCAGAAGGGTAAAATCGTCCAAGCTCTACCACACTACCACACACAAGTGGTACAGCTGCTAAATTGATTTCTATTGTGGTACATTTGCTAGGGATTTTGAAAATTGTGGTAGATTTGCCAAAAATCCCTTGATTCTTTTAGTTTTTTTCTTTTTTTTTTTTATGAGATTTTTGCTCCATCTTCTTCTAGGCCAATATTCCTTGCAATTTTGATGTGTTAGAATCGAACATACCTCATGTCCTTTTTGAATATCCGCCTGCACGCCAGACATGGGCTTTATCACAGATTCCAACGGCCTCTGAAGTTTTTCCTTCAGGTTCACTATATGCAAACATGGATTACTTATTTTGCCGGATATCATCGAATGTTTATCATAGAAATGATAAAGTGTATAATAACGTGGATCAAAGTCCCCCTGAAATTTTACGGTTAGCAGAGAATGAAGAGCAAGCTTGGCAGTTAGCTCAGGGGGAAATAACGGATGACGTTTTAGACTCGGTCGGGGGGACTACCTATTCACACTCCATAAATGACGTTCCAGTGCAATCCGGGAATGGGTTTCGGTGTTTTGTAGATGGGTCATGGAAAGAGAGTGATCGATTTTCCGGGTTATGATGGTTTTGTTCTAGCCCGAATGATGGAACGCAAGATATGGGAGCTGCTAATCTTCGAAGAAGCTTAACCTCACTTCACATAGAGGTCGAAGCATTAATTTGGGCGATGAGATGTATGATCGACCAAGACAAGAGAGAAGTAGCTTTCCTTACAGACTGCTCCGACCTGGTGAAGATGGTGTCTTCCCCGCAAGATTGGCCAGCGTTCGCAACCTACCTAGAGGCGATTCAGAGTGACAAGGAAGAGTTCGACGTATTCTCATTATCTTTAGTTTCTCAAAATGGGAATGGAAAGCGGATAAACTGGCTCGAACTGTACGTACCCAACCGCATCTTATCACCTATGTAAACAATTTCCTCAACATTGACTTATTTGAGCCAATCTAATATAGCGGTTGACAAAAAAAAAATCGAACATACCAAGATTGTTACACATTTTCTATATTACAAATACAGGTTTTGTAAAAATGTCAACCAATTGTGAGGTCTTTAATAAAGTGATAATTAACTTCTATATGGTAGTTTTTTCCAGTGAACATCAGGTTAGAAGCAATATAAATTGCAGTTTGATTATTACTGTTTACAAAGTGATCTATAAGCCATGATTAAATTGGTTAAGATCTTCAAAAGAGACAAATGTAGATATTGAAGCACATCATTTCTTCTTACTTTTCTAATACATTCTCTATAGAAGCAAAACAAAATTAAATGTTTCTCTTAATGCTAGAATTGATTTTTCTAATTAAAATCTAGAGCATGAACATTTTGTGTCCAGAGGTGTTCAATAAAATATCAAAGTTTTCATACCTAACCAATAAGAATAGATTTGGGTGATTTGAATTTCATGTTTTTTTATTGCCTAATTGCAAATGGAAGTTTGATCTAATTAGGTTGTCAATAGAAGGAATATGATTATGGAAATGAGTTAATTTATTCATGTTTTGGAGTTGACTAAGATCAAGTCTAGAGGAATGGCACAAGTGCATACACCAAAAGAGAAGAGTGGAAGAACGATGGATGACCTCGACTGATCTGGCTGAAGTGAATGGATGCATGCCCACCACCATCAGTGGATAAATCAAACTTTGAGATCAAGCCGCTGTTCATTACCATCTTGCCACACATGTCATTCCGCTAAGGCCTTATGGAAGATCAGAACATATATCTTCAAGGGTTGATATCTAAAACACATTCCACATTAAAAAGGTATGGGTATAGTTTCATCGGGTCAAGTAGGTTTAAGGTCAATGAACCGGGTCGTCGCTAGAGTTAGGCCAAAGCTGGGCCAAAAATGAAATCAAGACATGGGCTTAAGCCCATAAGGTGTTATGTGGTTTTCTATTACAAAAGAAAAAATAAAATTCAAATCAATTTCTAAGTTGGAATAGTTGGTCTTACAAATTCTATATAAGCAAAGGATTCACAAATTGATCATCACAACATAAATAAGCAATAGAGAGACAAAGTTAGAGAGAGATATAGAGAGAATTTTTGGGTTTAGAGAATTCTTGATACGTTTTGTTTTTAAAGAGCTTCACGTTAGGTAGGTTTCTTGTTTGGTTGTTCTTGCGTTGAAGCAAGAGTGAATAAGTTCCAAGTTTGCTTGATTCTTCTAGAGGTACCTATTGGATAGAAACAAAGTGAGCGTGAGATAGAGAGATAAAGAGAATTGTATTGAAACTTATTTTTGGATTTTTAGTGGCTGTTTGCAAGAGTTGGTCCTCGCACGAGACGTACTCTCCAGTTCAGAGAGAAACTCGTTGATTCTTGGTGTTGATAGTTCTTGTTTCCGCATTCAAACCTAAACTACTAACTAAGGCTAATTAGTTTAATTCTTCGCAAAAGGTGATCAAACCAATTTTTTTCTACAAAATCATGAACCATTATCAGCCATGATATGGCACACGTAAAGTATACATTCAAGAACAAATCCACAAATACATCCCACCAAAAAAGATTACGACACATAGGAACAAGATTTTAATACTCAAGAAACATTTGTTTTGGATAAAGTAGATATTGACTCCTATTTAAAATAATTCTTCTCACCATCTGCATACTGTTTCTATTTCTATTTAGGATTTTACTTACCCTAAACTAAATCATTGTCGCTTCACCGGAGTTTCGAAGGAAAGAAGATTTAAACACCACCATCTATTTGTTCTGATTCAAGATAATTCATCTCTCTCCTATATCGTATTTGATTGGGGTTTATAGCCTCAGCAAAGGCGGCCAATAAAACATCTATGGTTCCTTCTACAGATATAACAGTCTATAGCTAGTGTCAAATTAACTCATGGCAAGTCTTTAGCCTCCAACCATATCCTCGGTAATTTTTTTTAATTAAAATAATATACATTATAATATTTGCTTGAACAAAGGTCAGTCTGATATCAAAGTAAATCTTATGTTTGATTTTCTGAAGGTTATGATCAAGAAAAATTTCAACACATTGATAGTTGTCATAAACCAGAATTCATCAAACATGGAGGTGTAGAATTTTTGTTCTTTTACACTGTTTTGGGTCATTCAGATCTTGAGTTAGGCTACATTTCATAAATATTTTCTTATCTCACACACATTCTTTATTATTTCATTATACGTAATGTCAAAATCATTTGATTGGAAAACGTTTGTTATTGTAAATTGCAGACAGAAGAATCTTTTTGCGTTATCGAAGAGAGGTGACCATCAACACCAACTTCTCAATATTTTTTAGTAAAGAAATCATATATACGAAAGTTGGTCAACTCTCTCCATATTAGTGACAAATCATCACACAAAAAATGACATGTGTCATTCAACATTATTTAAATTAAAAAATCAGCAAAATTAATTAAGGGAAAATCAAAAGTCTTCTATTGTGTTAAATCTTCCATTAATCTCATTCTTACATGATTTCTTCAAAATAAAAATAAAATTATAAGCTTATTTTCATAAATCAAACACTACTTTCATTTTACTTTTCTTATTTTTTTTTAATTTTTTAATTTAGTGGTCAATGGTTATCATTTGATAATAACTAAATAATTATTTTTGTTGTAGTTTAGTTGTTTGCTACTTAATATTTTATTAGTTTAGTAATTTTACCTTGAATATTTTCTCATTATTACGTTATGGTTCATATCTTATTATATGACATTCTCTCTTTTCATTTTTTTGTCTTATGGTAAGTTCGTAACGTTGACATGCAAATTTTTTCAAGTAATGAGTTTTTGAGGCGTTAGACATACCACGAAATTCATAACAAATCCATTTCTCTTATATGGCTGTATTCTATAGCATAAAATCTAAAAGTGTTACTTAAATAACTCTTTAATTTTTGTTTTTTTTTTCTTCTTTTCATACGACAACTCCTGAGATCAAAATATCTTTCTTTTTTTTCTTATTGTGTGTATTCATAATAGCGGACAAATCTTATAATCTTAGATATAAAAATCAGATTATACATAAAAATATATAAATATATATTTAGAGTCAAGAACGAATATAACCATAAAAATTGTAAGTACATAAGATGAGTCTAATCATATATATGAAAGGAGGTTATCTCTCTCCATCCTTCCGCCATGTCAGCATTTTAGGCTTTTCTGGAGATGACACATCAGCTTTCTATTCTTCCAATCAAAACATTTCATTAATATGGCTCAGCTTCCAAATTTTACACATCAGCTTCTAATTATAAGTGTCAAATGGAGTAAACAGAATAGCCCATGACAGATGGGCCATATGTGTTTACAAATCTATTAGAGTGCAATATTAATGGGTAGAGCCCATTTCAGTTATGGGTTAATGCTTTTAAACCCAACAAATATTCTAATTCTCCACAAGACTTTAACAAAAAAACACAAAAACTTATACATTTCACATAATATATTATTTTCATACATCACGATATAACTCTAAAAAATTTAGTCACAGACAATGTCCCCATACCCCTTCGGAGCTTAGTTATAAACACTACAAAAAACTAAAATTAAAAACACAAAATTTCATATTTAACTCTATAAATACTCAAACCGACATTGCTTATACCGGATTATATGTGTTTGAGACAGCATCAGTAAATGTTTACCAAGGGGCAAGGAACATAAAAAGGATATAGAACCATCATCATGTACAACCTACACGGGAATTAAAAAATGAAAACATCAGATACAAAAGTTGACAAAATCGATATACACAACATTGAATAGCTACTCACTTGAATTATCACTGAGGTGGTGGTATTTGGATTAACTGTCAAAACACAAATACTCTGCATCGTCCTTTTCAGTATCATCTCATACTCCTTTTCAACTTTTCCAATCAATATACAAAGTAAAAGTCTCTCAGATCTAAAAACCAAGAATCACCTGTACCACATATTCAAGCAACAAAACAAGCCTACTTCTCAACAACTAAACGCATTTACGATTACCAATTTGTCCGGTTTTAGGCTTCCATATGACTTCAAAACAAGCCTTCTCATCATTTTCGTTCTTCTTCGTTCCTGCTTTTGGTCCATATACTGCAGCTAGAACTTTTGTATCCCCTGAAAATATAAACGCTAGGGTTCAGTGAATCCCATTCAAAAAGGATAACAAAACCTTTTACCCATAAGAGATATTGACAAAGCTGATAAAGTACCTTCTCACCAACTAGCAGAGCCATGAGGATGATGAAGGATATTACAGAAACAAGCAAGAGATCTCAGCTGATTTGGTGTTCAAATTCTCATTTTTTTTTTTGAATAAAATGTTAAATTATATTCAAAAGATAAAATAACGTTTTACATCAGCTTTTGTTGATTAAGTCTGAAAAATGAAAACAAAGATCAAGAGTAAGCTATTAATCTTAATTATGGTTGAGGAGGTTTCCTATTGCCGGGAAGCAAACCAGACTTGTAAACCTTTCTCGTACCGGCGGTCTCCGGTTGAGCGAATGACTGAGAGCTGATTACGGACCTGCTTGTCTATCCAACAGATGAGATTGGACATTGTGCGTGAAACCTCTCCATGGCGTCGAGCATTTCTTTCTTTCCATATCGTGTACAACGTGAGCTGAAAGACGTATTTAGTCAAGAAGCTCTTGATGTGATCAGTTTGATTCTCTAATATGCAGTCCACTATTGTTGTCCAATCTGTTGAGAAACGAGTTTGGAAAACGTTCTTAGCGATTGCAGTCCAAACTTCAGAGGCATAGCTACACGAGAAAAAAAGATGATCCCGGGTCTCTATAGGTACGAAGCAGAATGTGCACTTCACTGCTGAGCCATTGTTCCACTTCTGCATTATGTCACCAGTTGAGAGGCGATTACGCATAACAAGCCAAGCGCAAAACGAATTTTTAGGTGTTGAATGACTGAACCATACTCCTGTATACCATGCCACCTGATTTGAGTTTGTGCGGATATGATTCCAGGTGTCTTTAGTGCTAAAGCTTGCCTTAAAGACATCGCCTTTACCTCGCCATAAGACTGTATCTTCTTGTTCTAGATTCTGGCTTTGATATTTCTGAAGTAATACCGCCTCAATGTCATTCAACATTTCTACACGATGGTTTCTTCTTCTTCTTTGGCTCCAAGCCTCTGCAACTATCATTGTCCGCCTTATACCCAAGTCTATCATCCCTCTCTGACCCGTTTTTTCCATCAAAGTGCCCATTCCCGACCAGTTATCAAACCAGAACGACGTCCGAGCTCTATTCTTTACTTCTACCTTACAGAATGGCTTTGCTTTATCTCTATATTTCAGCAATTTCTTCCACATCCAAGAACCCAAACTTGAGTTAAGCTTCAGAGACCAGAACGACTCTTGCTTGAGCAGATTCATTCTTGACCATTTAACCCACAGAGAATCACCATTGGAGGCAATCCTCCATATCAGTTTTAAAAGACTGACCTCATTCGCTTCTTTCAAAGACCGCAGCCCAAGTCCTCCCTCCTGCTTTGGTTTACAAACTTCATCCCACGATACCTTTGCTTTTTTCGAATTTAAGTCAGGCCCTGACCATAGAAACGCAGAGCAGATGTTGTTTATTTCTTTGAGGCATGCACTTGGTAGTCGAAAAGCACTCATTCAGAAACTTGTCGTGCTCCATAGAACAGAGCTAATTAGATTTAGTCGTCCCGCAAAGGAGAGAAATCGGGCCCACGTACCTATACGCTTACGAATCTGGTCAAGTAACGGAGAGAGGTCACTTGTTGTGAGCCATTTTGTGACTAGTGGGAGACCAAGATACCTAACTGGGAGCTGGCCCAATCCAAACGGGTAGCGACTGACCATCATTTGTCGGTTTTGGTCTGAAACACCTACAGTGTAGAGAGTCATTTTTTTCATGTTGATTGTCAACCCTGATCGTCTTGCAAACTGATTCATAATCTCAACTATACCATCAACAGAGCGAACTTTGCCGTATGTGAGAATCATAAGATCATCAGCGAAACAGAGGTGCGTTAAGCCAAGATTTTTACATCTCGGATGAAAACCAAACTGTTGTGCACCAGCAGCCTTATCAAGCATCTTCGAGAGCACCTCCATACTAATGACAAACAAGTATGGAGAAAGCGCGCATCCCTGTCGAAGCCCTCTTGCGCTTCTAAAAACCCTGCTAACTCTCCATTAACCTGGATCGAGAAAGACGATGTAGTTATGCATTTTGAAATCCAGAGAATGAATTCACTTGGGAAGTTCATAGCAGTTAAGACGTTGATGAGAAATGACCATTGGAGAGAGTCAAAAGCTTTCGAAATATCTATCTTCATTGCACAACGAGTTGTGACGTTGCTCTTGTGGTAATCTTTAACCAGTTTTGTTGCCAAAAGAACATTTTCAATGAGGAGTCTGTCTTTCACAAACGCCGATTGGTTCCCCGATATAAATTTAGGTAATATCCTCTTCAGCCTATTTGCGATTATCTTCGATATTACTTTATATAGGACGTTGCAACATGAAATAGGCCTATAGTCTCTCATCTCTTTTGCTTCCCTCTTCTTTGGAATGAGAGCTAAAATGGTTGTATTGATCCCTATTGGTAAAAAACCTTTGGCAAAGAAAGACTGAATCGCTATCGTGAACTCGCCTCCAATAGTTTCCCATGCTGCCTTATAAAATTCTGTTGTGTACCCATCCGGTCCCGGTGATTTATCATTTGGCATAGAGAACAGAACTTTTTTTATCTCTTCCCCTGTTACAACCCTTGTGAGCAGCCGGCTATCATCTTCTAAACAACGAAACGAAAGTAGTTTCTCTAGATTTTCCACTGACATCCCCTCATAACCTGCTGGAATGGTTTGTAAAAAATCTTACAAAAAAGATTCCGCCTCTGTTTTTATTCCTTCTCTGCTATTGATAACTCTCCCATCCTGTGTAATGGCCTCTCTTATTGAATTCAATGCCTCTCTTGTAGCTGCTGCTCTGTGAAACGTCTTATTATTTTTGTCTCCTACATCCAGCCAATGCAGCTTCGATCTCTGTTTTAGGAATTTTTCCTCTAGACTGGCCACTTTATCCCATTTAAAATATGCTTCTTTCTCCTCTTCCATTGCTTGAGTAGATGGACTATGTAAATTTATCTCCTGCTTCTTACATAAATCCTCCAACGCCTCTTTAGTCCTCTTTGTTAAGTTGCCCATCTTTTCTTTGAATAATCTTCTGATCGCCGGTTTCAGCAATTTAAGTTTCTTAGAAAAACGATACAGAGATTATGTAGATAAGTAGATCATATATGTTTCCTCCCAATAGTTTTTAACCAGCGGTTTAAACTCATCCATCTCAGCTAGAGATTCATGTAGTAGCATACAAATTCTCATATTGTATAACTAAGAAATCGTATCACTGAAAACAAAAACAAAACTGCTTCTAGCTCAACACAAAACTAGAGTAAAAACCTAATTTCTAGAAGCTGGAAGAAGATATGATTCCTTATCAAATTAGAAAACTAACCAAAGCGAAGATATAGCTACGGAGAAGAAGCACTCAAGCAGAGAAGAGAGAAGAAGAAACGCTCTGATTTTCTGTAGAATTAGGGTTTATTTGGTTTAAGTTTCTAAACCCTCAAATTTAAAATCAATTAAAGTGTTCCGAGATCAAACTGGTCGGTCGGGTTTATGTTTAACCAGTAAATTCAATTGAGGAAAGATACTTAATACGGTGTTTGAACATAATCAATCTCCCTGAGAATGAATCTGAGTATAACTGACGCAAAAAAATCCGACGATTCTTTGTATCGACGATGGATGATGAATTGTTGGAATTGCAGCGTTAGTTCGAGTTTGGTCAACAGGTGAAGTCAAGCGTGAGATTATCGAATTGAAATGTTGTCGAATTGGTTCAGAAGCTTTAGGAGCTTGGCGTTATAGACTTCGATCTGCTTCATACTGTCACCAGAAAAGAATACATCACTCAGGTACTGGTTCTATTTCGTTTCCGGTGTGAATTTAGACTCCAGAAGATTTTGCATTAAATTTTGGTATCATGATGTGAGTAATGTGTTAATGGAGTGAAAATATGATAACTCTGCTTGTTGCATGAGGAATTTAATCTGAAAACAAAAGTGAAATTGTTTGATCGAGTTTATGCTGAACATTGGGAAGGTTTGGGTGAAGATTTTTTGTAACTGTTCCTCTTGATTTGTTACAGGAGCAATTGAGGAATGAAATTACTCGTGAGATTAGTAAATTGGTACGTCTCTCCTTTATTGATCTAGCAGATACGATTGGGGTTGATTTGTATCTTCTGGAGAAACAAGCATAAGATGATCCAGGGTTAATGTTGATTCGATTGCAGAAGAAATTAATGAGAGGCTTCAAGAATGCCTCCAAATTGTTGTGGCTGAACTTGCTGGTCAGTTACAGGTTGGCTCTGAGTTGGTGCAATCGGTTTTGGAGCCTCGACTTGGAACTTTGGTAATTGTGCTTCTCCTCTGAGCTTTCCAGATTGTGTTTGAGTGAATGTTGAACTTTTTTTTTGTGTGGATTTCTTTTAATGTTTCAATCTTTTTAAGGTGAAAGCGAGGCTAGAAGGTGGACACTTATATACACCTGCTTATGTAGAACATGTGACTGCTATGGTTCGAGGTGCTTGCAGGGGTAGTTTTGCTCCCTCCAACTTATCGGCATTGTGGGCACCATTGCAACAATTGGTACAAGAAATGAATGGAGCCAGTGGAATTGCTGTTGAAGGAAGAGGAGATGCTTGGATCACTACGTGCTGGAACCCATTGGACTCCTACCGTATATCATAACATTCTTATCTTTTGGGTTTCTGCCACTAATGGATTTACAACTCTATAAATTGAGGGATTTCCCAGATGAATAACTATAAATTTACACAATTTGTAATATAAATGATTTGAATTCTCTATATTGTTTAAATTTTGAGGATATTTGGTTTTCTTTTTACATAAAATAAATTGTTCTAAAAAAAAACATTTCAATAAGAGTTGTTAAACTCCAAATAATATTACAAATTGTATAGTTATTTTATTAAAATAATAATAATAAAAAATGTTAAACTTCATCCTAAAAGCTGAATGAGAAATTTTTTAAAAAATATATATATTAGTCTCAAACATGCAATGATATACAAAAATAAATAAAAAATAAAATTATAAATAAATAAAGACAAAACCATAATTTTAAAAAAAACATTCAGAAATCTAATAATATACATATAAATTTACATAAATTTAAAGAAATTATTAAAACAAAATTAAAAACAAAATCTCGCGCGTAGCGCGGACACTCACCTAGCTAGTTTTATTAACCATACAATAACAAACAAAAAAATAAACATAAATTAGCGACAAAAACAATTAACATATTTTTATCTTAACAATTTTCAAAATAAACTCACGCGTAGCATGGGAATTCATCTAGTACTAATAATATTTGTTCACGTTTTTTGTTTTGCCAAAGATATGTGTTATTAGACTGAAATTCGAACGAAGGAGTAGCAGCCAGAGAAGCCCAAATGATGGTAAACTAATGAACACTGTTAAAATTTTTAAGTTCAAAAAATATTTGTGATTCTCAACTTGTACGTAGTACAGGAAGAATACTAGTATTATATATATAAGCTAGCACTCAGTAACTAATAATGCAGTTAGCTTAGTGGTTTAACAACAAAGTGTGCCCATTTCAACCCAAGTTTAAGTCTTTCCAATGTTTTTTTATAGATTTTTTTTTACTATAGATCAATATAATTGTAACTAAATCAAATGGTTTGGCTCATTATTAACTCTTCAACAAAAAACGTGGGCTTCCCTTTTTTGGGCTTAAGACTCTCCTTCTCATTCAGAGGCTTTCATTCTTGAGAAAGTTGGAGCTTTGTTAGGAAACATGTTCCTGTTCAGAAAATCATCGAGCTTAGTGTGTGTTTTTAACCTATTTCTGAAAATCTTTTTAGATCTGTGGTGTTTGTGCTGGAGAAAATTAGGGTTCTTAATTTTTTCTCCAGTTTTCGTTATTGTGTCCGACAGTAGCTTTTCCTTGTTAAGTCTCTGTGTTTTGAGATGTCGTCAAGCATCGATAAAGCTTTATTAGCGATGTCTTTGGAAGATGATGATGTGCCGTTCATCATGCCCGATCTACCGGAGTTCTGTTCTAGTGAAAACAATGAGCTGAGTTTAGTTGGTAGAGTGTTAAACCCAGATGGTCAGAAGATGTCAAATTTAACCATGAATCTACCAAGGAAGTGGCAGATCTATGATAGAGTGAGAGGGGTTGCTTTGTCCCAAGAGCGATTTAAATTTATCTTCAAATATGAACACGATTTGGAGTTGATTCTCAAGAAAGGTGTTCAAACGTTCAATGAATGGACATTGGCGATGGAGAGATGGGTAGAGTTTCCGCCAGCCGATTACCTTTAGTTCATTCATGTTTGGGTGCAAATTCGCAACATACCGATTAATCACTATACGATTAATGCTATCACGACTCTAGGTGAGATTATTGGTCAAGTAAAGGAAGTGGCTTTTGATCCCCTGCAACCACAGAGTCAAGCTTTTGTTCG
The DNA here is from genome assembly GCF_000004255.2 of Arabidopsis lyrata subsp. lyrata. Classification (NCBI taxonomy): domain Eukaryota; kingdom Viridiplantae; phylum Streptophyta; class Magnoliopsida; order Brassicales; family Brassicaceae; genus Arabidopsis; species Arabidopsis lyrata. The sequence goes on from NW_003302552.1 coordinate 7,038,037, forward strand.
GGTTTTGGTTCGGTTTGATGTTTTAAAACCTTTGAGGAGATCCACGATCATTACTTTCAAGCATATAGGTGATGTTTCCATCTTCTATGATTTAGAGAGGATTCATAAACGATGTTTCTTCTGTCAAAGGCTTACTCATGACCAATCTAAGTGTCCTTTCCTGCTGAAGGCTAATCAAGAGAAGAAAGAGTGCCTGAGGAATAAAGGAAAAGGTTTAGCTCAGTCTCCTGAAAAGATTCTAAAGGAGTCGGATCCTTTGTTTGGGGTTCTTAATGATAATCAAGTTGGTGTTGATCCAAACACAGGAAGACCTAGAATAGCAAAGGAGGTTTTAGATGGAATGAGACAATACCTGCTAGTAGCTAATGGACCAGAGAGGATCGTTAGAGAAGAGAGAATCAAATCGTCTCTTGAAGATTTGAGGAATAACCATTTGGGAGAAAAATCCATGCTGCGGTTAGAACCACATCCTATTGTTTCCCGAGACATTAACAAAGGTAAAGGAGTGGTTTTTGGTTATGATCAGTTGCAATTAAGAGATGAAGCTACTGTCAGTGGTGGGAAGGTCTGCAAGCAAGTCAATGTAGCTGTGAATCAAGGTATCGCTATGAGGCTGCAACCTACATCATCGTTTACTCAGTCTGAAGGTGAAAGAGGCTCCTTAATTTCCTTTGGTGCACCTGTTCAAAGGAATCCAACGGTATTTAGGTTTGGTGTCTCTGATGCTGAACCTTCATCCGGGCCTCCTTTGAAAAGTGGGAAACCAAGGAAACGCCCTTTCAAAACTAGAAGAAGAAGAGCAACTCAATCTGCTCAAGTTTCTTCATGCTCACATGCTGGCCAGTCTCGTGATCCTAACGATACTAAGAACAAAAGGAAAGTTGCGGATGAGGCTCAAAAGTCATCAAAAGTCGCTAAGCGCAAAGAGGTGGTCCCAAGTGAGGGACTGTCCAATCTGTAATGAGTATTCTGAATTGGAACTGCCAGGGATTGGGACAGTCTCATGATCTGGTGATTCCTAGACTCAAGGATTTGCGTAAAAAGCACTTCCCTGAGATTCCGTTTCTTATGGAAACTATGCAGTGTAGAGATAAGTTGTTGGATTTGCAAGTTCTGTTGGGGTATGATAGATTGTTCACTGTTGAGCCAGTTGGTAAATGTGGTGGTCTGGCTTTATTGTGGAAGAGTAGTGTGCAGTTGGATTTTCTGTTTGATGATAAGAATCTGATCGATGTACAGGTGCAGTTTGGTTCTTTTAACTTTTTTCTTGTCTTGTGTGTATGGGGATCCTGATTGTAGTTTGAGAAGTGCTGTTTGGGAAAGATTGAACAGACTTGGTGTTGGCAGAAGGGATAGATGGTGTATAGTTGGTGACTTTAATGCGATCATGCATAATGTAGAAAAGGTGGGTGGTCCTAGGAGATCTGATAATTGTTTCAGCCCTTTGTTGAGATGTTGGAGTTGTGTCAGATGGTTGAACTAAGCAGTTCTGGTAATCACTTCACTTGGGCAGGGAGAAGAGGAGATCATTGGATTCAGTGTAGGCTGGACAGGGCTTTTGGAAATAAAGATTGGCTTGATTATTTTCTAGCTTCCAATCAAGCTTTCTTAGACCTGAGGGGCTCTGATCACCGGCCAGTTTTACTCTGTTTGGTGGCTTCTCAGGAGTCTTACAAGGGTCAATTCAGGTTTGACAGAAGATTTCTTCATAAGGCTGATGTCAAGACTGCTATGGTTAGAGCTTGGAAGCCGGGGATTAGTTCTTCTGGTTTCTTAGTGTCTAATAGATTGAGAGCGTGTAGGAAGGCCTTGAGGTCTTGGAAAAAGAAGAATAACATGAACTCTTTGCAGAAAATTCATCAATGTGAAGAGGCTTTGGAGTTAGTTCAGTCTGGCAGATGGCCTAATAGACAGCAGGTTTATGAGCTGAAAAGAGAATTATCAAAGGCGTACAAGAATGAAAAAATTTATTGGAGTCAAAGGAGCAGACAGAGGTGGTTAAGGTCAGGGAATAGAAATTCAAAATATTTCCATGGTGCTGTTAAAGGGAATAGAGTCAGAAAAAGAATTGAAAAGTTAAAAGATGAGAATGGGAGTCTTCAGCATTCTGAATCTGCTAAAGGTGAAGTTGCTTCAGATTGTTTTAATAATCTCTTTACATCGTCTAATCCTCAAAGCTTTCAAGACTGGTTTTCTGATTTCCCTCCAAAAGTTACGGTGGACATGAATGAGGCCTTAGTTGCTCGTGTTTTGGCGATAGAGATTAGAGATGCTGTTTTCTCAATCAAAGCTTCTAGTGCCCCTGGTCCTGACGGTATGACTGCATTGTTTTTTCAACAATTTTGGGATATTGTTGGAAAACAGATGATTAAGGAAATTCAGGCCTTCTTTGAGAGTGGTATCTTCCCAGCTGAATGGAATTATACTTACTTGTGCTTGTTGCCAAAAATTCAGCTGCCATTGGAAATGTCTGATTTGAGACCAATAAGCTTGTGCTCTGTTCTGTACAAGGCGATTTCAAAAATCTTAGTCAACAGGTTGCAGCCGTTTTTGCCTTTCATAGTATCAGTGAATTAGTCAGCTTTTGTGTCTGAACGATTGATTACTGACAACATCTTGGTGGCTCATGAAGTGGTGCATAGCCTTAATTAATACGCACCCTGAGATGTCTGCACACTACATGGCTGTCAAAACCGATATGTCAAAAGCATATGATAAGGTTGAATGGAGCTACATTAGATCTTTGCTTGTTGCGATGGGGTTTCATCTTAGATGGATTGAGTGGATTATGTGTTGTGTCTCATCTGTCACTTTCTCGGTCTTAATCAATGATCAACCTTTTGGTTTGATAAAGCCTCAAAGGGGTATTAGACAAGGAGATCCCTTATCTCCTTTTCTTTTTGTGTTGTGTATAATCACTACAGGAAAACAGGCCTTTTGCGACTACTTTTTGTGACTCTTTTGTTGGTCGCAAATATTTACGACGATATTGTTACCATATAGTGACTCTTTAACGATTACGTTAAAAGTAGACGCATATTTGTCGCCAATTTACGACGCCAACGATTAGTCTCTGCTTAGTCGCCAATTACCGACCATTTTGCTACGATTTTAAGACCGGTCCAAAAAAGGTCCTAGTTTGCGACTAATTTGGGACGGAAAGAACGGGGTTACAAAACATCGTCGCTAAAGGGTTACAATATAGGACTTATTTGTTACTTTTTTGTGTCGTCACAAATCCGTCGCAAAGATCTAGTGACTATTTAGCGACTAACACCTGAGACTGGGACTCTTTTCTAACCTATTAGCGACTCCCGATATTTAGATAAACATTTACCATGTAAGATTTTGAATTCTCGTAATGTTAGATGTGTTTAGTATGATCTTAACAATTATAGACAGTGAATACATCGTATGCCATACAAAACTTCATGTTTTCTAATGTGATCTCAAATATCTAAAACATTACATAATCATATAAGTAATGTTTACTAATACTTTTGAAATGTCCTAAATTCATTGAATTTCATGTTTTCTCTAATATAAATGATTGATCTTGTTGTGTATTGTAATATTATTGGTTCTAACACTATAAATTGATTTTCTTTGGTTCTAAAACTTTTAAATTCATAAGAATAGGTTTGTGACCCTTAAGAAAATCGTCACAAAACGGTAACTAATTTGCGACGGAAACTTATGAGAGTTACAAATAAGTCTTAAATTACCCACATATATGCTACTTATTTGCGACTAACACCTGAATTTGAGACGATTTTGTAACCGTGTAGCGATGCTCGCGATTTTATTTTGAGATTTACCAATAGAGATTTCTCAATATGTTAAGTTTCAAGGTTTCTACATTAATTTGAACTATTGTAGGTATTGAATCATTCTAATAGCTTAAGTTTTATATGATTTATAGAAACTTTCATAACATTACATCATAAACTTAAAACAAACTCATTCGACACTTAGTTATTGTCGACACTTAGTTATTATCGACACAACTCTTAAACAAACTTCTAATCATAAAATTATATCATAAACCAAAATTTAAATATTAATCAAAACTAAAATCCAATACTTAGAAAAATTAAAACTTTTCAAATTTTCAAAAAACTCAAAATTCTCTAAAGCTATTAAACCAAAATATAACTATTTTGTAAATATGTTTAAATTAATCAAAAGTTAAGCAAATTAATGAATTTACAAATATGTCTAAAATATGTCTAAAATATTTTGTCTACCAAAAACACTACAAATTGCAAAATTAATAAAGCAAAAGATATTGAGTTCCTATTGGTTACTTCAGAGAGACATGGATTGGTCTATTAGCTTATCTTGAACCGTTGATTAGATAAAATCCAACGAACCCAATTGTTTTCCTTTTTTCTTTTTCATCTACCTATAACCCAATTTTTTTCTTCTACGATTCTTCCCCTTCCCCTCTTTTGCCCTTTGTCACCTCTTCTCCTCATCAATCTCTAGACCAGTTATTGATGATCCAACACCATCTATTCTGATACCAACCAGTTAACCCACCACCCGACAACGGAGAGGAGAGGCTTATCGGTAGAAGAAATGGTGTGGTAGTCATCATCAAATCGAGAAGAAGAAGGGAGAAGGGTCGTTGAAGACGGAGATTTGACCACCACCACGAAGCAAACAGAACCAGATCTCGATCTGTTGCCCAACGAAACCCTCGATCCCGCCTGAAACCGAACTCCCCTCCTAGCCACCACAAAAGACAGAAAAAGAAATCCGGCGACAGAAGAAGAGTACTAAAGAGACAGTGGCGGAGCAAAAGGCTTGTGCTGCGAGTTGAGTGTAGCCGGAAACGGAGGCTCGTCGGCGAGCGAACGGAATCTATGGCGGCGGCTGAGATGAATTAGGGTTTTTTTTTTGTTGATTTTAGCGTCCGGTTCAACCGGCATTTTGTAACCAATTCAATTCTGTAGCTCTTAACCAATTACCGGTTTGGGTTGGTTATTAATATCAATATATATTATTTTGTTTAAAAAATTCTGTCACGAAATATATATATATATATATACATAAATAAAATTATTTTAATTTTCATTTTTTATTTGAAAATTTTAATTTTAATTTTAATTTTTTTTATCTATTTTTTAGAAATCTCTAATATGTCACAATTTAGTCTGTAATATATGACTATAATTACCTGTCACAATTTAGTCTTTAAAATACGACTAAATGATACAGTCTTAAAGGCGTCGCTTATTTGCGACGACAGTGCGACCATTGTAATTAGCGACCGTTTTTTAGCGACCAACTTGTGCAGTCGCAAAGAAGTCGCAAAACAGCAATTAGCGACCGTTTAAAGACTCTATTGGGGGTCGCAAAAGGCATGTTTTCTTGTAGTGGAAGGGCTAACTCATCTTCTTAATAAGGGTCAAAGGGATGGGTTGCTTCAAGGTATTCAGTTTAATGATGAGGGACCAGAAGTTCATCACCTTTTGTTTGCGGATGATAGCCTCTTCATGTGTAAAGGTTCTGTTGATCAATGTCAGTATCTTCAGGAGACGCTTACGAGATATGAGGCTGCCACTGGACAATCTATAAACCTGTTCAAATCATCCATTACTTATGGAGCCAAGATTGATCCTATCCTTACGTCTGATATTAAAGCTCTTTAGGGTATCGCTCAAGAAGGGGGTACTGGCCCTTATTTAGGAATGCCTGAGAGCTTTAGTGGTTCAAATATTGAGCTCTTAAGTTACATTAAGGATATAATCAAAGCTAAATTGTCGGGTTGGTTTGCTAGATTTTTGTCTCAAGGAGGGAAAGAAGTGCTCATGAAATCTGTGGCTCTTGCAATGCCGGTTTTTGTCATGTCCTGTTTCAAATTACCTAAGACTACCTGTGATAAGCTTTCTAGTGCTTTGGCGGATTTCTGGTGGAGTAACACGGAACATGGAAGTAAGATTCATTGGCAAAGCTGGGAGAAGTTATGTCTTCCAAAGGACTTGGGGGGTCTTGGCTTTAGGGACATTCAAACGTTTAATCAAGCACTTCTATCTAAGCAAGCATGGAGGCTTCTACAATTTCCGGATTGTTTGTTTGCCAGAATCATGAAAAGTAGATATTTCCCTAATTCTGATTTCTTATCTGCTTCCATTGGTTCTAGGTCATCTTATGCTTGGAGAAGCCTAATTCATGGTAGAGAGCTGTTGAATCAAGGTATTGTCAAGAATATTGGTAATGGCAAGTCTTTTAGAGTTTGGATTGATGATTGGATAGAAGATGATGGTTGGAGGGCTCCTGATAGGAGGAACTACTTTTTTAATCCTAATCTCAGAATCTCTGACTTGATTGATTGGGATAAAAGAGATTGGGATCCTCAGAAGTTACAGTTTCACTTCTTACCTGATGATATTTCAAGAATTAAGAAGATAAGGCCGGTGACTGAACTAGATGATTTCTATTCTTGGAAGCACAATAAAAGTGGAGATTTCTCTGTGCAATCGGCTTATTGGTCAGCCTCTCAATTCTCCAATCTGTTGACTCGGCTGCAAGCAGAGAAACGGCCTTCTACCAATGATTTGAAAGCTAAGGTTTGGTGCTTACAAACTGATCCAAAAATTAAGGTCTTTCTATGGAAGGTTTTGTCAGGGGCATTACCTGTTGCAGCTGCTCTTATTTGCAGAGGAATGAAAATAGATGAAAGATGTCAGATTTGTGGTGGGGATGAAGAGACTATGAATCATGTGCTTTTCACTTGTACTATGGCTAGGCAGATTTGGGCACTAACTGGAATTCCTTCTCCTTCTTGGGGATTTCAGAATGGATCTGTCTTTGCAAACATTCATTACTTGTTAGTGAATAAAAAGAACTCTCTGTGGCCAAAGGAATTAAGATCTTCTTTTCCTTGGACTCTATGACGTATATGGAAAAATAGGAATCTAGCTTCTTTTGAAGGTAATTGTTTCTCTCCTCTTGAATCTGCTCAAAAAATCAAGGAGGATTGGCAGGAATGGATTGATGCTCAGAATGTGGAAGAGGAGAAGGAACAACAAGGGAGTACGTGTGCGACGGTCTTGGGAAGTAATCAGGAAGAGGTTTTGGGATTGAAGCAGAATAACTGGTCTCCTCCTAGTCTTAACTGGTTCAAATGCAACATTGGTATATCTTGGTCTAACAGGAATAAGTTTGCTGGTGGTGCATGGGTTTTAACTTTTAAGGAATCATACGGGGATGGTGTTGTTACATAGTAGGAGAGCTTTTGTCAGAATTAAAGACAAGAATGAGGCTCATTTTGTGGTAATGATGTGGGCTATTGAAAGCATGAGAAGTCACAAGATTGACAATGTGATCTTTGCTTGTCAGGTGGGGTCCTTAGTAAATGCGATTAACAGACCGATCGCTTGGCCTTCTTTTAGATATCAGTCTATGGAGGCGTGTTTAGCTCTTAATGTTTCAGGCATTGGAAAATTTTTTTGGAAAACTCATCTTCAAACAGAAGTGCCTTTGTTATTGCGTAGAGTGTCACAAATGATTGTCGTCTTCAATCATATGTTGCTATTGGACAGCCGTCTTGGCTGGATGTGGTATTCGAAGAAGAAAGGGCTGCTATTTCTGATTGAATTTTAGTTTTTGCATTGACTCCAGGTGGGAGTTTATTCTTTTGTTTGGACCCTGCTTTTGTTTGTAGGTGGCTCAGTTTAGGTCTGTGGTGGTAAAAGTGTTGTTTGCTTTTGTCTGAACTCTTGGGGTTTGTATTGCAACTTACAATCCTTTATCTAATATATCTCTTGATGACAAAAAAAAATATAATTGTAACTAATTGATTTAATTTATTCATTGGTAACTTGAATAAGAACCTTTTCTCATTTTCTCTTTTCCTTTTCTAGTATTATTTTTCTTTTTTATATTTCAAGTTTCTACATTAGAGCTTCCTAGTTGAGGTTCTCTAAACATAAACAATTATAAAGACGACCTTCATAAAGAATGCAACATGATCACTTGGATCGCATGCCAAAGGTTGAAAGGACCATATGAATGAAAGCAATGAACATGGAAAAGATAAAGAACTTGAATCGAGACCAACACAAAACATTACATAAAAGAAGAAGAATCAAGACAAGAAACCCAACTATTTATAGTTGGAGATTGCTAGAATTTAAAATTGAATATTTAGGAAAATCTAAAACACAATATTTTAGTTATGAGTTTGACTTGAGAAAAAAGAAAACTCATAGATTTTCATCAAATAACTATTTTTCATCAATTCTTTATAATTAACCATGTTAGACTAGTAGACCAACTCTTTATAATTATATAGAACAACTCTCGTAAAGACAAAACTTAAGTCCGAGACTTGATTTTGTGTGTAAATGTAAAAAATGGACAGTCACATATTGTGAGTCGCACTAATGCATATAGCAAAGTAATGTGCACAAAAAACGTTAATTTCTACAAGCTTCCCAACACAAATCAACCATACAAGAGAGAAGAAGAGACTTGGTCCTTCAGATAACATAATTGAACAAACAAATAAATCTTTTTACTTTTGGCTTTTGAAGAATTAAATTAGAAGGCGAATCGTCCTATTTGCATGTAAGGCAAGAAAGTCTTCTTCTTCAAATCTTTAGTTTCTGCTTTCTTAGCCATGTAATGGAATTCATGGGCGGAGACAGATGATGACCCTCTTCCTCGTGAACTCGAGTTCTTGGTGTCTTCTTGCTTCCTAAACAAACTTGAAAACGTCTTTACCGAATCTTTGTTGTGCCTTGCTCTTCCTTCTGACGCGCTTCGAAACAGAAGAAAGTCCTTTAACCTCCATTTCTTTGAGGAAGATGACTTGCAAGACACGCAAGTTGATGAAGATGTAGATGGAATAGAAGATAAGGTCCCTTTCCTCTGTTCTTGTACCTCTCTCTGTTCCTGTTCTTGTTCTTCCCATGGATAAGCCGAAACCCGAAAAGGAGAAAGTGATCGAGCAACTCTACGACCCGAGTTTTGACGTCTCCCTCTCCCTCTTTCCTCTCCTACGCCATTCCGAGCTTTATCCATGGCCACCTCAAAAGGATCCACGTTTTCTGGTTTCTTTCTTGGGGAAAAAGCTTTGCGGATAATGTTCTTACCGTGAGCAATAGGTGATCTTGGAGACCTTGGAGATAAAACCTGATGCTGATGATGATGGTCTAATTGTAAATACGGAGGAGGCTTCAAGGGTTTGATTTTGCCTCCATCAAAAAGCTCTTCAGCAAAAAGCGACGTCGTTTCGAGTTTCCCACCGATCTCGAAGGCGAAATCATCCACAGTATCTTCCTCGTCATCGTTGATGATCGTCCTAGGAGTTCCTGGAGTCTCTTCCCAATCAAAAGGAACCGTAAGACGGTCAGAGAAGTTTCTTGTTGCAGCCTCTTCAAACTCTCTGTAAAACTCGGTGAGTCTTCTAGGGCTTGTTGGTGCGCTTAAGAAGCAGCCGGAGAATTGTCTCGGTGAAGATGGAGCAGTCAAACTCATCACTTCCATTGTTTCTGATTTCCGTTGAGTTCGGAGATGGTCTCAAGAGCAGTGAGAAGAAGGGAACTAAAAAGGATCATCAAAGGAAGCCGAGAGGAAAGAGAGAACTTAGACCGTTTTCGCTGACCAAATTTAACATATAATATAAAAATCAACTTTTGGCAACATATGAGTAAATTGCAAAAGAAACCTAATATTTCATTAGCTTTTTAAGTAATGACTTACTAGTTTTTGTTTGTTGAGAGTTATTCGAAGGAAACACATACAACAACAGAACAACTAGTCATTTTTATCTCATTCATGCAAATATTATATAATTATTCGTTTATTGAAATTTAGATCTTAAAAGTTACAATCTTATTTGAAGGAATACAATGAGTTTGGTCAGGCTAATAATATTTTTTGCTAACTCATGAATTTATTTACAGAAAAAGCATCGCTACGATGTTTTCTCTAATTTGATAAATCCAACATTCTTCTAGCATTTAATTTTTTTTAATATCGTAGCAAAACCGATATTATTAGATTGAGTGGTCTATATCAATCTGTTCGAAGTCATATGTTTTATTCAGTTAGACTACTGAATTAAAAGACTTTAAACTACAAAATAAAATATGTGATGAGAATTGAAACCAACTTGTAGATTGATTTTGTTAGAAATACTCCAAAAAAAAAAAAAATAATAGTAAACGATTAACGTAAATTTAATAGGCCGCCTATACAGACCGCATGTGTCGAAATAAAGTTGTTTAATGTAAAAGATTTGGAACATAATGATAAGTGGTGGTAACCCACTTTCATGTTTTGAATTTTCAGTCATTTTCATAGTCGGCATTGACCACATGGTTGTTGGACCATTCGGTTGTTGGACCATTCGAAGCATATTTAGATCACGAGGCCAATTTAACCGGTGGTCCTAATAAATAATATCATTCAAATTAATTTAGTCACCAAACCAGAGGACTTTTGTGTTCTACGCAGAGTTGAGTTCACACGATCCATCTAGATACTGGATAAGGAACATTTTGTTTTTGTCGTCAATTAAGATGTATACTACTAATGATGATCGTTCCCATGCATAAGAGAATGTATAAGTTTAGGTATATAGAACAATTCTCGAAAATACTATATTTAAGTTTTGAATTGAATTAATTAATTTGATTTCAAATTAATAAATAAAATTATAGGATAAAGATACGTTAGCAGAGAGGCGACTGATAAGGCGATTAAGAGTTTTTGAAGCTTCTCCATCACGCTAGGGTTTAGGCAGCGGCCACCACCGGTGGATCCGATGCTTGAGCCGGCAAGTTCTGTGTCTCCTCTGGGAGATTCCTCTCCTCTTCAATCCAAGCAATTGTCCTGTGCAGCAGCGGTGAATAAGCTTTCGTCGCTTAAAAAACACGATTTTGAAGTCATTTTAATTAGTTGATGGTATTCCAACGATCGAGGTTCCTTCTGAAGTTATCAGTGACTCCGTTCTCCTCTACGAAGATTTTCTTGTAGGTAGATTCCCATCTAATGCTCCTCATGTCGCCAAGATCCATGTTATTGTTAACAAAATATGGTCTCTTGGAGATAAAACAGCTCGAATCGATGTGTACGAGAATAACACTACTTCAGTCAAGTTTCGGGTCAGAGATCAAGCCACCAGATTTAGAGTATTGTGTCGGGGTATGTGGAATATCGCAGGATTGCCCATGATCCTTGCGAAATGGTCCCCAATCCCCGAAGAAGCTCAGTCTGAAGTCACATCGATGCCTTTATGGGTCACGTTGAAGAATGTTCCTCACTCGATGTATTCATGGGAGGACCTCGGGTTTCTATCTAGTCCAATAGGTAATCCTATTCAACTTCATCCAGAAACATAATTATATCGTAACTTTGAAGAGGCAAAGGTGTTCGTTGAAGTAAATATAACAAAGTCCCTCCCACATAAGTTTTGCTTCAAGTTGAATCAAGTGGAAGATATAACTGTGGAGTTTGTTTATCCGTGGCTCCCTCTGTTCCAGTTGTGAAGTCAAAGAAGCAAACACCTAAGTTGGATATCTCGGTAGGAATTCAGCAAAACGGAGTCAATGAGACAATTGAGGAGCATGTTAATCTAACACAAGGTGCTGATAAGGACGGTTGGTCCTTGGTTTCCCCAGGAAAAGGCTACAAGAGCAATGAGAAAACTCAAAGTTCTCTTGCTTATGATCAAGTGTATTCTCTTTGCTTCTCGATTCTCTGTTTTAGATGATGTTGAAGAGTCGAAGATTGATGATTATGTCATAGATGTGGCAGCAGGAAAGGATGGTTTGAACATGAATGATGACAATGGTGTTAACAATAACGCAACTACGACGCAACCTACTATGGAAGCTAAGAAGGCAAGCTCAGTCCGAGCTACCCATCAATCAAAAAATTCACAGAAAGCTACCTCGGAATCTTTTTCTCAACAAGCTAAGGTTTGCCCTAGCGTATCGAGCAAAAGAACCTTCAAAAAACACCATTAATGTCTGTTTTTCTGGAATGTACGCGGTTTCAATAAATCAACAAAACATTCCGTACTAAGTGACTGGATACATGAAAAAAATCTGCAATTTGGATGTCTATTGGAAATGAGAGTACAGGAATCTCAGAGTCTATCATTAGTTTTTTGAGATTGGTATTCAATAACTAATTATGAATTCAATAGTTTGGGTCGTTTATGGGTTGCCCGGAGGAATAATGTTCAAGTGACACCGGTTTACATGAGCGGTCAGCTTGTAGCGTGTTCAATTTTGACGGATGGTGCCTCAGTGAAGGTTGTTGTCTCTTTTGTTTATGCAGCTAACCTACCAGAGGATAGGAAAGAGCTGTGAGAAGATCTTAAATATCACTTTGATACTCCACTGATCGAGAATAAGCCTTGGATAATCATGAGAGACTTCAACGAAATTCTTGACGGTGAAAAGCATTCAAATTATGAAAACTCTCCTTCTAATCCTTGTGGGATGCAGGATTTCCAAGAGACAGTGAGGTATTATTCTATTATGGACATGAACTCTCACGGTCCTCTGTTCACTTGGTGTAACAAGCGTGAAGAAGAGTTGATATGTAAAAAATTGGATCGGGTATTGGTTTATGAGGATTGGGTTCGTTTATTTCCAGTCTTATAGTGTTTCTGAAGCTGGAGGTTGTCATGTTCATCTTCGACGTCGGACTAAAATAGCAGCAGCTACTCGTCGTCCTCGTGGTCTTTTCAAATTTTTGAATGTTACCATGTCCTTACCGGAATTCCTGCCTACAGTTCAAGAATTCTGGGACAGTATGTGTGTTCTTCATCATTCCACCTCTCCTATTTTCAGATTTTCCAAAAATCTTAAAACCCTTAAAGCCAATTTTGCGTTCTCTGGGACGTAGGAAGCTAAACCAATTGTCGACTAGAGTAGACAAAGCATATGAGGCTCTATGCGACAAACAACAAGCCACACTTGCAAATCCATCTACGACGCTGATGGAGGAGGAAGCCGAAGCTTATAAGAGTTGGGATCATGTAGCAGAGCTTGAAGAAGGATTTCTGAAACATAAATCAAAGCTTTATTGGCTTCAAGTGGGAGACAAAAATAACAAGTATATTCATAATGCAGTTGATAGTAATATTTTAACTAAGATCAATTATCCTTAAAGTACTATCATGTCATTGCAGTATTTAAGGTGTTAATCCAAATAGGTGTGATGCTAGCAATCAAGATGCAATCAGATATCACAGAGTCAAGCCAAGCAATAACAGGTTTTGATGTTGTTAACAACTCTAGTGTTCATGAAGATAACAGAAATTCTAACAATAACAGGCAATATACTCGACCAACACAGCTTGATGCCAAACACTGGGTGTGGTCGAGTATCAGGTCGAGTAACTTAACAGAAACTGTAAACTGGGTACTCGACTGCACAGTTTGTTACCAAACTACTGGGTGTGGTCGAGTACTTCAAATGAAACAGGCTAGAAATGATAAAACTAAGCAACAAGTGACAAGATCAAGCAATCAAAAGCGATGTAAACAAAAAAATCAATTAGAAGAGAAATTCCCGAGGATGGGGTAATCGAGTAGTGAAGTCTCCTTAATCTAACAGGTGGTTAACATGCTCAACAAACTATCCATAGACAACAAGTTCAATAACCAAATCAAAGTGCCACCGCAACAGAGATCCTCAAGCAAAGCTAGTCCCAGACTCAATCACCAATGACGAGAGCTAACCTAACAGGCATTACGAATCAACAAGTTAAAGTCAAAACGCTCTCTGTAACCAATAGTTAAAGTCAAAACGCTCTCTGTAACCAATACCTTGGTACAGAGCCACGAATCTCTGGAATTAGTGGTTCAGACATTACATCGAACACCTTGTGGGTGCGGAAATGTCTGGGCTCAAATTCCAGTTGATCAGAAAGAAATTAGCATTAAGAACAACTAATCCATAAGGGATCTACCAATCAAACTCAACCACCTATCGGATTAAAGATTCTAAACTATCCTAACTCATCCTCAAGAACCCTTATCACTACTCAAAATTCATAACCAAGAACACAAACCCAGAAATGCATAAAAACTTCATATTAGCAAGATCTCAACAAGATGAACAACTTTGTAGAAGAAATCAAAAGCAAATACTCAATAGATTAAGAGAAATCTGGATTAAAAAGATGAAGAATACACTAATTGTTCTGCAGAATAAAACTTAGACAAAATAAAACTTAGTCTGAAAATTATGAGAAACAACCTTTTTATAGCAAATACTAGGAAACCCTAAATCACAAGACGACAAAGTATTAAGGCGGTTTACGGAGATACTCGACCCTTGTGATCGAGTAGAGAGGTTGAATAAAGTTGGCGCCTTTGCGATTTCTTGCTCTGGGCATGTTGTGATCGAGCACTTGGGTCCAGTATGTGCTCGAGTTTTGCTTCATCTTCTTTTCTTCCTTATGCTCAATGTCTGGTTGAGTTGGGATCTGAGAAGACTCTGAAGCTTATGATCAAGTGGCTGCGGGGAGGTGGTGATCGAGTGTCTGGTCGAGTGATCTGAGGGAAGCTTGCTGGGAGTACTCGACTAACACGATCGAGTGGCTGATCGAGTGATCCAGATACACAAGGACGCCGGGTTGCTCGACCACACGGTCGAGTATGATGACAGAGGATGCGATCAAGTGTTGATGGCAGGTTGTGGTCGAGCATCTGCTTCAGTGTTGTGGTCGAGCATCAGCTTCAGTGGCCAGGATGATCGTACTCGACCTCGTGGCCGAGTATACTGATTGGTTCCGGTCCACTTCCTCCAATTTGCTCACCAATAGCTCCAAATCACCTGAAAACAACACAAATATGCAACATACATGCAAAACTATCCTAAACGTGTAAAGTGATGACAAATCATGAGAAATGGTATGAAACAGTGGTGAAATGATGCTAAAGTGACGACAAATGAATGTTCAAAACAAGTAAAATATAGACATATCAGCAGTCAAAGCAAGATTAGCTCATAATGCTATTTGAGAGATAAGATGCCATGAAGGTTCTAAAGCTACAACTCAAGATGACATTAAGACTGAAGCTGTGAGGTTCTTTGAGGAGTCCTTAACACACAAACCAGCGGACTATGAGGGTTTCCCTGCGGATCAGATTGAAGAGTTGCTGGATTTTCAATGTTCAATATCAGAACAGGACTCGTTGGTAAGTCCGGTTACAGAGGCATAGATTTGAACTGTGCTTTTCAAGATGTCCGGGAATAAAGCCCCTTGACCGGATGGTTACACAACTGCGTTTTTCAAGCAAACATGGCCTATCTTGGGGAAAGATTTTGTCACAGCGATTCAGTCTTTTTTCCAAAAGAGTTTCTTACCTAAAGGGATTGATACTACGACTCTGGCCCTTATTCCAAAAAAGAATGATGCTATAGAGATGAAAGATTATCGTCCCATATCATGTTGCTATGGTATGTACAAGGTAATATCGAAAAGTCTTGCTAGTAGATTGAAGAAAATTCTACCTTCTTCAATAGCTCCAAACTAATCTGCGTGGACCGACTTATGATGGAAAATTTGTTGTTAGCTTTAGAATTAGTTAATGATTACAATAAAGATTCAATCTCTCGACGGTGTACTGTAAAGATCAACATATCCAAGGCTTTTGACACGGTGCAATGACCTTTCTTGCTGACTGTTCTTAAGGCTATAAATCTTCCAGAAAACTTTGTTCGCTGGATTGAGCTCTGAATTGGTACTGCTTCCTTCTCTGTTCAAATCAATGGGGAGTTGGCTGGTTTTTTCCGAAGTAATAGGGGTTTGAGACAAGGCTGCTCTCTATCTCCATATCTTTTCGTCATTTGCATGAACACTCTTTCCAAAATGCTTGATAAAGCGGCTGAGGATCGGGAAATTGGCTATCATCATCGGTGTAAAAGCATGAGACTCACTCACTTGTTGATGTGATCCTAGAAAGCTCCAAGGACATGGAATGTAGAAATGAGCTTAGACCCGTGGAGCAGCACGAAACAAAGAAGCAGCTTGAACCTGAGGAGTAGCATGAACCCGGGGATGAGCTTGTAGCTGCGGATGTTCTATTGGAGAAGCCGATCAAACCACCTTGGCTTGGAGAAAGAGATAAGCCAATTGGATTCAACAATGGGAGAGTGATCCAATTGTACTCTTTTCCCCTTGTTGAGTTTTGTTCCAATGGGTTTTCTCAACAAAGTTTTAATGAGGCAATTGTCTCACTCAATCTTGGCCCATTTGTTGAATCAGAAGCCCAAAGACTCTTTTGCAATAAAAGCCCACGTCCAAGAGAAGGAGAAGAGTCATTATACATTTTCAATTCAAATTTTGTCTTTAATTTCTTTGTCATTTTCGAGACAGCCTTGTGAGTCTGTTCTAGGCTTGTTAGCTTTTTATCTATTTAAACAACTATGTATCTCTCTCTGAGACTTATCTATCTTTTTATCAAAAATCTCTTTAAATTAGATCAGTCTCTCTTGGTGTGTAATAACCTTGAGAAATCATGTTCCTCTTTTGGTGTGTCATATCCAGAAAAGGACCAGTGGTATATCAGAGGCTTTCCACAACCTCTATATGACCTTTCGTTCCACCGTTCACTTGACTCGACCGAACACTCGAGTCAGACCCGATCCACCATTGTCCGATCTTCACTCGACCATTCACTCCATTCGACCACTTGACTCGACTGAACACTCGAGTCAGACCCCATCAAAAACTTGTTGTTGGTGTCTAGTAACTAGTCACAGCTTCCAATGTTGCATAAAACTTTCACTAAGCGTAAAAATCATTTGGAATCTGAATTAAACATTTTAGGCTGCGAAAATGTGTTTAAACATCATCCTAACGAGTTATTTGATTCTTCACGCACATTTGATGGGTTTTCTTTAGTGTTTGTGAAAGCTCATGAAAAACAGGTTAAAGATGCCACTTCAAGCACTAGGAAGAGTTACGATTTTGCAAATCAATTTGATGATGGATTGAAAGAGTACATGGGTCAGGCTAGGTCAAAAATGAAAGCAAGAAAAGAGAGTGAAGCAAAGACTCATCTCTTTGGAGTTTGGAACTGGAAGTACCTAAAGAAAACAACTGCCATTGAAAAAGGATACTCCACTCTAAAATATTACTTTGCTAATGTTTACTTTTGATCTATCTTGTTTTTTGTATCTACACTATTTCCTTTTGATGTAGGAGACTTGGATTTGAGATCAAATCCCTTTCAGGTGGAGGGGGATGATATGATTATGCACGAGTAAGGAGCTGAAGAAAAACTTGAAAATGAGCTTGACCACGCACCATTCAACCCGATCGAACTTGCTATTGAAAATGAGCTCGGCCACAAACCATTCAAGTCGATCGAGCTTGCTGTTGAACATGAGCTCGAGCATACGTCATTCAACTCGATCGAGCTTGATACTACACACAGAATCAACTTGATAAAGGAGCTCGAGCTTGGACCGGATGAAGCACTGATCATATAAACAGGTCCTATGACTTGTTCTAGAGCCAAGAAGTTCAAGCAAGCCATTGAAGGGCTACTTAACAAATGATCTAAGCCACGTGATTTAGAAGTTCTCTCACCGAGTTTCTTTGTGAGAACTGGAGTTGGAGTTGTTTGGTTGTTGGATAAGAAACCCATTACATATTTCAGGATGATCTTTGAAGTTGGAGAAAGACTCCCGTGTTTTATTCAAATCAAGGAGAACCCACCAGACGCATTACTTGAGCAGAGAATCATCCCCAAGGTAAGTGCCTATGTTCTCAAAAATGATTTTAATCCAGATCACACATATATGATTCGCTTGTCGTTGTCAAAAGAGCCAAATGTAGGTTTTAAAGCAGCCTTGAAGCACATGGGAAGTACTGAAAGGAGAGAGGAATACACTCGATTCAAGCCACCTAAACTACACCAAAGTACTGAAAGGAGAGAGGAAGACAATCGGTTTAAACCCCTTGATTTAGACCAAGATCAATGATAATAGGATTTTGTCTCTCTAACAAGTATCAATTCCTAATACACATGCCATTGTAGTATATTAGGTTATCAATCCAATCTCAGTGTGACTGCAAGCATTCAAGATATGAAACAGAAAGCAAATAAGTCAAGCCAATTGTGAAAGGGTTTTGTGTGTTTCTATTGATCCTAAGCAACCAATTTAACATTCAAATACCGAATTTAAAAGCATAAAAAGAGAACTAAACAGCAAGTAAACAAGAACAAGAAGTAAACTAAAGACCAGAAACTATCATGCAAAAGCTTTGGAAAAGAAACTAACAACCTAACAATGCAGAGAAGCGCTCTAGGCCTAACAGGTCGAGTAGAACACAAAGACTAACAGAAACAAGATTTAAACAATCAATAGAGATAAAAGGTCCTGAGGAATGGGGTAATCGATTATGGCAGTCTCATTAGTCTACCTAGGTGGTTAACAAACTCAATCAAGCTATCCCTAGACAATAGATTCGAATACAAATCAATCCACTCTCGTGACAGAGATTCTCAAGCTAAATCACTTTCATACTCAATTCTCATTGAAGAAATATAACCTAGCAGGCATTATGATTCAATCTAATAAAGTCAATAAGCATTCTAAACATCCAATCTCTTGGGCTAGAGTATACAAATCTCTGGAATAGTTGGTTCAGACATTTCATCAAACACCTTTTGGGTGTGGAAATGTCTGAGATCAACTTCCAATTGATCAGAGAGGAAATAGCATTAAGATCTACTAAACCAGAAAGGAAATCAAGCAATTCTACACTTAACCACCTAAATATACTAAGGATTCCACACCTAATCTATCCCATCCTCAAGAACCCTAATCCACTACTCAAGAACACTGAAGAACATCATGCATAAAAACCTAGAAAACGTTTCAAACCCAGAAATCATTGAAAAGCAAGTATGTTATAGATAAGAGACAGATCTACAACTTTGATGAAGAAAAGAAATGCAAAAACTCAAAGGATCAACAGGAAAAACGATTACAAAAACTAGGGTTTATGAGAGAACAGCGGAATATCTGCTGTGTAAAAAGGAATATCCGCTGGACAATAGCATGTACCCCTATTTATAGGAAATACTAGGTTGCCCTAATTGGCTACAGGACAAAATAGAGAATCGGTGGAGGCCAACTCAACGTGACGTCGAGCCTGCGTGGTCGAGTCCGTGTCCAGACTGCTTCCTGACGTCCTACTCGACGTGTCGTCGAGTCCATGTGGTCGAGGGGGAGTGATTCTTCAAAGGGTGCTCCTTGATGGTGTCCTACTCGACCTCACGTCGAGTTGGTGTGGTCGAGTCCAACCCTTGGTGGTTTCTGAGCGCCTGCTCGACCTCGTGTCGAGTCCAACCAGTTTTCTGCATATGTCTCCATT
Source organism: Arabidopsis lyrata subsp. lyrata (assembly GCF_000004255.2). Lineage (NCBI taxonomy): Eukaryota > Viridiplantae > Streptophyta > Magnoliopsida > Brassicales > Brassicaceae > Arabidopsis > Arabidopsis lyrata. The sequence goes on from NW_003302552.1 coordinate 7,057,406, forward strand.
AAAACCACCATAATTCTTGCATCAAAGCTCTGATTCGCTTGAAATCACCTCCGTTGGAAAGGTAACTCAATTTCCTATAACTTGTATGAAGAGCTCTGAAGCTAAATTGCAATTCAAGACGTCCATCTGAGTCGATCTTTGAGGGACTTCAGACTGGCTCTGAATCATCAATTCTCTTCTTTGCATCCATTAAGTCCCAAATAAGCTCCAAATACCTGAAACACATCCAATATGCAATATGCTATGCCATGCAATGCAAATCGTACTAAGTGATGAAAATGATATGAAAAGGACTATGGATGCAATGAAAAAGAGATGAAACTTAGCTAAATGTACGAGAAAAGTGTGCTTAAAAGCGGTAAAATACAGAGACATCAACTCCCCCAAACTTAGCTCTTGCTTGCCCTCAAGCAAACAAATAGAACTAAGCTGGAGAAGAGGTTTGAAAGTGGAGACTCAGAACCAAAACATGCATATAGAGTAAGTGAATTCAATGTCCAGGTTGCTAATTCTAGAGTGCAAGGATGACAGATCTCTACTTAAAAACATTAGCCATCTCCTTCACATCTCAACCTAACCTCTGCCTTAATCAATTCAAGCATTCAAATCTGCACATTCCCTTTAACATTTATTAAGTAGGAACCGTGAATCATACTATGCAATGGATATGAACACATTTGGCTAAAGGGTAAAGGTTTTAGAGACAAAGATGGTCCCTTAAAGATCTGGTTTATATCGCAACAGGGGATCTCTCAAGAATGATTGAGCTTTAGTAGAATGCTAAAGGTGAGTATCAAGTTAGGCATACAAGGATAAGACCCCATCTACCCAGAATGTAATCAATATCAACCCAAATAGAGGTCCTATTTCTAATCCCAGAATCATGAACTTAACTCTACCCTTTTGCATTCAAAGCATTTACAGACCTTACTCAAATCATCCCTTTTCTTTTCTTTGCTTTCTATCCTAGGAGAAGCTTTCTTACTGCTCTGTCTAGCGGATCAGGTTTCTTTAACAACTAGGGTTCCCTTTTCTTTCTTCTTATAAACACAAGGCTTTTGCCCAATCTCTTTAAGCTATTTACAGAACCCTTTTTCCTTTACTTTAGCACACCCAAATCCTTTACTAGACTTCTCTTACTTTAGCTACTTCTCCTTAGGACTCTTTTCCCTTTTCTTTTCTTTCAATGATGAACACAACCTTTTCTTTCTTTTAAACACAACCCAAACCCAGAATTAAGCACCCACCTAGTCCTATCTGGTCCAGATAACGTGAACCAGAACTACATGAGATACTATCCTTGTCGTTACAGACCCAACACTTTCTACCAAGCTCAATCGGAATAAGGCCTCACATTCACACACAAATGATAAATGGTTTGAAAGAAGGTTAAGGCTAAGGGTGGGGAATAACTGCTCCAAAGATGGGAGTCAGCTACTTGGACTAGCAAGAGTGATCAAAAGGTAAAAGAAAGTCCAAGTATTTTAAGGTATCCATGAGTTCATAGCACAATGCACAGCATGATAATTATAAGTCAAAATTCAAGTTCAAATAGATAGGGAATGGCAACAGATCAAAGCGAGATTCGACTAAAAACAAGAAAGTCAAGCGTTGAATTCAAAAGATGGTGCGGTCTTACTTCAAGTTCAGTCGATTGTGCATTAGAGAATTAACAACCAGGGCACTGAGTTCTACTTAGTGAATAGGCATATTTACAAGGTTATAATCATCATAATCTCCGATGCAAATGCATGATGCAACAGCCCTAAGTGAAAGCATACTAAAACAATCCTGAAATGACAATGCAAGCTATATGAACACTCTGTTTTTGTGAAATCATTTTCGAAAAATTTCAAATTTTTATGGTTTTTCTATGCCTTAGATGCAATGATGCAAAATTTGAAATAAGAAAACAAAACGCAATGTCAAATACTCCCTGAGCCCTCCCCCAAACTTAAATTACACAGTCCTCTGTGTAACAAGCATTTGGAAGAGAGTACTCAGGGCAAACCAACAGAGAAACAAAATGAAATGTCGTATATACAATGGTGAATTGGAGTTGTTACCTCATGGATGTACGCGGTTTCAATAAATCAACAAAACATTCCGTACTAAGTGACTGGATACATGAAAAAAATCTGCAATTTGGATGTCTATTGGAAATGAGAGTACAGGAATCTCAGAGTCTATCATTAGTTTTTTGAGATTGGTATTCAATAACTAATTATGAATTCAATAGTTTGGGTCGTTTATGGGTTGCCCGGAGGAATAATGTTCAAGTGACACCGGTTTACATGAGCGGTCAGCTTGTAGCGTGTTCAATTTTGACGGATGGTGCCTCAGTGAAGGTTGTTGTCTCTTTTGTTTATGCAGCTAACCTACCAGAGGATAGGAAAGAGCTGTGAGAAGATCTTAAATATCACTTTGATACTCCACTGATCGAGAATAAGCCTTGGATAATCATGAGAGACTTCAACGAAATTCTTGACGGTGAAAAGCATTCAAATTATGAAAACTCTCCTTCTAATCCTTGTGGGATGCAGGATTTCCAAGAGACAGTGAGGTATTATTCTATTATGGACATGAACTCTCACGGTCCTCTGTTCACTTGGTGTAACAAGCGTGAAGAAGAGTTGATATGTAAAAAATTGGATCGGGTATTGGTTTATGAGGATTGGGTTCGTTTATTTCCAGTCTTATAGTGTTTCTGAAGCTGGAGGTTGTCATGTTCATCTTCGACGTCGGACTAAAATAGCAGCAGCTACTCGTCGTCCTCGTGGTCTTTTCAAATTTTTGAATGTTACCATGTCCTTACCGGAATTCCTGCCTACAGTTCAAGAATTCTGGGACAGTATGTGTGTTCTTCATCATTCCACCTCTCCTATTTTCAGATTTTCCAAAAATCTTAAAACCCTTAAAGCCAATTTTGCGTTCTCTGGGACGTAGGAAGCTAAACCAATTGTCGACTAGAGTAGACAAAGCATATGAGGCTCTATGCGACAAGCAACAAGCCACACTTGCAAATCCATCTACGACGCTGATGGAGGAGGAAGCCGAAGCTTATAAGAGTTGGGATCATGTAGCAGAGCTTGAAGAAGGATTTCTGAAACATAAATCAAAGCTTTATTGGCTTCAAGTGGGAGACAAAAATAACAAGTAGATTCATAATGCAGTTGATAGTAATATTTTAACTAAGATCAATTATCCTTAAAGTACTATCATGTCATTGCAGTATTTAAGGTGTCAATCCAAATAGGTGTGATGCTAGCAATCAAGATGCAATCAGATATCACAGAGTCAAGCCAAGCAATAACAGGTTTTGATGTTGTTAACAACTCTAGTGTTCATGAAGATAACAGAAATTCTAACAATAACAGGCAATATACTCGACCAACACAGCTTGATGCCAAACACTGGGTGTGGTCGAGTATCAGGTCGAGTAACTTAACAGAAACTGTAAACTGGGTACTCGACTGCACAGTTTGTTACCAAACTACTGGGTGTGGTCGAGTACTTCAAATGAAACAGGCTAGAAATGATAAAACTAAGCAACAAGTGACAAGATCAAGCAATCAAAAGCGATGTAAACAAAGAAATCAATTAGAAGAGAAATTCCCGAGGATGGGGTAATCGAGTAGTGAAGTCTCCTTAATCTAACAGGTGGTTAACATGCTCAACAAACTATCCATAGACAACAAGTTCAATAACCAAATCAAAGTGCCACCGCAACAGAGATCCTCAAGCAAAGCTAGTCCCAGACTCAATCACCAATGACGAGAGCTAACCTAACATGCATTACGAATCAACAAGTTAAAGTCAAAACGCTCTCTGTAACCAATAGTTAAAGTCAAAACGCTCTCTGTAACCAATACCTTGGTACAGAGCCACGAATCTCTGGAATTAGTGGTTCAGACATTACATCGAACACCTTGTGGGTGCGGAAATGTCTGGGCTCAAATTCCAGTTGATCAGAAAGAAATTAGCATTAAGAACAACTAATCCATAAGGGATCTACCAATCAAACTCAACCACCTATCGGATTAAAGATTCTAAACTATCCTAACTCATCCTCAAGAACCCTTATCACTACTCAAAATTCATAACCAAGAACACAAACCCAGAAATGCATAAAAACTTCATATTAGCAAGATCTCAACAAGATGAACAACTTTGTAGAAGAAATCAAAAGCAAATACTCAATAGATTAAGAGAAATCTGGATTAAAAAGATGAAGAATACACTAATTGTTCTGCAAAATAAAACTTAGACAAAATAAAACTTAGTCTGAAAATTATGAGAAACAACCTTTTTATAGCAAATACTAGGAAACCCTAAATCACAAGACGACAAAGTATTAAGGCGGTTTACGGAGATACTCGACCCTTGTGATCGAGTAGAGAGGTTGAATAAAGTTGGCGCCTTTGCGATTTCTTGCTCTGGGCATGTTGTGATCGAGCACTTGGGTCCAGTATGTGCTCGAGTTCTGCTTCATCTTCTTTTCTTCCTTATGCTCAATGTCTGGTTGAGTTGGGATCTGAGAAGACTCTGAAGCTTATGATCAAGTGGCTGCGGGGAGGTGGTGATCGAGTGTCTGGTCGAGTGATCTGAGGGAAGCTTGCTGGGAGTACTCGACTAACACGATCGAGTGGCTGATCGAGTGATCCAGATACACAAGGACGCCGGGTTGCTCGACCACACGGTCGAGTATGATGATAGAGGATGCGATCAAGTGTTGATGGCAGGTTGTGGTCGAGCATCTGCTTCAGTGTTGTGGTCGAGCATCAGCTTCAGTGGCCAGGATGATCGTACTCGACCTCGTGGCCGAGTATATTGATTGGTTCCGGTCCACTTCCTCCAACTTGCTCACCAATAGCTCCAAATCACCTGAAAACAACACAAATATGCAACATACATGCAAAACTATCCTAAACGTGTAAAGTGATGACAAATCATGAGAAATGGTATGAAACAGTGGTGAAATGATGCTAAAGTGACGACAAATGAATGTTCAAAACAAGTAAAATATAGACATATCAGCAGTCAAAGCAAGATTAGCTCATAATGCTATTTGAGAGATAAGATGCCATGAAGGTTCTAAAGCTACAACTCAAGATGACATTAAGACTGAAGCTGTGAGGTTCTTTGAGGAGTCCTTAACACACAAACCAGCGGACTATGAGGGTTTCCCTGCGGATCAGATTGAAGAGTTGCTGGATTTTCAATGTTCAATATCAGAACAGGACTCGTTGGTAAGTCCGGTTACAGAGGCATAGATTTGAACTGTGCTTTTCAAGATATCCGGGAATAAAGCCCCTTGACCGGATGGTTACACAACTGCGTTTTTCAAGCAAACCTGGCCTATCTTGGGGAAAGATTTTGTCACAGCGATTCAGTCTTTTTTCCAAAAGAGTTTCTTACCTAAAGGGATTGATACTACGACTCTGGCCCTTATTCCAAAAAAGAATGATGCTATAGAGATGAAAGATTATCGTCCCATATCATGTTGCTATGGTATGTACAAGGTAATATCGAAAAGTCTTGCTAGTAGATTGAAGAAAATTCTACCTTCTTCAATAGCTCCAAACTAATCTGCGTGGACCGACTTATGATGGAAAATTTGTTGTTAGCTTTAGAATTAGTTAATGATTACAATAAAGATTCAATCTCTCGACGGTGTACTGTAAAGATCAACATATCCAAGGCTTTTGACACGGTGCAATGACCTTTCTTGCTGACTGTTCTTAAGGCTATAAATCTTCCAGAAAACTTTGTTCGCTGGATTGAGCTCTGAATTGGTACTGCTTCCTTCTCTGTTCAAATCAATGGGGAGTTGGCTGGTTTTTTCCGAAGTAATAGGGGTTTGAGATAAGGCTGCTCTCTATCTCCATATCTTTTCGTCATTTGCATGAACACTCTTTCCAAAATGCTTGATAAAGCGGCTGAGGATCGGGAAATTGGCTATCATCATCGGTGTAAAAGCATGAGACTCACTCACTTGTTGATGTGATCCTAGAAAGCTCCAAGGACATGGAATGTAGAAATGAGCTTGGACCCGTTGAGCAGCACGAAACAAAGAAGCAGCTTGAACCTGAGGAGTAGCATGAACCCGGGGATGAGCTTGTAGCTGCGGATGTTCTATTGGAGAAACCGATCAAACCACCTTGGCTTGGAGAAAGAGATAAGCCAATTGGATTCAACAATGGGAGAGTGATCCAATTGTACTCTTTTCCCCTTGTTGAGTTTTGTTCCAATGGGTTTTCTCAACAAAGTTTTAATGAGGCAATTGTCTCACTCAATCTTGGCCCATTTGTTGAATCAGAAGCCCAAGGACTCTTTTGCAATAAAAGCCCACGTCCAAGAGAAGGAGAAGAGTCATTATACATTTTCAATTCAAATTTTGTCTTTAATTTCTTTTTCATTTTCGAGACAGCCTTGTGAGTCTGTTCTAGGCTTGTTAGCTTTTTATCTATTTAAACAACTATGTATCTCTCTCTGAGACTTATCTATCTTTTTATCAAAAATCTCTTTAAATTAGATCAGTCTCTCTTGGTGTGTAATAACCTTGGGAAATCATGTTCCTCTTTTGGTGTGTCATATCCAGAAAAGGACCAGTGGTATATCAGAGGCTTTCCACAACCTCTATATGACCTTTCGTTCCACCGTTCACTTGACTCGACCGAACACTCGAGTCAGACCCGATCCACCATTGTCCGATCTTCACTCGACCATTCACTCCATTCGACCACTTGACTCGACTGAACACTCGAGTCAGACCCCATCAAAAACTTGTTGTTGGTGTCTAGTAACTAGTCACAGCTTCCAATGTTGCATAAAACTTTCACTAAGCGTAAAAATCATTTGGAATCTGAATTAAACATTTTAGGCTGCGAAAATGTGTTTAAACATCATCCTAACGAGTTATTTGATTCTTCACGCACATTTGATGGGTTTTCTTTAGTGTTTGTGAAAGCTCATGAAAAACAGGTTAAAGATGCCACTTCAAGCACTAGGAAGAGTTACGATTTTGCAAATCAATTTGATTATGGATTGAAAGAGTACATGGGTCAGGCTAGGTCAAAAATGAAAGCAAGAAAAGAGAGTGAAGCAAAGACTCATCTCTTTGGAGTTTGGAACTGGAAGTACCTAAAGAAAACAACTGCCATTGCAAAAGGATACTCCACTCTAAAATATTACTTTGCTAATGTTTACTTTTGATCTATCTTGTTTTTTGTATCTACACTATTTCCTTTTGATGTAGGAGACTTGGATTTGAGATCAAATCCCTTTCAGGTGGAGGGGGATGATATGATTATGCACGAGTAAGGAGCTGAAGAAAAACTTGAAAATGAGCTTGACCACGCACCATTCAACCCGATCGAACTTGCTATTGAAAATGAGCTCGGCCACAAACCATTCAAGTCGATCGAGCTTGCTGTTGAACATGAGCTCGAGCATACGTCATTCAACTCGATCGAGCTTGATACTACACACAGAATCAACTTGATAAAGGAGCTCGAGCTTGGACCGGATGAAGCACTGATCATACAAACAGGTCCTATGACTTGTTCTAGAGCCAAGAAGTTCAAGCAAGCCATTGAAGGGCTACTTAACAAATGATCTAAGCCACGTGATTTAGAAGTTCTCTCACCGAGTTTCTTTGTGAGAACTGGAGTTGGAGTTGTTTGGTTGTTGGATAAGAAACCCATTACATATTTCAGGATGATCTTTGAAGTTGGAGAAAGACTCCCGTGTTTTATTCAAATCAAGGAGAACCCACCAGACGCATTACTTGAGCAGAGAATCATCCCCAAGGTAAGTGCCTATGTTCTCAAAAATGCTTTTAATCCAGATCACACATATATGATTCGCTTGTCGTTGTCAAAAGAGCCAAATGTAGGTTTTAAAGCAGCCTTGAAGCACATGGGAAGTACTGAAAGGAGAGAGGAATACACTCGATTCAAGCCACCTAAACTACACCAAAGTACTGAAAGGAGAGAGGAAGACAATCGGTTTAAACCCCTTGATTTAGACCAAGATCAATGATAATAGGATTTTGTCTCTCTAACAAGTATCAATTCCTAATACACATGCCATTGTAGTATATTAGGTTATCAATCCAATCTCAGTGTGACTGCAAGCATTCAAGATATGAAACAGAAAGCAAATAAGTCAAGCCAATTGTGAAAGGGTTTTGTGTGTTTCTATTGATCCTAAGCAACCAATTTAACATGCAAATACCGAATTTAAAAGCATAAAAAGAGAACTAAACAGCAAGTAAACAAGAACAAGAAGTAAACTAAAGACCAGAAACTATCATGCAAAAGCTTTGGAAAAGAAACTAACAACCTAACAATGCAGAGAAGCGCTCTAGGCCTAACAGGTCGAGTAGAACACAAAGACTAACAGAAACAAGATTTAAACAATCAATAGAGATAAAAGGTCCTGAGGAATGGGGTAATCGATTATGGCAGTCTCCTTAGTCTACCTAGGTGGTTAACAAACTCAATCAAGCTATCCCTAGACAATAGATTCGAATACAAATCAATCCACTCTCGTGTCAGAGATTCTCAAGCTAAATCACTTTCATACTCAATTCTCATTGAAGAAATATAACCTAGCAGGCATTATGATTCAATCTAATAAAGTCAATAAGCATTCTAAACATCCAATCTCTTGGGCTAGAGTATACAAATCTCTGGAATAGTTGGTTCAGACATTTCATCAAACACCTTTTGGGTGTGGAAATGTCTGAGATCAACTTCCAATTGATCAGAGAGGAAATAGCATTAAGATCTACTAAACCAGAAAGGAAATCAAGCAATTCTACACTTAACCACCTAAATATACTAAGGATTCCACACCTAATCTATCCCATCCTCAAGAACCCTAATCCACTACTCAAGAACACTGAAGAACATCATGCATAAAAACCTAGAAAACGTTTCAAACCCAGAAATCATTGAAAAGCAAGTATGTTATAGATAAGAGACAGATCTACAACTTTGATGAAGAAAAGAAATCCAAAAACTCAAAGGATCAACAGGAAAAACGATTACAAAAACTAGGGTTTATGAGAGAACAGCGGAATATCTGCTGTGTAAAAAGGAATATCCGCTGGACAATAGCATGTACCCCTATTTATAGGAAATACTCGGTTGCCCTAATTGGCTACAGGACAAAATAGAGAATCGGTGGAGGCCAACTCGACGTGACGTCGAGCCTGCGTGGTCGAGTCCGTGTCCAGACTGCTTCCTGACGTCCTACTCGACGTGTCGTCGAGTCCATGTGGTCGAGGGGGAGTGATTCTTCAAAGGGTGCTCCTTGATGGTGTCCTACTCGACCTCACGTCGAGTTGGTGTGGTCGAGTCCAACCCTTGGTGGTTTCTGAGCGCCTGCTCGACCTCGTGTCGAGTCCAACCAGTTTTCTGCATATGTCTCCATTAAAACCACCATAATTCTTGCATCAAAGCTCTTATTTGCTTGAAATCACCTCCGTTGGAAAGGTAACTCAATTTCCTATAACTTGTATGAAGAGCTCTGAAGCTAAATCGCAATTCAAGACGTCCATCTGAGTCGATCTTTGAGGGACTTCAGACTGGCTCTGAATCATCAATTATCTTCTTTGCATCCATTAAGTCCCAAATAAGCTCCAAATACCTGAAACACATCCAATATGCAATATGCTATGCCATGCAATGCAAATCGTACTAAGTGATGAAAATGATATGAAAAGGACTATGGATGCAATGAAAAAGAGATGAAACTTAGCTAAATGTACGAGAAAAGTGTGCTTAAAAGCGGTAAAATACAGAGACATCAACTCCCCCAAACTTAGCTCTTGCTTGCCCTCAAGCAAACAAATAGAACTAAGCTGGAGAAGAGGTTTGAAAGTGGAGACTCAGAACCAAAACATGCATATAGAGTAAGTGAATTCAATGTCCAGGTTGCTAATTCTAGAGTGAAAGGATGACTGATCTCTACTTAAAAACATTAGCCATCTCCTTCACATCTCAACCTAACCTCTGCCTTAATCAATTCAAGCATTCAAATCTGCACATTCCCTTTAACATTTATTAAGTAGGAACCGTGAATCATACTATGCAATGGATATGAACACATTTGGCTAAAGGGTAAAGGTTTTAGAGACAAAGATGGTCCCTTAAAGATCTGGTTTATATCGCAACAGGGGATCTCTCAAGAATGATTGAGCTTTAGTAGAATGCTAAAGGTGAGTATCAAGTTAGGCATACAAGGATAAGACCCCATCTACCCAGAATGTAATCAATATCAACCCAAATAGAGGTCCTATTTCTAATCCCAGAATCATGAACTTAACTCTACCCTTTTGCATTCAAAGCATTTACAGACCTTACTCAAATCATCCCTTTTCTTTTCTTTGCTTTCTATCCTAGGAGAAGCTTTCTTACTGCTCTGTCTAGCGGATCGGGTTTCTTTAACAACTAGGGTTCCCTTTTCTTTCTTCTTATAAACACAAGGCTTTTGCCCAATCTCTTTAAGCTATTTACAGAACCCTTTTTCCTTTACTTTAGCACACCCAAATCCTTTACTAGACTTCTCTTACTTTAGCTACTTCTCCTTAGGACTCTTTTCCCTTTTCTTTTCTTTCAATGATGAACACAACCTTTTCTTTCTTTTAAACACAACCCAAACCCATAATTAAGCACCCACCTAGTCCTATCTGGTCCAGATAACGTGAACCAGAACTACATGAGATACTATCCTTGTCGTTACAGACCCAACACTTTCTACCAAGCTCAATCGGAATAAGGCCTCACATACACACACAAATGATAAATGGCTTGAAAGAAGGTTAAGGCTAAGGGTGGGGAATAACTGCTCCAAAGATGGGAGTCAGCTACTTGGACTAGCAAGAGTGATCAAAAGGTAAAAGAAAGTCCAAGTATTTTAAGGTATCCATGAGTTTATAGCACAATGCACAGCATGATAATTATAAGTCAAAATTCAAGTTCAAATAGATAGGGAATGGCATCAGATCAAAGTGAGATTCGACTAAAAACAAGAAAGTCAAGCGTTGAATTCAAAAGATGGTGCGGTCTTACTTCAAGTTCAGTCGATTGTGCATTAGAGAATTAACAACCAGGGCACTGAGTTCTACTTAGTGAATAGGCATATTTACAAGGTTATAATCATCATAATCTCCGATGCAAATGCATGATGCAACAGCCCTAAGTGAAAGCATACTAAAACAATCCTAAAATGACAATGCAAGCTATATGAACACTCTGTTTTTGTGAAATCATTTTCGAAAAATTTCAAATTTTTATGGTTTTTCTATGCCTTAGATGCAATGATGCAAAATTTGAAATAAGAAAACAAAACGCAATGTCAAATACTCCCTGAGCCCTCCCCCAAACTTAAATTACACAGTCCTCTGTGTAACAAGCATTTGGAAGAGAGTACTCAGGGCAAACCAACAGAGAAACAAAATGAAATGTCGTATATACAATGGTGAATTGGAGTTGTTACCTCATGGATGGGTGAAGAAGGAGGTGATTGACCTGGTACTGGTGGGCTTCATGGGCTAACTCGACGTCTCATCGAGCAGGTACGTCGAGTAGGGCTTCGGTTTTGGTTTGGAGTGACACCAAGGGGCAAGCTCGACTTGTAGTCGAGTAGGGCACATCGAGTCTGCTCCTTCTCTATTCCTCTGACTCCAATTCGAATAATTCCTGAAAATCACAGACACTACAAAAACACATTAAAAATAACAAGAGATAAAGAGCTATTTATAAAGATAAACATGGGAATTCCTCCCAAGTGAGCTTGTTTAAAGTCTTTAGCTTGACTTCTCACACTGAATGAGCTTAGGGTGGATTGTAGAGAGCAAATGAGGTCTCCTCTGTCCTGCAGGTGGATGAATCATCTGGCTTAGCAGGCTCTCTTGATAAATCTGAAGTTGAGTACTCAATGGCCCTTTTCTCATAGTAAGCTTCTTGTTGAGCAACTGGATAGTCTTCTTCTATAGACCATACTGAAGTGAATTCACTCCCCTTTTTGCTGACCAGAGTGGATACTTCATCAGTTGGGACGTCCTTGATTGGGAGTGGTACTTGGTTGGCTATCCCATGGAGCTTCTTGATTTGATCCTTCAGCTCTCTCACAGTGCCTATTAGCTCCCTTATGGCTTTATTCTGCCATTTGGACCTCTCCTTGAGTTTTAACCAGCCATCTGGAGCAGAATTGCTAGATTCTAGTAGCTTATCACGATGTTTGGTCGAGCTAGAGTTCTCCAGACGAGTTGTAGGCTTGCTCAAATGTATACTCGAGTCAGCTGGTTGAGCATGTGTTGAGCTTGCTTCATATGCTGTCTTAACCACTGTTTTTGACCCAATCAAGCCTTTAAAGACCTCTGACCCTACTACTTCCTTGTGTGAATCTAGTGATTTACCACAGCTCAAAGTTTCAGTGAGAAGATATCCTGCTTCACCACTCTTAGTCAAAGAAGTTTGTTGGTGATCTTCCTCAGCAACCTCCTCTAGCTGTTCATCAGCTAGGCAATCCATTACCTTGACTACGAAGGTCTGTCCTTCAATTGTTGGCTTCCTCGTGGCATCATTGATGTCAAACTTCATTTTGAAATCATTTCCCAGATTAAGATCAATCTTCCCATTCTTAACATCTATGACAGCTCCAGCAGTGGCTAAGAAGGGCCTTCCTAAGATTAAAGGATCTTTTGGTTCATCCATTTCTAGCACTATGAAGTCTGTAGGGATTTTAGCATTTCCAATCTTAATAGGCAAATCTTCTAATAACCCATGAGGAAATCTGACAGACTCATCAGCCAGGATCAAGGAGATGTTGCAAGGTTTATACTTGCTGAAACCCAGTCTCTTGGCCACAGAGAGAGGCATGAGACTTTTAAAAGCACCTAGATCGCAGAGGCAGTTACTGAAGGCTAAAGTGCCTAGAGAGCAAGGTAGAGTAAACGAACCAGGATCTCCCAATTTCTTGGGAATGATCTTCGTTGGGATGATTTCACTGCACTCATGACTCTCCATAACCATCCCTTGCACTTCCTTAATTCTCTCCATTACCATGTCTTTAAAGAACTTGTGAGAGTCTGGTATCAGCTTATAAGCGTCGATGAGAGGCATCCTGACTTCAATCTCTTTGATGTGCCTAGCAAACATTGCTCTGTACTTCTCAATTATATCCCTCTTGAATCTTCCTGGGAATGGTATTTTGGGCTTGTAGGGTGGTGGAATGAAAGCTTTCTTCTTACCCTTATCAACAGTTGGTTTTTCGATTTGGGGACTCTTAGCTTGATCCCTAGGTACACTATCCGGGTCAAGCCTAGTGGTGTCTTCTACTTGAGTTTCATGCTGAATGAAATCCTCCCCCTCTTGAATCTCACTGTCCTCAGTGACAGGAGCTATGCTAGGTCGAGTTTGCAGCTCTCGACCACTGCGAAGGTGAATAGCATTAACATGACCTTTCTGATGCTGAATAGCTTTCCCTGGCAGTTGCCCTGGATTCTGAGGTGCAGAAGTAGAGGCAACTTGGCTCTCCATGTACTTAATCCGGGAGTTTAGAGCCTCAATCTTGACATTGAGATCATTGAAGGTGCAGTCTACTTTGTTGTGAATCTCAGCCATTTTCTTATCACCAGCTGCTTGACCGTGTAGAATCTGCTGAAGCATTTGTTTCATCTCTTGATCTTGTGCAGGTGGAGCTTGTTGGGGTTGCTGTGCAAAACCGGGTGGTGGATTATATTGTTGATAACCGCCATTAAACTGCTGCTTTGGGACAAAGCCTTGATTGTATGGTATGAATGGCTTGGACTGGTTCTGTTGTTGTTGAGGGTAAACCTGATCCTGATGGTTCGCAACATTCGTGCTCCGGTAAGAAAGATTAGGATGAGCAGGCGTGTAGGGGTTGTAGCCCTTGTTGTAGCCACCTTGGTTCTGAATGTAGCTGACTTCTGCAGCCTGAGTATTCTCCCCCTCTTGGAGTTGATAGTGCTCTTCTTCAGTGATATAGTGGACTTGCTTCTGTTGAGTAAGCAGAAATTTATCCAGCTTATCGTTAAGAGCCTGAATCATCTCCTTACTATGCTTCGCATCCGAATCTTCGATACCTCTGTTGGAGCGATCAAAATCTTCATTATAATTACCGTCGGACTGAGCTAAGTTCTCAACCAATTCCCAACCTTCTTCAACATCCTTATTCAAGAAATTCCCATTTGAAGCAGTGTCCAGGACCATTCTGAACTTGGGCAGAGCTCCTCTGTAGAGTGTACTGAGCAAAGAAGCTTTCTTGAAACCGTGATGTGGACATTGTGTAGTGTAGCCTTTGAATCTCTCCCAGGCCTCACAAAAGGATTCAGACTGTTTCTGGGTGAAACTGGAGATTTCATTCCTTAGCCTTGCAGTTCTTGAATTTGAGAAGAACTTTGTCAAGAAGGCCGTCTTACAATCGTCCCAAGATGTTATGGAGTCAGAAGGTAGTGTCTTCTCCCATTGGTGTGCTTTGTCTCCCAGCGAGAAGGGAAACAGACGCAGCTTGAAACCGTCTTCACTAACACCATTTATCTTGGTGAGGCTGCAGAGCCTGTCAAAGTTATCCAAGTGGTCTAAGGGATCCTCCATAGGCAACCCATGAAACTTGTTTCCTTGTATCATTGAGATCAATCCACTCTTGATCTCGAAATTGTTGTTCTGGACAGGAGGTGGAACGATGCCCTGTCTCTGTTGATGGTTTCTTGGTGCATCCCCAGCACCAATGTTCCTTGGTATCCCAATGCCTTGATTGTCTTGTTCTTGTGGTTCCATGGCTACTGGATTGTGCAGTTCACAACCGTCACGGGCTCTACGTTCTTTCAACTCACGGGCTAACTGGTTGATGTTGTCTTTGTAGCTGATGAGGTTGCTGGAGCCTTTAGAACGAGTTTGCATACAAAGTGGTTAGACTCGATGTGGCAGTCTCGACGTGAGGTCGAGATGGTACCTGGAGCACAAAAACAAGCAGATGAAATGAAGAGTTAGGAACCAAGGTAAAGAAAGAACTTGATCTTAAACGTTTCTGAAATCTTAAATGGAACAATGCAACACAGGACTGGCAACGGCGCCAAATTGATAATAGGATTTTGTCTCTCTAACAAGTATCAATTCCTAATACACATGCCATTGTAGTATATTAGGTTATCAATCCAATCTCAGTGTGACTGCAAGCATTCAAGATATAAAACAGAAAGCAAATAAGTCAAGCCAATTGTGAAAGGGTTTTGTGTGTTTCTATTGATCCTAAGCAACCAATTTAACATGCAAATACCGAATTCAAAAGCATAAAAAGAGAACTAAACAGCAAGTAAACAAGAACAAGAAGTAAACTAAAGACCAGAAACTATCATGCAAAAGCTTTGGAAAAGAAACTAACAACCTAACAATGCAGAGAAGCGCTCTAGGCCTAACAGGTCGAGTAGAACACAAAGACTAACAGAAACAAGATTTAAACAATCAATAGAGATAAAAGGTCCTGAGGAATGGGGTAATCGATTATGGCAGTCTCCTTAGTCTACCTAGGTGGTTAACAAACTCAATCAAGCTATCCCTAGACAATAGATTCGAATACAAATCAATCCACTCTCGTGACAGAGATTCTCAAGCTAAATCACTTTCATACTCAATTCTCATTGAAGAAATATAACCTAGCAGGCATTATGATTCAATCTAATAAAGTCAATAAGCATTCTAAACATCCAATCTCTTGGGCTAGAGTATGCAAATCTCTGGAATAGTTGGTTCAGACATTTCATCAAACACCTTTTGGGTGTGGAAATGTCTGAGATCAACTTCCAATTGATCAGAGAGGAAATAGCATTAAGATCTACTAAACCAGAAGGGAAATCAAGCAATTCTACACTTAACCACCTAAATATACTAAGGATTCCACACCTAATCTATCCCATCCTCAAGAACCCTAATCCACTACTCAAGAACACTGAAGAACATCATGCATAAAAACCCAGAAAACGTTTCAAACCCAGAAATCATTGAAAAGCAAGTATGTTATAGATAAGAGACAGATCTACAACTTTGATGAAGAAAATAAATGCAAAAACTCAAAGGATCAACAGGAAAAACGATTACAAAAACTAGGGTTTATGAGAGAACAACGGAATATCTGCTGGGTAAAAAGGAATATCCGCTGGACAATAGCATGTACCCCTATTTATAGGAAATACTAGGTTGCCCTAATTGGCTACAGGACAATATAGAGAGTCGGTGGAGGCCAACTCGACGTGACGTCGAGCCTGCGTGGTCGAGTCCGTGTCCAGACTGCTTCCTGACGTCCTACTCGACGTGTCGTCGAGTCCATGTGGTCGAGGGGGAGTGATTCTTCAAAGGGTGCTCCTTGATGGTGTCCTACTCGACCTCACGTCGAGTTGTTGTGGTCGAGTCCAACCCTTGGTGGTTTCTGAGCGCCTGCTCGACCTCCTGTCGAGTCCAACCAGTTTTCTGCATATGTCTCCATTAAAACCACCATAATTCTTGCATCAAAGCTCTAATTTGCTTGAAATCACCTCCGTTGAAAAGGTAACTCAATTTCCTATAACTTGTAGGAAGAGCTCTGAAGCTAAATCGCAATGTAAGACGTCCATCAGAGTCGATATTTGAGGGACTTCAGACTGGCTCTAAATCATCAATTCTCTTCTTTGCATCCATTAAGTCCCAAATAAGCTCCAAATACCTGAAACACATCCAATATGCAATATGCTATGCCATGCAATGCAAATCGTACTAAGTGATGAAAATGATATGAAAAGGACTATGGATGCAATGAAAAAGAGATGAAACTTAGCTAAATGTACGAGAAAAGTGTGCTTAAAAGCGGTAAAATACAGAGACATCAATCAACATCAAGACATCAGCAGTTTCATACTGATCAACGAAGGACCACCAACTGAAATATACAAGACAAAGCTAAAACCAACGATGCGTAGACCTTTCAAAGCATTCAGACTTATCCAAAACCAAGATTATACAATTGATCTCCAAGGTAAGCATAATTTGAGTTCAAGTTTTGAGTTTCTGACTTGGTTCTTTCAAATGCAGAAAAATCAGATTTGAGGTTAAATCCTTTTCAAGTGGGAGAGAATGATGTGATCCTAGAAAGAACCAAGGACTTGGAATGTAGAAATGAGCTTGGACCCGTGGAGCAGCACGAAGTAAGGAAGCAGCTTGAACCTAAGGAGCAACATGAACCCGAGGATGAGCTTGTAGCTGCGTATGTTCTATTGAAGAAGCTGATCAAACCACCTTGGCTTGGAGAAAGAGATAAGCCAATTGGATTCAACAATGGGAGAGTGATCCAATTGTACTCTTTTTCTCTAGTTGAGTTTTGTCCTAATGGGTTTTCTCAACAAAGTTTTTAATGAGGCAATTGTATCACTCCATCATGGCCCATTTGTTGAATCAGAAGCCCAAGGACTTTTTCAATAATAGCCCACGTCCAAGAGAAGGAGAAGAGTCATTCTATCTTTTCAATTCAAATTCTGTCTTTAATTTCTTTGTCATTTTCGAGATAGCCTTGTGAGTCTGTTCCATGCTTGTTCTCATTTTTCTCTATTTAAACAACTTTGTATCTCTCTCTGAGACTTATCTATCTTTTTATCAAAATCTCTTTAAGTTAGATCAGTCTCTCTTGGTGTGTAATATCCTTGAGAAATCTTGTTCCTCCTTTGGTGTGTCATATCCAGAGAAGGACCAGTGGTATATCAGAGGCTTTCTGCAACTTCTATGTGACCTTTGGTTCCACCGTTCACTTGACTCGACCAGTACTTGACTCGACCGAACACTCGAGTCATAACCGATCCACCATCGTCCGATCTTCACTCGACCGTTCATGATATAAGACTCGGTTAGGAGACTTATAAGAGCGCAGGAACTGACTCGAGTGGCGGGCTCGACCGACTAACTCGACGTGAGGTCGAGATGAATGTTTTGAAGCGTGGACGAGTGAATACGAGGAGGATCGATGGGAAACTTAAGCTGGCTGTAGCGCACTCTCTTAAGTTTCAGTGGGTGAGTTTATACGACAAGACTCAAAGGTATGAGGCCTGAAGTCGATGCGGAATCAAACAAGCTGGCTGTGACGCTCTCTCTTGTGAGATCAAAAGGATGGATGTGAAGTGGATCGATGGCACCACAGAGATGATGGAAGGATCTCTGATACAGCAAGGCAAACTCGATCTTAGGTGAATCACACAACCTAAGAACAAGCAATAGTCTCTACAAGGCGACGGCTTGAGAGGAAGAAAGTTCTACTTTATTGATATGAGAAAAAAAGCGTGAATGTTACAAAGCTGCAGGGGAACCTTATAAAGGGGTTCGTCAGCTAGCCCTAGGGCGACTCAAATAACCAAAAACGACACAGCAACAGGACTTATTGGAAATTAAAAGAAAAAGGAAAAGTACTTAAACAACAAAAATGGAAAATAAGCAAAAATAAGCTAACTACGTTGCTCACTTGCTGGGGCTCGTTCCCTGGTTTCTTGGGATGCTTAAACCACTAGGAGAACTCATTCTTACCTGCACAAATCATAAATATTGAAAATACCTGATTTTGGCTTGAAGTGAGCTTGCTTGAGGCTGAAGTGGTCTTGTCTGGGTCTGGTCCGTCCAGCTTGATTTCCTTGATGGTTTCCTCCTCTTGGAGTCCTTTAAGCTCTACTTGATGAAGATCTTCAAGAGTTTCCACGTGATTACCTTCAAGCTTGTCTTCTTGTTCTACTTGAAGCTTGTTGGATCCATTGCTTGTCTTGGACGTATCTTGCAGCTCTGAAGTGTTCTTTGTTGAAATCTTGATGTTTTTAGCTCCTACACCTGCCAATGAAATAGACTTACAATGGGTTTCGGTTGGAGTTGCTTCCTTGAGGCTGAGACGTGCAAAGTCCTCTGTTAGGTCCAATTCGGGTGCACTTGAGCTTTCTGGAGAAGTCGTAGATACTTGAGTGTTTCTGGACATCTCTCCAAGTTCCATGGTGCTGAGTAGAGTCTCTACAGCCTTGTTAAACCCTTCCTTGAGCCTTCTTGCCTTAGAACGAGTCATTGGTCCATCCTTAACTTCGGGAATGTTTGGTTTGTCTTGGTTTGATTCACAGCTTAGGTCGATGACCTCATCAGTTCACTCCACTCGACCACTTGACTCGACTGAATACTCGAGTCAGACCCCATTTGATCTACCACTTGCTTTCTGTGCTTTGTCTCAGTTGCTGCAATCCTATCCCAATCACTCAACCTATTTTGGAGTCTACGATCCGTAGGAGATTCGTATCACTTGTGTTTTGTAAATGATATCTTAGTTTTTTTTCAGATGGGAGTGCATGACCTATAGCGGGTATCCTACAAGTTTTTGATAAGTTCGCAAAAGTCTCGAGTCTAAGAATCGGCTTAGAGAAATCGACTTTGTTCATGGCAGGTTGTTCACTTCCTCATATAGATGATATAATCCAGCGTTTTTCATTTGAAGCGGGGTCTCTTCCAGTGCGGTATCTCGGCCTCCCTCTTCTCACTAAAAGTATGACTCGTTCTGATTATCTCCCCCCTCATTGAGAAAATAAGAACTCGCATAACTTCTTGGACGGGTGGGTTTCTATCTTTTGCGGGAAGACTACAACTGATAAAATCTGTCCTCTCAAGCATCACTAGCTTTTGGCTTTCAGCTTTTAGGTTGCCAAGTAAGTGTATTAAGGAACTCGAAAGTCTTTTCTCTTCTTTCTTGTGGTCTGGTGTAGAACTAAGCTTAAAAAGCGAAAGTGGCTTGGTTGGATGTTTGTAAGCCAATAAAGGAAGGTAGGCTGGGGTTAATATTACTATCAGAACTAACACTGTGAGTACACTGAAGCTTATTTGGCGACTTGTCTCAGCTAAGGACTCTCTTTGGCCTTGGCTTTACGAGAAGCTTCTGTCTGGAAGCAAGCTAACTTGAAAGATGCGACAGATCCAGAGCCTCTCACTCGCTCGGTTCTATCCAACTCTTCTCCCCCTCGGATCTCGGAATGTCATATTGATGCTTCCTGGCATTCGAAGGTTACCCTAAGTGGACATGGTTGGGTTTTAGTCGACCAAGACCGTATTGTTCATCTTGGCCTAAAGAGTTCGAGAAGAAGTCTCTCACCGCTTCACGCGGAAATTGATTCCTTACTTTGGGAATGTATGATCTCGCTAGGCATTACCACTGGCGCCTTCGCATCCGATTGCTCTGACATGATTTCTCTCCTCGACAACCAAGACGTTTGGCCAACTTTTGCAGCAGAAATGGCCTCTTTCCGGTCCCTCGTTTGTTTTTTCCCTTCTTTTAATATTAGATTTCTTCCTCGTACTTCTAATACTCGAGCAGACTGTTTAGCCAAAAATGCTCGGGCTCGAAACAATCTCTTTTCCCATGTAAGTTTGTCGGTTCCTGATTGGCTCTCTCTAACGGAGAGTCTCTTTCCGATATTTTAATAGAAATGGTGTTTGATGAAAAAAAAAAAAGACGGGTTACCAGGTGTAATCCATTTTCGTCCTGAATTTTGAATACTAAACACATGTTTTGGGTCCTAGTAATTCATAAATGATGGTACTAAACATAATAATTTTGAATTAGCTGCATCTACATAAAATTGATTTTTATTTTCATGTCTTTCGTTTTATGATGTTAGCATTCAAATAATAAGTGTATCCTGTTCTACTGTTCTACAGAAGCTATCTGAGATATCTTACAAGGGCTTGAGTATTTCTCAACACAATCATTTGGTTTCTTTTTTCATGTCCTCTAAATTACATGAACTGTCCAAATTCAAAGTCCTCCAGAGTAAAATCTATGAGAGAATGGCACAAGTGTGATTCAATTCCTGCCGCTAGAGTTACTTGAATCTGCGTGAGCACCTAGAGCTTCCATGATGCTCTCGACCCACCTGCCACACACACACAAAACCATGGAAAATCCAGGTGGCGATAGATCTCAATTCGATCGGTTATGTGACAAGAGGACTGACTCAATTCACATGTTCCACCATATGAAAAGATCATGATTTACCCTTCAAGTCCTGGTTGTTCTGGGTAGTACACGTTTTTTAGTCCTAGACGTTTTGCAGCTGAAGCAGTTGTCTCTCCAATGCAGGCAACGTAATTGCTCCATTGCTCCTCGTTTTGAATCAGATTCAGCCAGGCCCTGTCAAAATCAAGTAAGCGATGGAACAAACCCACTTGACCATGTTAGAAGAGATTATATGAATGACGTATTACTGCACCAATGACGGGTGATCAAAGAACAGACAGATGATGAGTTGCGATAGGATGACAATTGTTAGCGCTTACCGAACTGCAGAAGGTGAACCTACAGAAAGAACAGGAGCAGACACAGCCTGTTGCAGAAGCACCGTATCAACACTCTGCACCGGAACCTAGCAATAGAAAAAAAAAAAGAAACTGACCATTACAGTATCTTCAAATAAGCACATACCAAGGACTAAAACGTGTGAGCCCATATAAAAATGATGACCAAGTCAAATAATATATGCAATGAGTTACTTTTTATAGGGCTTGTCTAGTAAGTGTAACGACGGCTTACTGTTGTGTATGTATTCAGCCTGACAACTTCAAACCCACGTTTGGACAACCCTTCCACTAAGATTCATATATCCAACAGGAAGCAGAGTAAGCTGGTCAGTCATGGACTTTTACATCTCAAAAACTATTAACATAAGCTAATTTTACATAGATTTAGTCAGTTGTCCATGTGCCAAGGATTAATCCACACATCTATATGGAAAAGGACAGTGCAAAAGTTACAATGCTTATCAACTTTTAGACTACTATCACTTTGGACATAAAAGCCAAAGTAAAAAATTGTAATTTTCAAATCTATTTTCTCCATATCTAACAGTTTTACTGCATCTCCATCAATGATTTTATAAATTGGTGAAGATCTCTATTTTAATGCAAGAATTAACATGGAATTATCCAACTGCCTAATAAAACTGTACATGATATGACTTATCTATTGTATTTATATTATTCAGTCCTAATATTTTTCATCCATGTGGTCAACACAATAAGCTCTATTGAATTGAGAAAACCTAACAACACACACCAATAACATTGCCTGCTTTTAGAGAAGCCGGGTATAAGACAGAGGACCTTTTGCCAACTTTCTCTGGAAGCTCCGAAGCCAAGACTTTACCCGTTGCTGAAATAATGAAACAAAGAGAATGAACCAGCCATGCCTGTAACTTTGTATGTACGACCACTCATCCATTACCTATTCTTATATTGGCTTGATGAAAGCAAACACATAAACAAAAATACATAAACATTGATGAGAGAATGCCATGGAGAACAAATGTAGCTTGGATCATTAATAATAATTCATCATATCATAAACCTAAATATGATCTTTTATGCTCTCTGATCCATGGAAACAAACTATGAAAAGGGTTATAGATCACATCATCCATAGCCATACACAAGCATATAAACCAATGATAATGTAAATTCGTACACTATTAAATGCTTGAAGATGCACAAATGGAGTGTATAGAAACTGAGTCTAAAATAGATAGTTATGGAACCTTTTGATGGTGTAAATGCAACATGAAGCAATCCTTCTGCCGATTGCATTGCCTCTTCAAATACCCTGGCTGTTCCTGCTCCTACGACACCTATTTGCACTTTTGGGGAGCTAGCCGTCCTAAGGAAATGAGACCAATGAGGTTTAGCTCATGGGAAAAAGGGTAATTTGGAACAAGTTTTCAAACTTCTAAAGATAATACAAAATGTTTATGAATTTGTATGTAAACCTCACTATTTACAGAGTTGTATTAGAAATATGAATGAAGATTACATATATATCTGAATACCTAAATAAAAAAGCTAGACTAGTCCCATTGCCTAGCAATAACAATAACAATGACAGCTCAAGGAGTGAACTCACTAGCAACACATTCCATAACTTTGTTCTGACAAACATTTCAAATTGCACAAAATTTCACAACCAGGGCTTACTTCCAGGCCTCGAGAAAGACAGAACCTGCTTCTGGAGATGTTATGATGATCCAGTCAAAGCTCTTATCTAGCGAAATAAGACGAAAACACGATATATCAGAATACCAAAAATATGCAGTGCTATACAATTCTGGAGCCTTTTCTTAATTGCTATAACAATCTTGAATTCTGAGTAAACATAACCATCCCACAACATTTACTAAGCATAACATAGCAATAAGACGAAGCAAGAGTTTTATTCTCCATTATCAATAATCCCCAAAATGTAGTAAAGATGTCACTACTAGTTCTTAACAAACAATTTTTAGAGTCAAGCTAAATCAGAAATCACCACTTAATACAGAAGCAAGCCTATCGAAATCAGGTCCTCGCGCATGTTGAATCAAGGGAAGCTCTAAAGATGATATCCCATGTTTCTCCTGCCATTTCAACAGAGATTCAGTACAATTTCCATAGTGAAAGAACAAAATTGCATGATCCCAAATCTAATTCACTGTAAAATGCATACCAAAGCTTTGATGATTTGATTGTTCTTGCCTAATTCTCGGGTAACGACGACCTGAGGAATCGAATTGGAGCTACTAACGGAGGAAGAAGATGAAGAGAGAGACGGGGAAATTGAATTTCGAATTAGGGCAGGACAAGCGAAAACTCGTTTGCTTAGAGATAATGGAGGTTGAAGAGAGCAGTGAGAAAGGAGCAATGCCATTAGAAATAGTTCTGTGAGGTAGAGAGAGAGAGATGTTGTCGCACGGAAGCGCCGGTGAAAATGGAATCGTCGTCGCTTTTTTCCGGTGGTTTGTGAAAAACCAAAATCCTCCAAATGGATAATAATCTCATTGCCCCTGTGCTCAAATCATTCTCTACTTAGCCCCCAATATA
This sequence comes from Arabidopsis lyrata subsp. lyrata, assembly GCF_000004255.2. Lineage (NCBI taxonomy): Eukaryota > Viridiplantae > Streptophyta > Magnoliopsida > Brassicales > Brassicaceae > Arabidopsis > Arabidopsis lyrata. Next base: position 7,081,318 of record NW_003302552.1, read on the forward strand.
AAAAATTTGTGTTTAATTAGTTATTTTATTTCAGAAAAATAGTAAAAGATAAATAAAACTGGACTTTTCGATTTATTTACTGATCCAACCTGATTTTGGATCTAGGTCCACATATTTTGGGTCGGATTTCGGATCTTTTAATTCCCAAATCGAGAAATACAAACCCTAACTCCCTGACGCCATTCTTTCATCTTCTTCGTTTTCTCTCCATCAGAGACTGTGAATCTCCGAATCTCTCTAACTCTAACTCTTTCGATCTCGTTTCGTCTCCTTCTTCTTCTCTCTTCTCTCTCGATACTCTTTCGTCGTCTTCTTCTTCCCTCTTCACTCGTTTCTATTGATCCAAAGATCGTCCTTTCTCTTCTTCTCCGTGAAATCCACCGTGAGAACTTCGACGTGTCTTCTCTTGGTAAGATTTCATTAGTTAGATCACTCATTTCGATTGATTTTGTTGGGTTTAATTAGGTTTTGATTTGTTCCGATTTCTTCTTCTCTGTGAGGGTTTGATATGTAGTTCTCTTTGATTTTTTTTGAAACAGATGCATTTTTGATTGAATTTCATTTGTTAGATCCCTAATTTCGATTGATTGTGTTGGGTTTAATTAGGTTTTGATTTCTTCTGAGAACTTCTCCTCTTCTCTGTGAGGGTTTTACAATTTGGATTTGAATTACAATTCGGATTTGAAATTGCCTCTGTTAATAACCATTGTGACTAGTTGTATGATTACAATTCGGATTTGATCAATTTGTTCCATGTAGATGGTTTATGAAATGAGTTAAAAACTAAAGATTATGAGATTGTTTATCCTTTGAATGTTTGATATTGAATATCATGTGTTGTTGTAGGGACTAAGGAGAATGGCTACTACTAGAGGAGGAGGATCTAGTTCTAGAAGGGAAAGATTATCTTCTCCTAGAAGATCCAAAAGACTAAAACAATCTGATCCAAACCAATCAGAGCAAAGAAGGAGGAAGAGAACGAAAAAGCGAGGGAATTGGAGCAAGAGAAGATGAGTGAATTGGAGCAAGAGAAGGCAAGGGAATTGGAGCAAGTGAAGACGAGGGAGATGGACAAGAGAAGGCGAAGGAGGTGGAGCAAAAGAAGGCGAAGGAGATTGAGCAAGAGAAGGCGAGGCATGATAAGATACAATTATTTTCTGATTTTGATGTATGTGTTTAGGCGAGGCAGCAGGTTTCTGATTTTGATGTATAAATCTAAGTGTTTAGGTACAACTGGTACGATCAGGTACAACTATGTTTCTGGGTTTATGTTTTTTGGTTAAAAAACCTATCTAATTATGTATGTATCTTTGAATCTGAATCTTAATATTTTTATGTATGAATCTATGTATTGAATATAATCTAAGAGTTTTGAACCAAAAAAAAAAAATATTAATTTTCAAAAAATCTGACAAATATGTAGGTTGTAAGGGTTTTTATTTATTAAAAAAAAACAGTTAAATATCTGAAAATATCTGAAAGAATCTAAAAATATCACAAAATATCTAAAAAAATCTGACAAATAGCTTACCTGGCGCCGTTATTTTGAAAAAAAATAATTAAAAATAGCACAAATTTGTTCTTAGTTGTACAGTTGTATCCGCATGCACATTTTTGCTCATAGTTGTACAATATAGAGAATTTAGTAAATCTAGTTGTTATCAACTCTAGTTTAATTTTTGTAGGTGGAACCGATGGTATTGTCTCATAAAAATACCATTACTATGTATCTATGTATTTATATTTATAAAAATACAAGTGTTTCAAAAATTTATAAAATTTTAGTTCAAAACTACAAAGTAACCATGAAAGTATAAGGTTGTTAGTGTATGAATGTGGGATTTTGTGTAAGAATTTCATTATTTTAGAAAAATTTGAAATTTTTTGTCAAAAACTTGTTGTGTAGTTTCATTACCATCGTGTATGCATTTTTTTAGGTTTTTCAATTTGGTTTTAATTTTTCATATTATAAAATTGGCCAAGGCAATAGACCTTAGTTGTACTTGTTGTACTTAGTTGTACCAAGACTGAACAACTTAATTTGCACAGCTACGACAAAGCAATCAACCATAGTTGTACCTGCTAAAACTTAGTTGTACAACACAAAACATATAAGTTTCATAAACAAAACCAATACAAACAATATCGTTGTTAAATTATCCTAATAAATAGCACTCATAAAACTTAGTTGTACAACACAGAACATATAAGTTTCATAAACAAAACCAATACAAACAATATCGTTTTTTAAATTATCCTAATAAATAGCACTCATAAATCAACCTTGGTCACCCGCATCGTCTCCATCAACGTCACCATCATTGGTAAACCACCTGCATCGTCTCCATCAAAGCGTATGACTGAATTCATTTTCATTGTCCCTGAAAATGAAAGAGAGAAAAATTACATATAATTTCACAACTTTCGTAGCAGCATCAACATAGTTGTACACATTTGTCCCAGTTGCATCAAACTTAGGGTTTCCGTAAATATTCTATTTAGTTGTACCTAATAGTTTCAGTTGTCCCAAATCTGCAATCCTAAAATATTTTAACAAATAACCCTATTCAAGCTACGAATTCAACTTTTCTCAACCATACTACACTAAGAAAACAAGTATACTTACCTTACAATATGGTGGGAATAGAGGAAGAAGAAGAGAAGATATATGTCTTTGGAGATGCATAATCGTAAGCTTTAATGGTAAGCTTCAATGGTGGATGAAGAAGAAGAAGAAAAAGAAAAGAGGAGATAAGAATTTGGAGATGCTTGAATCGTAAGAAGAAGAAGAATTCGCTTTTAGTTTGGAGATGCTTGAATCGTAAGAAGAAGAAGATACAAATCTTTTAATGGTGGATGGAGAAGAAGAAGAAGAAGTAGAAGAAGAAGAAGAACGTTGGAGTTGCTAAAGAAGAACGTCGGAGCTGTTGAAGAAGAAGATCGGAGCTGCTGAAGATGAAGAAGAGGAAGAAGAAAAAGAAGAAGATGAGAAGATTTATGTCGTGGAAGGTGGGTTGATTTGATTGGTTGATTTGTTAGGTTTAGATTTTAATGAGAGAAGAGAGAGAATATTTATGATTGGTTGAATAAAAAATTTGTTGGTATTAAATTAAATGTAGAATTAATAGATAAAAGGAAGGATAAAGGGTAAAATTGGTTTATGAAAAAATTGGGAAGAAGAGGGGTAGTGAGAATAAAGAGGGGTTTTTCAAAGAATGATTCTCCCCGAAGGAGCCAATGAGATTAAAATCCAATCCAAATGAAGAAGATGAATACTTTTATCTCCACGTGCGTTTTAGTGTCTTTTATAAAAAAAAAAAAAAAAAATTTACTGAGCCCAATTTTAGTTACACACTCTTTTTTAATTTCTTCAAGTGACGTTTTTGGTTAATGTTTTTTTGGTAGTCTAGTTCTACAAACAAAAAGCACAAAGCTAAAGTTTCATGGAATTTTGTTTTTGTTTTGAGGCTTCAAATTCACTCAAGTATTTGCTCTCAATTTATTATGGAGGTTGTTCACCCTATCGAGTTCTTTATGGGTCTCTACTCTTGGGACGTAAATTCTGCTTCGACAAGTTCTTGGATTGGAAAGAATTACTTAAAGTACGGGAACAAGCCTCATCATTTCCGTATCGATGTAACATCATTTAGTTTAATGTTTGACTAAAGTTTGGTTCTTGATATTTTAGGTGATATACGCCCTTAGATATTGGGATTCAGAGGAATGCCACAAATGATGACGTTGTGAACTGATCGAATTGGTGTGTTAGCAGTTTCAGAATCTCACTCAAAAAATCATGTCGCTTCTCTTTGTCACAAAGCTTTGGTTGGTAACAATTTCCTATGGAAGCACTCTTGATGGGGATTATCGAGACTCTTTCTCATCTACAAATATCATGCGTAACAAAGTATCGTGGATCTGTGTCGTCTAATTCACTCAAGCTTTTTCTCGGTTTTCTTTTGTTACTTGGCTTGCCATCAAAGATAGACTCTACCGGCATTTGAATGAAAGAATGGGGTTGGGACTAGAGTTGTGTATTTTGTGGGGAACAAGACTAAACTAGAAACCATTTTCTCGGCTCTTCTTTGAACCCGGACTAGTCGGAAACTCTCACATACATATAAACCATATGCACCTTTAAGGAGAGGAATGAGAGGAAGTAACAACATAATGGACTCTCACCTCCCAGCTAAAAAGTATCATCCAAAAGGCAATCCGAAACTAGATTATTTCACTGACATTCAAAAGCACTCACAAACTGAAAGGTCTTCCCTGTAGATGGTTTGATGTCCACCCTTCTTGAAGTCTAGGATCTGTTTCATGCAACCAATTCACACATGAAAGCTCTGCTTTATATATTTTTTTCCAATTTTATTGCTTTTGGTCCAATTCAAAGTTTTTTTTCACTCTTTTTGGTTTGGTAAATAATTCATTCTGTTGATTCATAACTGATTTATATTCAGAGAATTAGAAGCAATGATAAGTGTTCAAATCCCCAAAATTTAAGTTAAAACTGAGGAACAACAAAATCTTCACATGTTTACCAGAAAAGGAACAACAATATCTCATATCAATCCTCAGACAAAGGCCACAAGCCCACAAGTCCACAACCTTTGGCTACATTTTTCAATTAGTAATTCGGTTGCTTTTCTTTACCGCTGACTTAAACCAACAAATAACAGAAAGTTGCTCTTTCAGCCATGGAGGCTGGTGGTCATCAGCTTCAGTTCCAGCACTGTCCTGAATTAGCGAGAGCACAATGCCTGTGGTAATGCCTGTGGTAAGCCAATGCCTGAGGAGATTTGATTTCCAGTGAAGAGACAGTCGACAAAAGAAAGTTTTGAAATTATTCCAGACTTACCATAGTTAACACAGATCTGGTGCTAGGAATTGTTAATTTTTAAACCGAGATTTTTACAAGATGATCAAGCGAACTATCTGCCCCATATACTTAAACGCCTTTGCTGTTTCCTTCAAGCATTTGTTCTTCTCGTCCCGAGTCCAGTGCTTCATTTCCCAAAAGCATCACGTCAGATCAGATCAAAGGCATTAAGAGAACATTAGATTTAGCAACTGGAGGAATGAAGAGTTAAAATTTTCATTGACAATCTCACCTCCCCAAGCACGTTAAGCTTCTCACGGACGCCTTTAAGCAAGTCTTGTGCATCCCCTTCCCACCTATTGAAGTCCAGCTCCTTTCCTTCCAGAAGCTTCTCAGATACCTTAATGAATCAATTGATTGGTTACATTTGAAAACCGCGCATACAAGGGTGACTAAACAATTATGACAGTCCAAATCATGGGATATATTGATAAAAGTAAGAACCAGAACATGTTTCCATTTGTTTATGCAACAGAACCAACACAAAGAATCGTACCATTATGACAAATCTAAAAAATAAAGACGAAAGCATAGTTCAGCCATTGCTTAATACCACGTTAACCTAACTAAACAGTCGGTTAACAAGTTTGTTTGGGACAAGCTCGAACAAACTAATGGAGCAAGCTTGGTGTTGGTTCAGGATCTCATTGTTATTTATCACGGTTCTATTTGTTTTTTCTTCTGTGATTGTAAGTTGAGTCTCAATGAAGAAGAAGGGAAATCTTTTCACATTCTACCATTCTCAGTCTTATCACAACTCTCTCATACCCACCATAACCCGCAAAAATCCCGACAAACCCGACTCTCATGAATCCACTTATATCTAAAGCTAATCTATAACTCTATCAAACTAGCTGTTACCATTCAATAGGCTAGATGTGACTTTATGCAGTTGAAAAACTCTTCTACGTTACTCTATGATCACTTACCAAAGAAACTAACCTGTCTTACAATAACTTGACCACCAGCAATATGTGAAAAGTAGATACTGTAGAAATGAGAAAGAAACAAAGGTGCACTTTGCCCTGCTTGTTCTTCCAAATACTTTGCATAAGAAACTCCTATATTACTTGGTTCTGGTATAACCAAATCTTGTCCTCTAAACCATTGTAGATCCTTCTCAAGACTTTCACATCTCTCTAATCCTGTTCTCCTGAAGTAAGCATCTGCACATTTGCCAAAAACCCATTAACCCAAATTCATTACCAAAGTAGGGATCATAAAACTGTCAAATTCGAGACAAAAGTAGGGTTCTTACAAGAAACATTCTCAGATTCGTCCACAATTCGTTCAATAGTATCGAAGACAAGCTTGCTATCAACTAAGTACTTAAGAAAGCCTTCTTTGCTCGGTTTCCATGTCTCTTCCTTTACTTCATCTTCTTCTTCTTCTTGTTCAGTTTTATCACCAGAAAGATCCAGTTTTTTTCCATTAACATTGCGTAATCTCATGGCGACGAATCTCATTTCCTCAGTTATACCAATGTTTTCTCCTGGGTACTGTTTCCTGTACCTTGTTCTCTTCCTCTGTGAGGTCTTTTGCTGTGATGGTGTTGATGACGAACGACATAGATTGAGAAGATGATTATGTGGGTTTCTCTGAGTCGAAATTTCGGATGGGAAAGAGAGAGAGGTGTGAAGATGAGATAATTTATGAGGTGTAGAGAGTAATGGAGTTGGCCTGAGAAGAGAAGAAGCCATGGATTTCGACGACCAAGATAGACAGACACTCTGCCTTTACTTTGATTTCTCGCTTTTTCAGCAAAACGTTGGAAAAGGAAAAACCCTTAATTTTGTTATTAATTACATGTCATGCCATTACTAATAGTAGCTAAAATTTGTTTCGTAAATACTCGAGAATATTTGGGATATGTGTGTTTCGGGTTTGATGTTGCAGTCTCTGCGGAAGCGGTCAAGTGGGTAGATATGTGTGTTTGGTGGCTTCTGCGAAGAGGTTGGTGCCGGATTTGATTGATCGACGGTGTGCTTAGTCTATAATAAAGCCATAGTTTTCGCTATTCCCTGACCCAGATCTAATTCTCGTTTTTGTGTTCTCCATCGATTTGATGCCGCCGGCGTGGTTTGTGTGTGGTCACTCATCATCCTTCACCAAACTTTTGTCTTTCTGCTCGCTCGTTAATGCCTTGTCTCAGCCACCAGAGTCCATGTGGTTCGTCTCCTTTCTAAGCTGAGGCCTTTTTGTGTGAAGTTTGTGCTTGGTTATAAGTTTTCAGGTGTTGTCTTCTCTTTGGTGGTCGCTGTGGGATGTTAACATGATCGATTGAGTCCTTTTGTTCCCCTGAGCAAGGATCATCGAGATGGTTAGGTTTCGCTCCCTGTCTTTGCATTTCCGCATCTTTTGTGATCAGATTGCTTTTTTTAGGCTTTTATCTAGGCGCTCCATGACAGACCAACGTCTCCGCCGCATCCAGAAGTGTTTTATGAGGATCAGTTTTGACCTTTACTTGTCGGGTTATGAAGTCTTGGTTACTTGGTTTTGAGAGATCATCTCTCATCATGATGGGAAGAAGCAGATGTTATCGATTGGTTGGCCGTGGGTAGCATTGGTAAATCGCATTCTCAAGTTCTTCTAAAGAAAAGGTCTTCTTTGGTGCTTATGTCAAGTGTTTTCTTCGGATTTAAGTTTGTATGCTTCCTTAGATTTTGGTTTCGATCTCTTTCGATTTCAGCTTTAAAATTTTTTGTTTGTAATGTGTTCATGTTTCCTTTACATAGGGCTTAGTTTTCGGAGAATTCACGTTTTCTTCCGGCTTAGTTTCCCGAAGACTTTTCTTTCGTCCGTCGGCTTAGCTTCCCTTGTTTGGGATTTGTATTTCACATTGGTACCAAAACAAGCTTCAATAATAAAATTTTAGATGAAAAAGAAAAAACGATTGGTAACAATTTTTTTTTATATAGGAAATTCTGAATGTAAAAAACAATTTCGTAAAAAAATTCTGTAGAAGTTTCAATTATTATAATTTTTTTAGTTATAAATATATATTATCCAAAATATTAATTCATGTCACAATATAGTAGCAAAACAAATTTATTAATAATGAAAATTTAGAAAAATACAAAATTTATAAATATATGAATATATTCTCAATAATATGTTGATAATGAGAAAAAAATGATTATGAGGAGGAATAGATCTCAAGAGAAAAGAAAAAAATGATAATAATTAATCTATATAGCAATCTCAATAAATGTCTTTTGCGCCTCTGAACGGTTGCGTCTTTTTATCGCAACCTTTCGTTTAAATATTGGCGGTTATCTTTTTTACGGTTGTGTTTTTTTTATTTAATTTTCTCTTGAGTTTTCGTTGAATTATTTACGGTTGTGTTTGTTTAATTACAGTCATCTCTTTTCAGTTTATAGTTATATTTTTAAAAATGCATTTATTCATTTATAGTTACGTCTTTCCATTATATATTTTTCATAGCTTTTTTTTTGTTTAGTTAGTAATACTATGATTTTTTTTTTCTATAGGAAATTTTGAATGTGAAAATTTTTGTAAAAAAAATCTGTAGAAGTTGCAAATATTATTTTATTATTATGATATTTTTTATAAATAAATAAATATATATATATATATATATAGATATATATATATATATATATATATATATATATATATATATTATCCAAAATATTAATTCATGTCGCAATACAGTAACAAAATAAATTTATTAATAATGAAAATTTAGAAAAATACAAAAATTTATAAATAAATGAAAAATTCTCAATAATATGGTGATAATGAAAAAAATGATTATGAGTAGAAATAGATCTCAAAAGAAAAGAAAAAAATGATAATAATTAATTTATTAAAATGTTTATGTGATAAAATGTATGTAAATTTATAAAGAAGTTTCAATTATTTTTTGGTGATGAAAAAAGAAAGTTTTTTAAGAATAAGTTTTAAAGACGTGATTTTGAGACATCAAATAAAATAGGAAAACAAGTGGTTGTGAGAACTTTACAAAAAAAAAACCTTATTGGTAGAAAAAAAACTATTAATACTTTAAAATGTCCCCAAAGTTTTCAAAGTCACGCGCTAATTGATATGGATCCAATTGATCTCAAGTAACTCTCTCAAATAAAGAGATCGTCGTAGTACTTAAGAGTCGGATTCACAAAATTCTTTTGTTCACACAAGCCAAACAGAAAGATTGTAATTTAAAACAAGAAAAAACAATTAAATCGAGTTGTAAATAAGATGGAAAAAACGTCAGGCTTAGGGAATTTCTCAGGAAGTATCAGAATTGTAGATATATCAATATTGTTTGGATTAATTAAGAACCGTTCTAGAACTCAAATCACAAAACTATAATCAACAAACTCTCGTATGTATCTATGTCTAATAATCGGAATTTCAACTCTCGTTTGTAAATTCCTTATACTAAACGAGTATTCACGATCAGGTTTGATTTGTTCACAGAAGTATCTAAACCAAACCTATTTGAGAATAGCTACTTTTGCCCACCTAAGATAGTTCAAGAAATAAGCGCACTCTTGTGGCTAACTTATTATCCTAACATCAAATTCTAGTTACCTACTATAGAATTAGCATTAAGATCAATCAAAAGTGAAGAACTCTATAGTTTTATCCTAACAAGTAATCAATCTAACTATTCATCCAAATCCCTATTGAGAATCCCTAAGCCTAACAAGAAGACTACCTAGACATAATCATGGAAACACAAAACATGATTGAAGTAGAAATCATAAAAAAAAAAACAAGAAGAGAACATAGTTTAGAAAGATCTTCTCTCTACAGGGTTTTGAATTCTGAAAGAAAAGTTATCTCCAATTATCATCTAAAGGGTTCAAGCTTTCAGAGAACACAAAGTAAAAAAGCAAGATAAGCTTGATAGATCTAAAACAATGACCCAAAAATCTATTTATATTCTCAAAAATGTACATGGACTAATATTGCAAATAAAGAAGTCTTTTCGGCAATTCTAGAATCTTCAAAACTTGTTAATACTCGAGACTTTTCTTGGGCCGCGAACAGTGTCGACCAACACCAACTATGTTGATCGACACTAATGACTTGGTCTGACTCCAAATTCGTCTCTTCAACCTTTATTCTTTGGTTTTGCTCCAAAATGCTCTGTTATCTCCAAATTCATCATGATCACGTAAATACTTAAAAAGACTCTAAAAAGACTCTAGAAATAATATTTTAAAAAACTATGATATATGACTAATCACCCCCTAAATCAAAGGAGAAAGAGAAATGACCATGGTCTAGTGGCATACGTAAATCCACCCGAAGAACAAGCAACCACTTTATCCAGAATTGAGATCCCTTTTCTACAATACAGTTAATTAAGTTAATTAGGCTAATGAACTATTTTTTGTGGATTTAAAACAATTTACAATAGGAGTGTCGAATGAAAAAAATTCAACAGTTAAATGAGTATAATGAAGTTGTTGATTTATTTTTTTCCTATGGGGTTGTTGAATTATAGTATTTCACTAATGTAATGTTTTTGGTATTTAATTAAAATTCAACTCATTGAAAAATGAGAAGGGAAAAGAGTCGGACCCATATGGACCAATCAGAGAAAAGAATGTGCAAAAGAAATCTGCCCAATGCATGAGGTGGGGAGAGGCACTAATACTAGCCATTTGTTTTTTTATGATTCACATCTTTAACTTTCCAGATTTTTATCTCATCCTAAAATATTTGAGATCAATTATTTTATAGTATTTATTTAATATATAACTTTTCAGATTTTTATCTCATCCTAAAATGTACAGGGAGTATATATTAGGTAAGTACTCGTGTCCACGCACGTGTAGATTTTATGTTATTTAAAATTTTAATAAAATAATCAAAAAAAACTTATCATTGAATCCCGAGATTTTCAAAACACAATATTTTAGCCTATAAATATACATACTGTTGTAAAAGTTAAGGAAAGCTGCAACATCAAATACACATGTGTAAACGATCGTAAAATAATATTTTGTATGGAGCCCACCGTCACTATGCAGCATAGTAACTTATCTTTTCTACCTCTATATAAACGATCGAAATCGTTCGATGTAATTCACACCTTCACAACTCGCATTACTTCAATTATAAGAGAAGTAATAATCTCTCTCCCTCTCATCTCTTTATTATTCAGTATCCCGATCTTTCTGCGGGTATAATTTTCTCTTCATTAAATATTTATATATCCACCATAAAATCAAATACTCTTTTATAACACGTTATCAGCACGATCACTCTATGATCGCTGAAAAAAATACGGTATTATACCGGGCGGTATGTCGCCTCGTTAAAAGAAAAAATATGAGAAAAAAAAAAAAGAGAAAAGAAAATTATATAAATAAATAAAAGAAACTATATATGTATATATATGTTACTTCATGCACCATAATTAATTATTTTCTGTTAATGGTTGGCTGAGCCACCTGAAATTTTATTCACTGCTTTAAATATTTATTTCTGCTACCGGTCGGCTGAGCCGCCTTAATTTTATGTACTGCTTTAGATATTTATTTCTGTTGCCGGTCGGCTGAGCCGCCTTAATTTTATGCACTGCTTTAAATATTTATTTCTGCTACCGGTCGGCTGAGCCGCCACATATATATTTACTGTTTCTATGTGGATAATTCGTCACCATAATATCACTGTGAATTATTTGTTTATATTATGGTTTATTCACCTGTATAAATATTTTTATCTGAGTCGATAATTTTTATCTTATTGATCTCTAATTTTTCAGATTAATTTTTTTTGTTTAAATCTTTTTCCGCCAACGGTCTCAAAAAAAAATTTCAAAAATTTTTCAAAAAAATTCAACTTTTTCCAACGGCTAGGAATAGTATTTTTCAATCTATAAATTCATTCATTTTCTCATTCATTTCATCAAAACAAAATTTTTCATCTCTCTAAAAAAATCTCTCCGAAAAAAGAAGAAGAATTTTGAAGTTTTGAAGTTTTGAAGAATGTTTCGATTATTTTTAATATTTGTTTTTGGAATCATTATTATGTGTATCTATAATCTTTGCGTTGTAGATTTTACTCCGCAAGAATTTCGTTTGACCATTAGTTTACTTGTTTGTACGCTTTTTCTTTTTGTAATCGCTTGCATTATTAATGTAAACGGTTCATTTTAAATATATTTTAAAATAAATTAAATAAAGATTTCTAATAATATTCCATGTTTTTATTTTTAGAAAACAAATGGCAAACATTGAAAAGCTTAAGATCCAAGCTCTTCAAATCACTGGAGCAAATTACATAGCATGGACCACTGATGTGGAACTTCATTTAGATTCGCAGAATCTATTGGAGACGATAAAAGAGAAAAATGAATCACCTGCCAATGAAAAGGCAAAGGCGATAATTTTTCTAAGAAAGCATCTAGATGAAAATCTGATGCATGATTATGCAAATGTAAAAGACCCCGTGGAGTTGTGGAAAGCTTTAAAAAATAGGTTTGACAACCAGAAAGCAATAACTCTCCCACATGCCCTTGACGAATGGGCAAATTTGAGGTTCCTAGATTTTAACAAGGTAGCACAGTATAATTCTACCATGTTAAGAATCGTGGCTCAGTTGGAATACTGTGGTAAGAAAGTGAGCGAAGACGAAATGCTCAATAAAACCTACCTTACATTCCATAAGGAGCACTATGTTCTTGCAGAACAATACAGGAACTACAAGTACAAAATGTTTTTCGAGCTGATTGTGGCGCTTATGATAGCAGAGAAGAATAATGAACTTCTCATCAAAAACCACAATGCTCGGCCTGCAGGAACCAAAGCATTCCCTGAAGTGAATGCAACGGATGTAAAAAATCCGGAGAAAAAGGATGTAAACTATCCCGAGAAAGGGAATCAATCATATCGGGGTCGTGGTGGTCGTTTTAATCGTGGGCGTGGAAGAAATTACAACTCACGTGGAAGGGGGTCGTTCAAATGGGTTCGTCCTCAAAATGATTCAAAAGGGAAGGAACACCAAGAAAATTCCACCCAGAAGAGTGAGAATGTGTGTTATAGATGTGGATCTAAGGGACATTGGGCCCGTACGTGTCGAACTCCTCCACATCTTTGTAAGTTGTAAATGAATTCCACGAAAGGAAAAGGGAAAGAAGTCAATTTAGCAGAAAACTTCGAGGATACATCGTATCTCGATTCTCCCTCCTTTGCAAATGATTTGGATTAGACCGCTTTTGCGGTTAACTAGAGAGCTTGTATTGAGACTGCTGAAATAGTCTCTAGTTATGTCATATATATAATATTATGCTTTTGTTATTTTGAAAAATAATGTTGTTTTAACAACAATTTAATGTATAATTATTGTGTGTTTTCCTTTTATGAATAAAATTTACTTTCTTTTTATTGATGTTTATCTTAATCACAGAAATGGATGAAACAATCTCCAAGGAAATGGCTCAAGAAATTTGCATACCAGATAGTGGGACAACACACACTATTCTAAAGGACAAAAGATATTTCTCTAACTTAAAACCGACAAACATGATTGTCAATACAATATCAGGTCCTGTAGACGTGATTGAAGGAACTGGTATGGCCAACTTTATATTGCCTAATGGAACCAAGTTTTCCATAAAAAATGCCTTGTATTCTCCAAAATCTAAAAGGAATTTGTTGAGTTTCAAAGACATATACCTTCAAGGATATGATACTCAGTCTGCAACTGAGAATGAAAAGAAGTATATGTACATAACTTCTGATAAATCGGGAAAAAGGCTTATATTGGAAAAATTTCCAAAACTTCCTTCAGGATTGCATTATACTCATATAAGTGCAATCGAATCGCATCTAGTGATTAAAAGAAATCCAGAAGATTTCACATTATGGCATGATCGCCTCGGTCATCCAGGCACCTCGATGATGCGAAAAATCATAGAGAGCTCACATGGACACCCATTGAAAATCCAGGAGATATATCATGGGAATAAAAAGACATGTGCCGCATGTTCTCTTGGAAAACTTATCATAAGGCCATCGCCAGCCAAAATTGATAAAGAATCACCAAAATTCCTTGAACGAATTCAAGGAGATATTTGTGGACCAATACATCCACCATGTGGACCATTCCACTATTTCATGGTATTAATTGACGCATCCAGCAGATGGTCACATGTTTGTCTATTATCATCTCGAAATATGGCATTTGCGAGATTTCTAACTCAAATAATCAAACTGAGGGCTCAGTTTTCTGATTACCATATTAAAAGAGTTAGACTAGACAACGCTGGTGAATTCACATCCCAAGCTTTTAATGATTATTGTATGGTAACGGGAATTGAAGTAGAACATCCTGTAGCTCATGTTCATACACAAAATGGTTTGGCTGAATCTTTAATTAAACGCCTGCAATTAATTGCAAGACCATTGATCATGAGATCAAAACTCCCAACCTCTGTATGGGGACACGCTATTTTGCATGCTGAAGCACTTATCCGAATGAGACCAAGTGCATATCATAAATATTCCCCATTACAACTAGTATTTGGTCGTGAACCAAATATTTCTCATCTAAAGATTTTCGGTTGTGCGGTATATGTGCATGTAGCACCGCCACAACATACAAAGATGGGACCCCAACGAAGGTTAGGGATATATGTGGGTTATGATTCTCCATCCATTATAAGGTATTTAGAACCTCGAACTGGTGACCTCTTTACGGCACGCTTTGCTGACTGTCATTTTGATGAAAAAGAGTTCCCAGTTCTAGGGGGAGAAAACAAACAAGTAGGAAAGAATATAAAGTGGAGCGTACCATCTTTGTTACATCTTGATCCTCCTACGAAACAGTCGGAACTGGAAGTTCGACGAATTATGCATTTACAAAGTATAGCAAATCAATTACCTGATGCTTTTGCAGATACTAAAACGATAATCAAATCACATATTCCAGCTGCAAATGTTCCTGCTCGGATCGAAATTCCACAAGAACATGGAAAAGCAGACGATACACGTGAGTCTAGAACACGCCTGAAGCGTGGTAGACCAGTTGGTTCTAAGGATAAAAATCCTAGAAAGCGAAAGGAAGCTGAAAAGCTCGATACTCCCAAAATAGCTGAAAATATTTTGGAGGAGACAAATCATGAGAATAATGATGATGTAGAAAATCGTGAACCTGAAGGAAATCATGAGATTTCTATCAACTATATCCATAATGGAAAGATCTGGGATCGAAATAAAATGGATGAAGTCGATGACGTTTTCTCATACCTCGTAGCAAAATAAATTGATGAGGAAAACGAGGATCCAGAACCAAAGTCGGTATATGAATGTCAAAAGAGACATGACTGGATAAAATGGAAAGATGCAATACAAGTCGAACTTGATTCGCTCAATAAGCGAAATGTATTCGGATCTATTATACTCACACCTGAAGATGTGAGACCGGTTGGATACAAGTGGGTTTTCGTTAGAAAACGAAATGAGGAAAATGAAATTACGAGATACAAGGCTCGTCTTGTAGCTCAAGGATTTTCTCAAAGACCCGGGATTGATTATGAGGAAACATATTCCCCCGTTATGGATGCAATAACGTTTAGATTCTTGATGAGTCTAGCGGCTGATGAAAATTTAGAAATGCGTCTCATGGATGTTGTTACAGCATATTTGTATGGATCATTAGATACAGATATCTATATGAGAGTTCCCGACGGGTTTAATATGCCAGAAGCATTGAAATCTAAACCCAAAGAGTTATGTGCAATAAAGTTGCAAAGATCATTATATGGGTTAAAGCAATCTGGGCGAATGTGGTATAATCGTCTCAGTGAACATTTAACGAAAGAAGGATACGTGAACGATCCTATATGCCCATGTGTTTTCATCAAGAAAACAAAATCCGGATTTGTGATAATCGCGGTATATGTTGATGATCTAAATATAATTGGGACTCAAGATGAAATATAGAAAGCAACAAACTATTTAAAAGGGGAATTCGAGATGAAAGATCTCGGACAAACAAAGTTTTGTCTTGGCCTACAAATTGAACATTCCCAAAAGAGTATATTTGTGCACCAATCCACGTATACTAAAAGAGTGCTAAAACGATTCAACATGGATAAGGCAACTCCTCTTAGTACTCCTATGGTCGTTAGATCACTTAACGTTGAGAGTGATCCATTTCGACCGCATGAGGAAAATGAAGAGATACTTGGTCCTGAAGTACCGTATCTAAGTGCAATAGGAGCACTTATGTATCTTGCTAATTGTACAAGACCTGATATATCATTTGCCGTTAATCTTTTGGCAAGATTCAGTTCATCTCCTACGAGAAGGCATTGGAATGGGATTAAACATATCTTCCGATATCTTCAAGGGACGATAAATTTAGGATTATTTTATCCTAAAAATTCAAAAGGGCAAATTGTTGGTTTTGCAGATGCGGGATATTTATCAGATCCACATAAAGCCCGATCACAGACTGGATATGTCTTTACAATCGGAGGCACTGCTATATCATGGCGTTCCCAGAAGCAAACGCTTGTGGCTACTTCTTCAAATCATGCTGAAATCATTGCACTACATGAAGCAAGTAGAGAATGTGTATGGTTGAGATCAATAAGCCAACACATTCAATCAAGCAGTGGGATCAACGTAAACAAAGAGCCAACCATCCTATATGAAGATAATGCTGCATGCGTTGCCCAAACGAAGGAAGGATATATCAAAAGTGATAGAACCAAACATATCCCTCCGAAATTCTTTTCATACACCCAAGAACTCGTGAAGAATAAAGACATTGAAGTAAAATATGTCCGATCATCCGAGAATTCTGCGGATCTCTTCACGAAATCATTACCCACCTCTATATTCAGGAAACATGTTCATAACATTGGAATGCGTCGTCAACAAGACTTGTAAGTTATGATCCTGATCATTCGAGGGGGAGCTTGCGCGGTTGCACTCTTTTTACCTACTATGGGTTTTCCCACCGGGTTTTCCTAGAAAGGTTTTTAACGAGGCAACATAAAATATTACGCAAGAGACATAGTGACACTGGTCTCCAAGGGGGAGTGTTGTAAAAGTCAAGGAAAGCTGCAACATCAAATACACATGCGTAAACGATCGTAAAATAATATTTTGTGTGGAGCCCACCGTCACTATGCAGCATAGTAACTTATCTTTTCTACCTCTATATAAACGATCGAAATCGTTCGATGTAATTCACACCTTCACAACTCGCATTATTTCAATTATAAGAGAAGTAATAATCTCTCTCCCTCTCATCTCTTTATTATTCAGTATCCCGATCTTTCTGCGGGTATAATTTTCTCTTCATTAAATATTTATATATCCACCATAAAATCAAATACTCTTTTATAACACATACAAATTAAATTTTATATATTATAATGATTTATATAATATAATTAAAGTTGTATTTATGTCAGTTATAAATATAGGCTTATAGATTTGTTGTTTCAATTCATTTGTTGGTGTCGAAATGCATACGCTGTATGTTTATATTGTCTAAGTTTCTAATTAAAAAACATAATGCATTCATATAAATAAAATCTTCACATGAAAACTTTCTTATTTAAAATTTCGTGATATTTAATTTTGATAACTTCAGTTAGAATAGTATATTAAATAAATATTTGGCGAGAAGTATAATAGAATTAAAGAATGAAAAAAAAAAAGATAAGAATAATTGTGGGCATGACACATAAGTATCAATGATTCTCTTGTAATTTGTAGAGATATATATATGTATATTTTGTATTATATAAATAAAGACATGTTTCATTTAACTTGGATATAAACTTTGAGGTAAAAATACACAAATATCATTGGTTCTCTACTTCTAGAGGATTTTAAAACTTGTTTACGGATCCTACAAATAACTCATACGGTATTGACAATCACTTCTTAATAGATCACCCATCTTAAAATCGCTTCAGCACAAGCATGTTAACTACATAGTTCTTTTGGGATGTATGACCAAAAAAAAATAAATGTGTCTTAGTGACATAGATGACCAAATCAATTTTTTAAAAATCTTTTACATGCATCCAAATCGGAAAAACAATGTTATCTTTTTTGTTATGCATTTTAATTCATTCGGATTAAAAAATCAAATTTAAATCACATTAAAATATGTTTTGGATTTTGGATCGGATCAGCTTGTCGAGATTAAACAACCATATGACTTTCATTTATTTTTACTTATATACCGGAAAATTCTAAAAGCCAATAACACTACGAAAAATGCCAAACATATTGGTGTTCATTTATTATACTCCCTCCGTTTTTCATTGATTGATGTTTTAATTTATTTTCTTGTTTTTAATAGATTGATTTTGTATTTAATTAAAGTGGTAGTTAATAGGAATAATTAATGGTCAAACCCTTTTTAGACCTTTCAATTGATTAGCAATAAAAGTATTTATCAGAAGAAATAAAGAGAAATACCGTGAGAATACGAAGAGTTTAACATGTTGGTAGAGGAAGTAATTGGCTTTATTACAACAATAAAGAAGGTTTAGTAGGTATGTGCAGAATTAATATTTCTGTTATTAAATTATTTTTATTTCATAAAATGATTAAAAATGTAAGTATTAAATGTGTTTCTTAATATGTGTGAAATCAATCTATGAAAAACAGAGGGAGTATAAAATTGAAACTCTAAATGCCAATAAAACCAAAATTACACCAACCCTACTACTATAGATACTCTTAATAATCAGATATTGTATAGAAATTGCTACAAAGATGTTTGTATCAAAGTGCATTACCAATATGATACGAGTAATAAGATAGAGTACATGAAAACAGAGTTTTTCCGACTAAAGAAAACGATTACATATGTAGTCGCCAAATTTAGCGACTATTGGATGATTACTCAGCGACGAGTTTACGACTAGCATTATTTAGACATGTGCTCTTTAGTCTCGAATGAGTTATATAAACAAACCGACGTTTTGTTTAAACGCGTTTGGGACGGTTTTCCATGAGGAGATCTAATATCACGAAGTCTCTTCTCCTCGGAGAGGATTCCTGCTAACCTGCCCAGTGATCACCGAAAAAATGAAAAAACACATCAAACATGATACTAAAAATTTAAGTTGGTCTTATTTCTCTATGGTCTAAATTATATCATTAAACGTACATGATAAGAGCCTTCTCGTTTGTAGTCTCGTTGGCATCCTCATTGCGCCCCGTTTCTAGATTTACTCTTGACACTGGTTTCTTCAATAGTTTCTCTCCTGTCTTCACCAGATTACTCAAATTTTCCTCTGTTGCTATATCAACCGAGCATGCGTCCCCAGTTAGTGTATCATCCTAAATAAATGATTCCCAAACAGTTTGGTTAGAAAAGTAAGATTCAATGGTCAAAAAATGAGCGTGTATATATGTTTATTGTTTGTTATAGCAATTCAAAAATGTATATGATCATGAATATATGACTCGCAATGCGAATTTTCTATTGTGTATATAGTATAAAAGGAAAACTTAATGATTCATATAATTTACCTGGATACGGATATAGTTAGCCTCAGAATGGAGAGCCTGGAATACGGTAGATAGATGAAAATCAACCATATCGGAGCTTGCTTGTGTAAAGGCATCGATGATTGGCGTGGAATTATTGTGTGTCAACCAACTCAACATTCCCCAACCCGCACATTCTCTTGCATCGAATTTCTCATCGACCTTACGATCACCGGTCCCAAGCGAAAGGACGTGAAATCTTCCGTAGTCATTTGCTTTTATGGGAAAGAAATCAGTTTTACCTTTTGTAATCTCCTTTGTCACTTCTCCAATGGCCAACAAAGCCTATAGTCAAAGCATGTACGGATCATAATTTTGTTGCTCTAAAAATATAACTAAGTGACCCAAATTATAATTTGAAAAGTTACTGGGTTGTTAGCTGCAACACCACCATCAATGAGATGGAACTCCTTGACGTTCCCGGCCGAGTCTTGTGTTTGAAAGTGATGGGCAGGCAGATAAGTCGGGGCAGCTGAGGTTGAGATGCTAATATCCGCAAGTAGTGCGTTTTTGAAAGGTTTAGTTTTCACCTATTAACACCAACAATATATCATGTAAATTGTAAACCTTTTAATTATTTGAAAAGAATATATGAATTTACAATATGCAAACCTCATAGGTAGTGAAGATTGTAGGCTGAAGATGTTTAATATCAAAAGAAGGAATCACTACGTTGGTGAGTGTTTGGTCTAATCTTGTGTCTCCTAATTTTTCTTTGATAAGTTGGTGAAGGTAGTGACCGTCATACTTTGGTCCGGTTAAAGACTTCAACAAATTTTTCGCAGCCGAAAAAGGAAATTGATCTTGAGGAAAAATCTTAGGACAATGCTCAAGATAGAAGTCCTTGATCTCGTTGGCAGCAAATAAGGGACGACCTTCTTTGTTTGGGGCGGTCAGCATTGCAGTCACTAGACCGCCTGTGCTCGTCCCCGCAATCACATCGAAGTAATCTGCAAGCCTTGCTCCTTCCCCATCTAGTTTCTAAGCACATAAAAAATAGAAAAAATAGAAAAACCAAAACTTATTTGACGAACTCAATACTAATACGTTGAATTGACACAATTCAAAATTTAGTTTCATCTTAAAATTTATCCAAATTAATTTTCTTAGTCGATTATGATGGCTTTATTTATATATCAATAATTAGTTAATGTGCTTGCAATTACGAGAAAGTTGTAAGTTTCAAAGTCTAACAACGAAAGTTGTTATAAAATATTTGACATGCTTTTAGTTGCAACGTTTATTACAGAGTCCTCAAACCAATAAACCAACGTTGATTAGAGTAAAGAACACAAAGGTGTTTAGGAAGAATTATAATTAGACTCTTCTAAGAATAAAATTATACATTATATTCTTTTATATAGAGATAAAATTTCCTAATCTAAGATAAATATAAATGTAAATAATATATTTAGAGATTATGTTAAATTTCCTAAACTTAAGATATGATAAGATCCTTCTCGATCTTCATGATTTCCATATTCTTAGATGATCATCTCGATCGTCGATCTCCTATTTTCCCAATAGCCCGGCAAGCTCATACGTGGTAACACGTGTGAAATTGAACAAATCTTCAAAAGAGCGGCTTTATACCCGGCCGTCAGGTCATCATCGACATTTATATTCAGACGTGGGGTCAATGCGGCTACAAAACGCAGCCGTTAGGTCATCGACGTTTATACCCAATCGTAGGGTTCAAAGCGGCTATAAAACCCAGCCGTTAGGTCATCATCGTTTAGACCCGATCGTAGGTTTCAAGTAATAAAAAATAACTTGCGATTGCGAGGTTCGGTTGTAGCTCGCATGATTGCGAGGTTCGGATGTAGTTCGCTGTGGCGAGACTAAAGAAAAACAACTCATGAGGGCAAGAAGTTTAATGAAAAGGAGATATCATACTCGCGAGGGCGAGAAAAACATCATTGTCACCAAAGATTGAACGAACCCATCAATAGGTCCATGTTCATAAACCAATGTCTTGGTCTTCGAAAAACTAGCCACCTTGCTTACAGCAAATCAGAGAGGATAGAACCAAAGGCAGACAAGCAAACAAGAAGGAAGAGATGTGAAGCTTGTGTTAGAAGCAAGCAACACTACGTCAAACAAATTAGAGTTTTTTTTTTTTTTTAGGTAATTGAGGAAGCAAACGAACCTTAACCCATAGGATTTGGATCAAGGCTCTGATACCATGATAAATTGATGAGAGTAAAGAACACAAAAGTGTTTAGGAAGAATTATAATTAGACTCTCATAAGAATAAAGTTATAAATTACATTCTCTTATATAGATATGAGAATTTCTAATCTAAGATAAATATAAATGTAAATAATATATTTAGAGATAATGTTAAATTTCCTAAACTTAAGATATGATAACTTCTAAATCCTTCTCGATCTTCATGATTTCAATATTCTTGAACGATCATCTCGATCGTCGATCTCCGACTTTCCCAATAAAATACTAGTATCAAAATAGATAAGAATTTCCACACTCTATCAAAGATATAAGAATTCCATTCTTTCGTATATACGTTTTTCGATCAGAATAATTTCCATACTCTGAGATTATTAGAATATGTAGTTTTTAGTAATATAAGATATATAAGGTTTTGAGCTTTAATTCATAATTGTTAGATATTTTAGAAAGTCTTATGATTAAAAAAATAAAATAGTATATATGGATTTAGAAATAGAGAAACTAAAAAATATTCCATATAAATAAATAAAAAAATTCAAATATAGAGATACACTTAATCATTTTCAAGTTACCTATATAACTTTTATAATATTTTCTTTTTAAAATTTATTTGCTGTATAAATAATAAACCTTATCAATATAATCAATATTTTTTTTGCTAAGAAAATATATATATATATATATAATATAATATATAATATATTATAATATATAATATAATCAATATATTATTGTTGAATTTATCCCTAATCCATTTTTCTTCTTGATCCGTCACTCCTAATTCTTGACTATAATTACTAGTTGAAAAAGTTGCCTTAGTCTTATTTGATATGGTTTTGATTTTGTAAAAATCAAAATGGAGAAAATAAAGACACAACATAAAATTACCTGAAGCTCAGACTCGAGAAAGGAGAGAATAGTTGCAGGAATAATTCCTCTGATGCCACCACCATCAATGCTAAGAATAGTGATCAAGTTACCATAAGTAGGAGGTTGAAGAGGAGAATTCGGACTGTCCATTATTATTTTCTTAACAGGAGAAAAA
Source organism: Arabidopsis lyrata subsp. lyrata (assembly GCF_000004255.2). NCBI lineage: Eukaryota > Viridiplantae > Streptophyta > Magnoliopsida > Brassicales > Brassicaceae > Arabidopsis > Arabidopsis lyrata. The sequence continues at coordinate 7,103,948 of NW_003302552.1, forward strand.
GAAGCTTCAATGTCTCTCTACTTAACAAGAGAGAAAGGATAATTTTGATGCTTTTGATTTATTTTTATAAAGAGATTCTGATGCTTTTGATGATATGGTTCATGTGGTGGGAATTTACAGGCAATACACACACTCTTGACAATTCATTGAATCTTCAAACAATTTTGAAGCGAAATTAACTTGTACCTTCATCCTTTCATCTAATTTTATTTGTTAATATTTTCAAAACAGTGTTGTCTACCCAATTATGCATTTTAAGTAATACTTTTTTCTTCTTATTAGACTCTTTCAAACCTTAAAATGGGATAATTTAATTTAGTTAATCTGCTTTTCCAAATTATATTCCCTTTCTCCAACTTTTCAGCTATTTTGAAAATTCAAAGCATGTGATAATGCAGCATGAGTTGGTACCACATAGATCTTCTTTACTTTAACTAACATTCTTAACTTTTTCTTTATAGAATTTAGACTGAGACCCTCTCGCGATGTTGCAGAAAAATAAATTAATTATATATTATGTAATATTATCTCAATTATTTTTATAAAAAGATATGTTGAATTAAGTTTTCCAGAAATTAAAATTACATATAATGAGAAGTGTATTATGAGTCTATTGTGTATTCTTTCTTGATTTTTTTTTAAAAAGACTTAAAGTAAACGCGATCTATGATTGATGTTTATGAGAATTCTTAAAATCTTTAGTTAATCAAGAATGATTAAAGTTTCTTCAAATTTAAAATGATGTATTTTATAAATTTTTTTTGAAAATATATGAAAATTTTGATTATTTAAAATTAATTTATTTACATTCATTTTAAAAATAAAACTGATGAAAAATGGTAGTTACTTAAGAAAAAACTAACAATAAGAAGACATGAACTTTAGTTCCGGACAATTGTTAGTAAAATACACAACCATGTGGAAGAAAAATTGTGATAAAAATGGAATTTGTTAGTAAAATACTGACTCTTCTGAATCAAAAGTTATAATAAAAAATATTAAAATCGTTAAGAATATTATAGCATAGAGACAAGATCCTAACTAAAAAAAAATTATCAAACAAAATATCATTATTTGTTAACGATTTTAGAAATTTTCTTATAACAATTATCACACAGAGCCTTCTGGATCAAAAGTTATGATTAAAAATATTAAATTCGTTAAGAATATTATAGCATAGAGACAAGATCTTTAAGTAAAAAAACATTATCAAACAAAATATCATAATTTGTTAGCGACTTTAGAAATTTTTTTATAACAATTATAACATAAAATATATATCGAGATTTAACCTTCATAGACATTTGTTAAGTTTAGTACTACTATTAGAAAAACATAATGGTGAAAAGTAAAAAACAAAAATCAAACCAAAACTCAAAATGAGTAGATTCAATCTTTCTATATCTTTAATTATAAATATAAGGGCCCTAAATGTAAATATATATTATTAAGAAGGTTATATATATCTCCACAATCTAAATATAATGGGAAAAAAAAATTAATGTTATCTAACTATCAATTAGAAATTCACATCAGCAAAATTATTTTAAACTTGTTTTTGTTTTGCCCATCATTTCAAATTGGCTGATACAAGGAGAGAAAAGTCTGTGCCACCTGGATTCCAGTAGCATTGGCCATCGGAGTTTGAATTCTAACATAGTTTATCCGGACTCTAGGATTAGTCTTTGGGCCTAAAAAACCTTACAGATAACCTGAGTTATCAAAAAGAAAAAAAAAAAGAAAAACCATAGAAATACACCTATAGCTGTATAATAAATATGTTCAGACTATTATAAAGACTTTATCATAAATGTTTTACATGAAAATTTACACATTTGATTAGATATTTTACCAATTTGTACATAAAAAGATTGGAAAAATGGATAGAAAAACCCTCACCTTTCCTAAAAACAGGTAAAAATCCTCAACTTTTTTTTGTGGGGTTTTAAACCCTCATCTTTTCATAACCGGTAAAATAAACCCTAATATTAATAAATTCAACTTTTTAAAAACAAAATCTTTATATTAAAACAGTAAGAAATAAAAACAATTTAATTTTTAATTTTTTTTTCAAATTCGAATTTGCAATTTTTTTTTCTAAATTTTTTTTTTGCGCTATAAAAATTCATTCACAATTTAGGTGAGATTAGCAAATCATTTTTGTTTACCATTAGAAGTTATGTTATGTAAACTACAAAAAATTTTAGGATAGCGCATTTGATTTGTTTGTTGTTCGAGTTTTCAGGTTTTGTAATTTATATTATTTTTAATATATTGTAATATGTATATAGAAATATTAACTGTTAGTAAATTTTATTTAATTTGTCCGATGGAAATATTTTGATGTAGAAATTCATGTACTTTTCGTAGTATTATAAAATTTAGTTTGGTTTCACGTTAACAAATTTGTGTGATGGAGCTGAATAAAAATTTATTAACATAAACTCATATTCGGTTCAATATAAGAATTTATATATTATTCGTAACAAAATCCGTTTGGTTTCACATTGCTGAATTTTTATAACACAACCAAATACAATTAAATTTTTTATATCATGACTTAAAAAATTTCAATTTAGAAAAAGATTGTAAACTAGAATCTTAGAAGACAAAACCCAAAATAAAATTGTTATACTTATTATGGTTTAATATAACGACTTGTTTGAATTTAAATTGAGTTTATTATAATAGGGTTTATGTTACCATTTATGAAAAGATGAAGGCTTAAAAACCCAAAAAAAAAGGTAAGGATTTTGCTACCCATTTTTTAAAAAAGATTAATAGAAAAATTCTTAAGAGCTTCCCTAAACAACGTTTGAATTCTAGTTTATATAATGTAACTTTTTTTTTGTAGAACAACAACGACTATTAGAATTTGAAATATTTACTCAGATGTTAACCAAAAGTTCGAATATTACTAGAATATCATACATTTTCTAAAAATTACTCATATGTTTTGAGTATTTGTGTAATTACAATTAACACCCTTCATTAGTTTTTTTTTAATTAATAATTTTTAATTCGTTTTTAATTAAAAATAATAAATAAAAATTTGATTATCCATGTTATTAATCCACATCACCAATCTCACACTCCTCAAACTCACGTTATTTCTCCTCTTCTCTTTTTTGTCTCCAAAACCAAGAAAAGCTTTTAGATCATTTCTCCTCTTCTCTTTTTTTTTTTGTCTCCAAATCCAAGAAAAGATCTATTAATCTGCAACTAACTTGGGTACAACATTGACAGAGATCTTCAAATTGCAGGATTGGGCTGGATCTTCCTAGACCTCACAGCCACAACGCTTGCCATAGGGTCCCAAATCAAAAGCTTCGTCAGATCTACTCGCAACCACGCTCACAAAAAAAGTCATCAAAAATCAAAACCCAAAACAAAGAGATCTATGGAATTCTACATGATTCGTTACAGGTTTGAGTTGAAATCAAGAATAGCTACTCTTTTACTTTGATTTTACATGTCTCTCGTTTAATCTTCCTCTCAATCGATCTATTTGGAGACATTTCTACTTCTATCTATGTTTTGATTCATACGGTTTAGTCTTCCTCCTATGTATCTCTCAAACATATTTTTACGAATCTTAATTTGATTGTTGTTATTTGACCAATAAATTTCATATTGTCTTCTCCAAAAAATGTTGCTTTCCGATCTGTATTATAAATCAGCCGTAAAGTGATGTAACTCAGCCGTAACGTGATGTAACTCAGCCGTAACATATAATTTACACAACCTTTCGTCTTCCCTGAATGATAACTCAGCCGTGACATGTAATTTACCGAACCTTTCGTCTTCCCCGAAGCATATAACTCACCCGTAACATATAATTTACACCCATCTATCGTCTTCCCTGGAGAATATAACTCAGCCGTGACATGTAAATTTACCGAACCTTTCGTCTTCCCTTAAACATATAACTCAGCCGTAATGTAATTTTACCGAACCTTTCGTCTTCCCTGGAACATATAACTCAGCTGTGACATGTAAATTGACCGAACTTTTCGTCTTTCCTTAAGCATATAACTCAGCCGTAATGTAATTTTACCGAACCTTTCGTCTTCCCTGGAACATATAACTCAGCTGTGACATGTAAATTGACCAAACCTTTCGTCTTCTCTTAAGCATATAACTCAGCCGTGACATGTAAATTTGCAGCGAAACAATAAGAGACGCAACATTTCCTCTAACTTTATCATCGAGCACCAACTTCACAAGTTTTTCGTGCGTTGTTTTCGCATCTATCTGCACAACTCTACACCCTCTTTCATCGGTGTTAAATACGTATTTGTGTTTTTATACCCAATTACCGGAACCGGATCAACCATATCGGGAGAAGGATGAAAGAAATTGAAGAAGAATGAGGAAGACGATGAGGAATTGGAAGTTCCGGTGATGTGATAAACTCAGGTGAAGAAGACGAGTTGAAAAAATTTGGCCCTATTTTTTTGTCCTTTGATGATGATGACATGGAATGATGACATGGAATGTTGCATCCACGTCATTTTTAATTGATGAAGTGGCAAGTGAGCCACCAAACCAAAATGTAAATCAGCTTAATTAAACCAGCCATCAAACAAAACTTTAACTCAGCCGCAACATGAATACTATTACAGTAATTAAAAAACGAAAAAACGGCAGCCAAATTCAGCCGTTTACTGTCGTAACTCAACCAAAAATATTTAACTCAGTCGTGTCGTTTAATAAGTCGGCCGTCATTGCATGCTATTCTAGTAATTAATCTTTCACTACTAAGTCAGCCATAATAAGGCCGAGTTTTCCGTTAATCCAGCTCATTACGGCTGATTTATGATACTCGAACATAAATCAGCCGTAACGTCATCCCATAACTAAGCCGTCTTTGATAACTCAGCCAGCCGAAAAAAGTTAAGTCAGCCGTGTCGAAGCAATAACTCAGCCAAAAATTTGACAAATCAACCATCGGGTGAAAACTCAGCCGTAACTTAGGCTGGGTTATGCTCGAAAGTCAGCCATTTTATCATAACTCAGACAGATTTCAGTAAGTCAGCCGTAACTCCAGGCTGGGTTATACTCGTAAGTCATCCGTTTGCTCATAACTCAGCCATTTTTCTTAAATCAGCCGCAACATACCGTAACTCAGCCGTCACTGCCGCTATATCACTCGACGGCTAAGTTCATTAATACACGTCAGCGATTTCTGACGTGGCGACGCGGCTTTGCTGACGTGGCAGTGGCATTCTTTGTAATTACGTTTTTTCCTGTAACGTTTAACAGGGGCACGCTGGGTATAAAAAATATACCCGAAATATGATAGTAATAAAAAAAAGATCTGTATGTTTCTGGTAATTTCATATAAAATGTATAACATCTGAGTAAATCTCCCTTAGAATTTTCTATGGTAACTTTGGTTTCAATACGTATGTGGGAACGAAGATATATTTATAGTACCTACCGTATGCTTAGTTTAGTTTAGATAACTTTGGGTTCAATACGTACGTGTCCATTGTGTATTATTTACTATTATTATATCTCTTTATTATTAAAAGGGAAGTACAAATTGAAAAATGGTCAAATTTGGCCTCAATTTCAATTTCAATTTTGGATTTTGTTCTTTATTAATCAAAATCGTCAAGGGTAATTTGGTAAAAAAAATCATTAAACTTTAGTAGATCCGCGTGTTAATACTCGGGTGGGTTAGGAGTAATTTACTCTTAATCACATAGTCAAGTTCTTAATCGGATTTAGCATCCAAATAATACAATCTTAGTCGTTCAATTTTTTTTTGTAATTTGTAATTTTAGTTCATTTTTGGTATCTAAATATGAGGATATTCGATCCATAATAACTATATATTCTATCCCTAATAACTGCAAATTCGATCATATATTGCCTAATCCTAAAAAAATAGTAATTACTATCTCTCATAAATATAATCCTAACCATAACCAACTCTACAATATTCACCATTTATCTAAATATAGCCAATCATTCAATTATATTCCAAATTCGAATATATTTTTTAATAGTATCTTTGATTTTATACTTTGTCTCCAAGATATTCTCCTAGATTTTTAAATTATTGGAGGCAAAAACCCTAGCATCCTTCAATTCTATAAATATCAACTATTCTCATTTCCAATTCATCACTCAAATTCCTCTAAGCTTAGCATCCTTCTTATTTAGATATCACAAATGGCACAAGCAATTGCTTACCTCGATGACATCAAACCATACAAAACCACTTGGAGAGTTCAGGTCCGTGTCCTTCATACCTGGAAGACATTTACCACAAAGTTTGGTGAGACTTTCGACATGGTTTTGTCTGATGTCAAAGTAATTAGTTTAATATATTAAAATAAGTTGTCTAATGATATACTAATATATTTCTATTTGTATGGTAGGGTAAGAAGATCCATGCTTCTGTGAAGAGAGAGCATCTGAAACGTTTTGAGAGGCTCATGGTTCCAGGAGAGTGGAAGGCTATTGAAAACTTTGGCTTGACTTATGCAACTGGTCAGTTCAAAGCAATTGATCACCGTTACCAAATGGGCTTCATGGCTCAAACAAGAGTTGTGAGGATGGACCCATTGTATGATTCTTTTTACCTGTCATTGACTCCTTTCAATGATGTCTTAACTGGTGGTCTCAACCAAAACTTCTTGATTGGTACATTTTCATCTTCCCTATATTTTATTTTTATCTAATCCTTTATGCAATATATATTTACGTTTTGTTATTCTCTTTCGGTTCAAGATGTTGTTGGTCAAATCGTGAATGTTGGTGAAATGGAGACTATCGACGTCCAAAATAAACCTACTAAGAAGATTGATTTTGAACTGAGAGATCATACGTAAGGTTTATTTCATTGATTTTGTATGCATTCAAATTAAAGAGCCTTATTTTTAATCTAATATTGCTAGTAAAATTTATAGGGATGAAAGGCTACCCTGTACTCTATGGGGTTCATTTGCAGAACAAGTTTTCACTGCCCGTGAAGCTTCTGATGGTGAGATGGTCATATGTTTGGTGAGATATGCTAAGATCAAGACTTACAAAGGTATTTTGTTTTGGTATTAATATCATACATTTTGGTTTTTTAAAACTTTTAAAAATTGAAGTGATGACACTTTCTTTATGGCTTGCTTTCTAGATGTAAGGAGTATCTCCAATGCTTTCAATACATCTCAGATCTTGATCAATCCAGACATCCCTGAGATTGTTGCCTTCAAAGAAAGTTTACGAAAAGATGGGCTTGCTCTTACTCTCCTTGTGTCTAAACCAAAGCAGGAAATGATCGAGCTTCCTACAGGGGATTTCTATCTTCAGTTTCCTAAGAAGACCATCAAAGAAGTCGCTGAGATGTTCGATGTAATAGTTCTTTTTTCTTTTACATTCTAATTTGATTGCACTGATTTCTAACTAACTTTAAATGTTCCTATTTTCAGACTGGGAGGGTTAAGGTTCTTTGTACAATATATGATATTGACAGAGATTGGTCGTGGTATTATATTGCCTGTAGGAAGTGCAATAAGAAAGTGTCTAAGGTTGTCACAACTTCTTTCAAGCCACAATTCTGGTGTGATTCTTGCCGATCACCTGTGTGCAATGTGGTTGCAAGGTATGGTTCATAATCTAATGATATAATAATGATTTATTTGAAACTGAAATATCTAATTGTTTTTAACTCAACAAGTACAAGCTACATGTTAAAGTAATGGATTCAACTGGTGAGATGAAGCTGATGCTTTTTGATAGTATGGCTTCTGAGATTGTTGGCTGTCCAGCAAACAGTCTCCTTGATGGATCTTTCGATGAGGTTGAGGACCCAGAGCACCTTCCTGATGCGATCAGACATTTGACTGGTAAAACCTACCAGTATCTGGTCTGTGTTGAGATTGAAAATGTGTGGAATGGACTGGATACTTATAAGGTATCAAGAGTTCTTGCTAATGATGGTGTTGGAGAGGAAGATCTACCAGATGATTCAATTGATCAGGTATGGATTATTCTAAAGTTTCTCTGAGTTCCTACCCCCTATTATTTGAGAAGAATTCGACATATCAATAATGCTAATCTTATTATTGTTTAGACTCAGGGGAGCCTAATGCTTACCTACTCTGGAGAGCCTTCAGAGACTACTACTCCATCTTCTAAGAGGAGTAGTGACAGTTCCCTGTCACCAGCTGATAATTCTTCTACAACTAAGAAGCTTTGTCTTGAGTCAATCAACGTTGTGAAGATAAAGCAAGAGAAGGGTGTGAAGATTAATGAAGATAAAGTCGATGGTGACAAGCTCGAGGGTGTTGCTGTGAAGCAGAAGGAAGAGAACACTGATGAAGACAAAGTCATTTTGGACAAGCTCAAGGGTGCTGATGTTAAGCAGATGAACAAGAATATGAAGTAGTTGACATCCAACTATGTTTTGTCTTTTTGGAGTTGTGTTTTCAATAAGTGGTTTATGTTAGCAGTTTCCACATTTGCTTCTGTTTTCTAAAATGACAATGTTATTTGGTTCTATTGGTTTTTCTATTGGTTTTTCTTACAGTTCATATCTATTGTTTTTCCTTTATATTTTTATTTGGTTCATATTTTTAACAGCAACTAAACGACAAATAAGTTTTCTTTTGAAATAACAATACCCTGTAAAACTTCCGAAAACCAATCATATGGGGTATTGAAAACAAAACCCAAGATGAGATAACTCTGTCAAAAAAATCAATCAATGGTCAAATTGTTTTCCAAGATTTTGAAATTTTAAAAAAATAACAAAAGAATTTAATGATATTGTGCCTCTTTTTAAAAACCCTTTATGCATATAAAGGTAAGTCCTTCACCAGTTACAGAACCACCAAAAAAAACAAAGTAAAAAAAAAAAAACACATCTCAAAGACATAATGGTTTTGGTTAGTTCTTTGTCTGATTTGCAACGTAGGATGACGAATTGCATGGTTTATGTTAAGATAATGACCATATGGAATCATCCTCCAAAGAATATAGATGAAATTACAACCATGATCCTGGCTGATGTTAAGGTATTGAAGATCTAACCACTTAATTATTTCGTTATTATCTTACTTCTTAACAGATCTAAACTCATGCAATTACAAAATCTCTGATTTAGGGAAAAAGAATGGATGCTACAATTCCAACAAGAGTATACAGTGAAAATTTCAGAACAAGACTTAGAGAAGGAAAATGGTACCTTTTGTCAGACTTTAAGGTTGTACTTCCTACAAGGATCCTAAGGTACTCACAGCATCCATATGAGATTGAGTTTACCTGCAAAACATCAATGGACCATGTTAGGTCTAGATCCAGATGGAATTTCTTCCACGAATATGATTTTCATATGATCAAAATTGCAAAGCCTGAGGAAAAAAAAATTGTTGTTGGTAAGTTATTATTATTTACTTTAGTGTATTTAATTTTATGCATTATGTCTGTATTCATTTTGCAATGTATATCAAACATCTAACATACTAATTGAATTAACAAACAATTCAGATACCATTGGATTGATTCACAGTGTTGAGCCTGTGGAAATTCTGCCTTGGGTCACTAGACTTGGGGAATCAGATTTCGAGAAGAGATACATAACATTCACCATCAAGGATACATTGTAAGAGTATTTTCATAAACAAGTTTTTGTTAATAATTTTAAAATCAGAAAAGGAAATAGATCTAGGCGAGTGGAAGCATTTTAGACTAATTCTCAACTGTATATTGAAAAATATGTAGGGGACGGTTTATGAATTGTGTTGCATTAGGAAAAGATGGTGAGGATTTTCTTTTGCAGTGGGAAGAAAGGGTAAGTCGTGTGCAATACACTCATGAGAAGATAATTGCATCACTTAGATTTTGGAGGATATCTGAGTATAAAGGTAAATTTATACCCCTGTGATAAGCAACTTTTAAGTTAGTTTCCAACACTGAATGATAACCTGAAGTTGTTTTGTTGTAGGTAACCCTTGCTTGCTCGCAGAAGAGGGTTGTTCTAGGACATTTATTGACCCAAATTTCCCGGATTTTGACAAAGCTCACTATAGTAAGCTGAAATATGTTTTAGTTCTGTATATAGTTATTCTCTTCATAGTATTTTTAATATTACATTCTAATTTCTATTTACTACAGTTCTGCATTCTCTATTTGCGAAGAAGAAGAACTAAAAGAGGAGATTGTTGATTCCAACTTCTAGATCAGTATGAAGCATGGAAGTACTTTTCTTACAAATCTAGGAACATATCTTTACATGGCTATGTAATGCTTCTTTAAATGTTTCTTTAATCACTGAAAAACATAAATCAGTGTTCTTATTATGTTGGTTTGATATTTCTCAAAGAACTTTTGCTTAAGCTTTATAAGGTTTTTTCATTTGTTTTTTTTTCCTATTGGTTCTTTATGTTTGTAAGTTAGATCCTTCATCTTAATTCAATATATTTTGCTTAAGTTATGTTCCTTTGGCCTAAATTAAATAACATAGTAAGAATATACTTACTTTTATGGTATTCTTCAACATGTATTTGCCAACTACACGATAAGCTTAATGCACCTAATCTTGTCAAAATGAATCAGTCATTAAATTATTACGGTTTATTCTCAAGGAGATTAAGGTAACATACAAATATTCTCATCTTGCTAAATACAAAACTTTAAATATATTAATATTTCAGAAAAATAATAACAAATATACGGTTAAGATTATAAAAATATGTACGGTGAGAGAAGTATGGAAACTCTAAATATATCAAATCATTGTTATAATTACTTTTCCAATTTCAATGCTAATGTCAGTCCATATTTAATCATCACTTATAGATAATATTGAACTTTTATTGTTTTTTTAGTCTTAAACGTTTCATATATCTTATAACTGCAACTTCTTCAGAAATATATTACAAGATCTCCAGAGAAGTTAACACAGGGAAACCCTAAATCTAAAAACATTTTCCTCAATTCTAAAAGTTTCTGTAAAAAATGGAACCTCATCATTATCTTTCTGATTTGAATGTTCATGCAACTAGATGGTTGGTGCATGTGAAGATATAAAGTTTATGGAAAGAACCTACTTCTTCTTGGAGGACAGAGACCAGAATGATATTGGCTGACGAGAAGGTATAAAATTCTATGACTTATACGTTTCTTGCTCTTTCTTTATAGAATGTTTCTTTGTTTTGCAAAAACTCATGCCAAAACTTTTTTATTTCAAAAGGAAAACAGGATCGATGCAACCATTCCAAATCGCCATTACAACTGGAATTTTCAGTCTATACTGAAACCAGGGTTATGGTATCGCATGTCTGACTTTGAGGTTTTGCGTCCTAATGAGAAGAAAACCAAATATTCCTGCTTTCCAGTCGAAATCAAGTGCATCGCAGACACTACTATGTGGCCTATTACTCTTGAATGCCCTTACAGTTTTTTTTATTTTGTTTTTCCACAGACTGTTGAATTTGCACAGGAAGAGGACAAAGAGTTTGTGACTGGTAAGAGATTTTGTAATGTTAGACAGTTTTAGATTATAGAAACCTTACTGAACTCTTTTTTTTTTTTTCTGTTTATATCATTTTCTTAGATGCTATTGGTGTTGTCAAGGCTGTGACAACTATCAGACGGTTTCCTCATGTCTGTCGGAATAGAGGGACAGATTATGAGTCAAGATATGTGGCTTTCAAGTTAGTGGACTATGAGTAAGTTTGACTTTAATTAAGTTTGTAAAATCCAGTGTTGTTATTTTCCTATCATCTGAAATTCTTTTTTTACATAAAAGTTTTGTTCAAACATACTATAAGGGTAAGGAGATCAAGTTCTGTGATGTTGGTAGGTGATGTGAGTTGTTTGTAAACAAATATGCTCAACAAATCAGTAAGATTACTTACAACTACCAACCTATAGTCGCTGTTCTCCGGGGGTGGAGAATCAAAGAGGTTTTTGGTAACTTTTTCTATAGAACTTTCAAAATGTTTGTGTTTTTATATAAAGGTATCAAGTTGCATGAGTAGTCTGTCTAAAAGAGTATTGATCAGTCTAAACAAAGTACTTCTGTCTATATTTGTTATTAACTATACAGCACTTTCAACCATGATTTCAAGTGCAAATGTTTTAATGAGTGAACATGGTTGTTCCCATCTCTACATAAACCTAAGGTTTCCGGATGTAGATGTCCCAAGATACATGTAAGTTTCAATTCTAGCTTATGATTCAAAAAACTACTTTCTTTTTTTCTGTTTCTACCCTCACTATAAGTTTAAATTTACACAGTCAGGATTTCATGGAGAACCAAAGAGCTGACGATGACAATGTCATGATGGAGGTGGTTGCAGAGAACCAGTAGATGTTCATTGTTGTTTGGTTGAGGACCTATGTTTACTTATGTTCTGTTTTATGTCATGAAGAGTTTTAGTATTGAACTTTTTTTTTTTTTGTTTATGCAACGATTTGGTCACTAATTGATGAACCGGGTTCATATGTAATAAGTAAAACTCTATTTTATTTAAAACCTCTATCTTTGTCATGACAGATTCAAGCTATTTTCTAAAACTTTTAATCTTACTATTCTAGAACAAAATGCATTGTTACGAATCTTTATTTATCTAAAGTATCATTAACCATTATATGGTAACTTACTACAACTACTACATGCAATTAAAAGTTTGTCAAATTGAGAATAACTAAAGTTTCCGTATGATAAGTGATCTGTTCCTTGCGTAATGGGACTTACTCATTTGATTGATCATAACATGTTATTAGGAAATAAAATATTTAGATTTCTTTAACTAATTAAGTATAGATTCCTTTTTTAAAGGTATATAACAAAGAGATAATATTCCTTTTTGGCATTAAAATATAACAAGAATATCTAATTGATTCTAAATACAACAGAATTTATTGTTAGCAAGATAACAGACCATACATATTTAATCGTCTAATCCTTGAAAAAATACTGATTATTTGATTACAGAAACATTTTCTAAATGAAGAAAAGAAATTTATTGGTTGACAAATCTTTAACTGACACAACTCCATCTTCTAAGACGAAGTGTTCTACACCTAAATCCAGAGTTATAAGTAATTTGCAACAATCTAATTCATCTAAAAACCAGACATCAGTTCCTGTGAAGTCAATATTTGGTAGGGTATTTACAGACATAACAAATTTGACTCCTGTGGTTTTAGAAGAGTCTCTTTGTCCTAGAGGGAAAAATTTATCAGTAACTGATACAGGTAAATCATTATATTGATCATTCTGCTAATTTTTTGATGTTTAAAGTTTTGCTTATGTTTTTCTAAATGTACAATTTGCTTCTTTTATAATTATTTTTTAGGTTCACTTGATGAGAACTCATATCTAACACCTGTTTGTCTTAGACAATCATTGTCTTGTCAAGAACCATACTCTTTATATGGTTCCAATTACTGCATCCATTCACCACTCTCAATGCCAGGATTATATAAATTCAACTGGTATATTGATAGTATAGAACTAAATTATTCGTGTTTTTGTTATATAAATTTGACTTATGTATTAAATGTATCCTATAATATACTGCAGAATTTAGTGGATGTTTGATAAATGATGGATCAAATTTAGCTGATATACCGATTAAACAATCAACCTCATCGCTGGACAGCAAAGATTTCTTAACTTCTATCAGATCCGAAGCAATCAAATGTGAGCAGTATTTATCAACATAGCTTTATTTTTTTTATGTCTTTGGTTAGATACTCTTTTTTTTATCATACTCATATAATTACTTATATACAATTTTCAGCAATATTGGCAGATGAAAATGTTCAAAAGGAAGACTCTTTGGAGGGATCTCAGATACCACCATGATTCTCCTCTGTTTCAAAATAAAGCCTGGTTAATTTGTGGAGATTTTAATGAAATTCTTGAAGGGGATGATCATTCTCTACATGATGTTTCACCATCAAATCCACCTAGGATGAGAGATTTTCAAGATTTGGTCAGATATTGTGAGCTTACATATATGAGTTATCAAGGGCAGCGTTATACTTGGTGTAACAAGCAACAAGATGGAGTGATTTGCAAGAAGCTTGATCGGGTGTTGATAAATCAAAACTGGATTCAGCAGTACAAGGAATCGTACTCGGTTTTCGAACCAGGGGGTTGTTCTGATCATTTAAGGTGCCAAATTTATATAACAGAGAAAGTGAGTAAGATAAGGAACCCGTTCAAGTTCGTTAACACCACCACAAAGTTTCTGGGATATCACAGAGAATTACAAGACAAATGGCAGCTGGCCCCGCCTCTGTTTCATTCCACTTCTGCGATGTATAAGCTGTCTAAACAACTGAAAGGAATTAAGCCAATGCTGAGAAAGATGGGGAAACAAATGGTTGGTGACATCACCATGAGAACCAGAGCAGCTTATAGCATTCTTTGTGACCTGCAGGCGCAAACTATGGCAAACCCAACTCCACAGGCGGTTAATGTGGAGGCAGAAGCATATGAGAAATGGAAACGCTTGTCGGATATTGAAGAGAGATACTTAAAGCAGAAAGCTAAGTTACATTGGATGGTAGTTGGGGACCAAAACAATAAAACTTTTCATACGGCTGCGAAGCTCAGGGACATACGGAATAATATCAAGGAAATACACTCTGAAGATGGTCGAATTGCAGATACTCAAGAGAGCATTAAAACTGAAGCGGAAAGACACTTTAAAGACTTCCTTTCAATAAAACCTCAGGATTATGTTGAATGGTCGTGCGAGGATCTACAAAGCATTCTTGATTTCAAATGTGATGACAATGATAAGAGTATGCTCACGAGGGAAGTAACAGAGGAAGAAGTCAGAAAGGTGTTATTTGCAATGCCAAACAATAAGTCTCCAGGTCCTGATGGATTTACATGTGAATTCTTCAAAGACTCATGGTCAATAGTGGGGAATGATTTTGTGGTAGCAATCCAGTCCTTTTTTTAAGACATGATTTTTACCGAAAGGAGTCAACTCTACTATTTTAGCCCTAATCCCAAAGAAAAAAGAAGCACAAGTTATGAAAAACTACAAGCCGATATCATGCTGCAACTTTCTCTACAAAATCATCTCCAAAATTCTGGCAAACCGGTTAAAGATTATTCTCCCCAAGTTCATCACCTCAAACCATTCTGCTTTTGTTAAAGATAGATTGCTAATGGAGAATCTCTTACTCGCAACAGAAATCATCAAAGACTACCACAAGGACTCTATCTCTTCGCGATGCGCGATGAAAATAGATATATCGAAGGCTTTTGACTCAGTGCAATGGAGTTTTTTGCTGAACACTTTGCGGGCTCTTGATTTCCCAGAGCAATACGTAAGCTGGATCCGAACTTGCATATCCACAACTTCATTCTCAGTTCAAGTAAATGGAGAACTAGCGGGCTATTTCGAAAGTGAGCGAGGACTTCGACAAGGCTGCTCACTTAGCCCTTACCTGTTTGTTATTTGCATGAATGTGCTCTCTCTCAAGATAGACAAAGCTGCAATGGACAAGAGTATCGGGTATCATCCAAACTGTAAACATCTTAAACTCACCCATCTCTGTTTCGCCGATGATTTAATGGTGTTTGTGGCTGGGGATAAGAAATCTATCAAAGGAACTCTCGAGGTATTTGATGATTTCGCAATCTATTCGGGCTTAAAGATCAGTCTAGAAAAATCAACTCTGTATATGGCGGGTGTTCCCGCAGCCATTAAAGAAGACATTCTTCAAGAATTCCAGTTTGAGTATGGCTTGTTGCCGGTTAGATATCTGGGACTGCCGCTATTAACACGCATGATGACCTCGTCGGACTACTCTCCGCTGCTGGAGAAGATACGGTCTCAGATAAGCACATGGACAGCGAGAACACTTTCTTTCGCCGGGAGATTGCAACTACTCAGATCTGTCACGTTTAGCCTTACTAATTTCTGGATTGCAGCGTTTAGACTGCCTATAGCCTGCATTCAGGAAATAGACAAAATGTGCTTTGCTTTTTTGTGGTCAGGTCCCTCCTTGAACAGTAAGAAAGCAAAGGTTGCATGGGTTGATGTTTGTACACCAAAGAGCGAAGGTGGATTAGGGCTTAGATCCATTGAGGAAGCAAATAAGGTCAGTGTTTTGAAGTTGATTTGGCGCTTATTGTCGGTAAAAGGGTCCTTATGGGTGGATTGGGTGCAAAGATATTTGATTCGTCATGGTTCCTTTTGGGCTGTCAAAGAAAACACAACATGCGGCTCTTGGATATGGAGAAAAATGCTTAAGTACCGCGACATGGCCAAAAATTTTCATCGGGTAGAAGTAAGGAGTGGAGAAACCACGTCTTTTTGGTATGATTCATGGAGTAACTTGGATTGTCTCATGGAGAAGCTTGGGGAACGGGGCTGTATTGACCTGGGGATTCCTTTAACCAGTACAGTAAAGGAAGTGCTGACTATGACTCGTAGAAAGAACCATCGACAGAACATCCTTAATCTGGTGGAAGAAGAAATTCGAAAACAAAGGTTAACCCAGAGAACAATGGACCGTGATATAGCATTGTGGAAAGGGAAGAATGGCTGCTTTCGTAAGAAGTTTATAACAGGAGAAACATGGTCGTTGCTGCGTATTGCTAAGCCACCGATGGAGGGACATAAGGAGATATGGTTCTCTTATGCAACCCCAAAATATGCGTTTCTTACTTGGCTGGTGTTGAAAAACAGAATCTCAACGGGGGAGAGAATGTTGAAATGGAATAGTAATGTGAATCCAAGTTGTGTTTTTTGTAATGCACAGATGGAGACAAGGGAACACCTATTCTTTACATGTCATTACTCAAAACAGATTTGGAGGACTTTGGCAAAAGGTATTCTCTTAAACAGATTCTCGGAGAGTTGGAGGGAGATATTGAAGATACTTGCAGAAAACGTACTTGACAAAACAAAGAGCTTCTTGCTAAGGTATATTTTCCAGAACTCCATACATTCGATTTGGTGTGAACGGAATAGAAGAAGGCACGGAGAGCAGCCCTCATCGATAGAGGTACTTGTGAAGATGATAGATAAAAATGTCTGAAACCGGTTGAGCACGATCCAAGGAGGTGGAGACTTGAGATTTGAAGGTGGCATCCAAGTTTGGTTTGAATCAAGGCAATAGAGTTTACAAGATAAAAAGTTATTTTCAATTTGTTTTTTGAAAAGTTAGCATTCTATATGTATAAACGTTTATTTTTCTTCTGAATATAATTTAACATTAAATTCAAAAAAAAAAAAAATGTTCAAAACCTTTCATCAGTCAGAATAAGCCAATCTTATGCTAAACTTGGAGCAGATACCTTTTTATCCGACATAAAAAGAGAAGCTACAAAAAGTAAGTTTTTACTAAAGTTTGGTTTTTGATATTGTATTTTAATATTCAGCTTATTTCACATAATATTTATTTTCTAAATCTATTTGCGTTTTGGTTAGACACCATCATTCAGTCTAATTCAGGAACCCAGACGGTAAAGTCAGCTAAGAAGAGAACTGCTAATAGGGTGTTAGGAGACATATCAAACCAACCTGATAGCAGAAGACGACATGAGCCACTTGGGAGCAGTGTATTATATTCTGCACAAAACAAAGAAAATTATACACCAAACTGTGAGTATATATTTGATTTCATTTGCAAATATTAATATCAATAACAAAATCTTTAAATGACATTAAACATAAATTTACCATTTTATGCAATTTCAACAGTTGAATATTCAGAACAGCAACCAAAACAAAGAAAATCTAAGAAGACTCCAAATTTGGAAGATTGTCGTGTAAATTTATTTGACTCGACACCTTTGAAGGTAATAATCATCTTCTATATAGTTTATATTTGGCTTTGGATTTTTAATTTTTACTAATAAAATTTTGTTGTCAAACAGAAGAAGAAATTTCTGATCTAGAACAGGAATATGATGTGAGTAGTCAAGAAGATATGGGTTCTGATAGCAAATCTGGATATGAAACAGAATTATCAGTTGAAACACATGAAGTAATACACGTTCAGAATAAGAGGGGAACATGTAGTAAAGAGAGAAAAGGAATTAGTCTTAAGCGAAGGAAATATACTAAAAGAGCATCTAACCACATAAAAAGAAAAACAGGTTACTATTAACAAAACTCATATGTCCATAATTTCAGTGTTTACATATGAAAAAATTATTAATCTGTTTTTATTTGATTTTTTTTCAGAAGCCCTCATTGACATTCCTTATTTAGATCACGGTGGTCCAAAATGGAAATGTCAATACTGTGGTGCTATGATGAGCGTGTTAACAAAACAAGAAAAAGCTAGAAACCAAAATTCTCTCTTTGCTGTCTTAAGGGAGCAGTTAAATTGCCATTTCTTAAAGAAGCACCTGAGTTAATTAGAGAATTGCTGAGTAAGGATGATGCACTAAGCAGGCATTTCTGTGAGAATATCCGAGCTTACAACATGCTATTCAGTATGACTTCCCTTGGCGGTAAAGTTGATAGATCTAATCCACAGGGAAAAGGTCCTAATCAGTTCCAACTACATGGAGCCAATTATCATTTGACTGGTAGTATGATTCCTGGTGAAGGAAATTATGCTAAATTCTCACAGCTTTATATTGTTGATACTGAGAATGAAGTTGATAACAGATCTACTGTCATGAGGTACCATATATATTTAATATTATTTATTACTAATTTTTAGTTGTGTATTATATTAACTTTTATGGTATTTTCACTAATTTAGCATCCATTCAATTTATGTGAGTGTAGCAAGGGAAAAAATCCAAAGAAAACAACAATCAAGAATCAAGTCAGAAAGGACCTCATTGCAAAGCTCATCAAATTGTTGGATAATAGCAATCCCTACGTTGAAAATTTCAGGATGGCAGAAGATAAGTTGGATAGTAATGATGGTGAACCGTTCTAAATGAAGATTGTTAGTGATAGGGTAGGAAAAGATGGAAGAACTTATTCCAACCCTACAGCGTCTGAAGTTGCAGCATTGATTCCCGGAGATTTTCGTCCTGAAATGCCTACACGTGATATTATTGTTCAAGATAAGAAAACAGGACAGCTTTCAAGAATAAGAAGTTCATCCTTCTTATGTCCCAATGCAATATCCTCTAATATTTACTTATGGTGAAGATGGATTTAGACCAGGAATAGAATAGGGATATACAGGCAAAACAGAAAACAATCAAACAAGTGTATAAGTATGAGGCAGTGGTATGCTTTCAGAATACAAGAGAGATTTGATGAAGCACAGACGCTACTACGTTCAAAGCATTTGTTCCAACAGTTCTTGCTAGATGGATACACAACACTGGAATCCAACAGGCTATCCTATATTAAGTTTAACCAGTCTAATCTGAGATGTGAGAATTATTCTACTCTTAAGGCTGCCTCAGAAGCTGGAAACACCAACATGGGTGAACAAGGTAAATCAATACGTATTCCGTCTTCTTTTACTGGTGGACCTCGCTATATGTTGAACAGTTATTATGATGCTATGGCTACGTGTAAAATGTATGGTTTCCCATACCTGTTTATAACATTTACATGTAACCCCAAGTGGCCAGAAATAACTAGATATTGTAAAGAGCGTAAAATTAATACGGAACGTTGAGTGGTGTAACCAATCCAGTTCTATCAAATACTTATTTAAGTATATTAACAAAGGACAAGATCGTGTAGCTATCGTTGTTGAACCTAAGGACAAGAATACTGATACGGAGAGTGGATCAGCAACTGGCAGTAAAGAAAAAAATAAAGATGAAATCAAAGATTACTTCGATTGCAGGTATGATATAATATTCCTTAGGGAATATATCTACTATATCAGTTCTATAATTTCAGTTTGCAATAATTTACATTTTTTTTCCCTTACTAAATAGGTATGTTTTAGCTTCTGAAGCTGTTTGGAGGATATTCAAATTCCCCATTCAGTTTAGGACTACACCTGTGATGAAGCTTTCTTACCATCTACTTGGAAAGCAGCCATTATTTTTCGATGGCACCGAGAATATTGATGAACTATTGGATAGAAAAGCAAACGAAGATTCTATGTTTATGGCTTATCTTAATCTGAATAAGGAGAATGAGTTTGCTAGACAGTTCACTTACGCAGAGATTCCTCAATATTTCACTTGGGATGGATAGAATAAGCAGTGGAAGCTTAGGGAAAGAGGTTTCTGTATAGGGAGAATAAACTATGCCTCCATTAAAATGGAACCAGAATATTACATGAGGATCCTTCTTGGGATAGTAACTGGTCCAAAGAGTGATGAAGATATCAGAACATACAAAGATGTTGTGTATGAGACATACAAGGAGGCATGTTTGGCACGTGGTATTCTAACAAACGATCAAGCCTATATTGATAGTATAGTGGAAGCAAGCTTATTTTTCTTTGGAGATCATCTTCGTAATTTCTTTTCTATGATACTTCTGGATAAATGTCTTGCAAGACCGGAGTATGTGTGGGAAATGTGTTGTGGAATTTTAACGGAAGACATCGAAACAAAGAAAAGAAATCAGTACAACAATCCAGGTTTGTTGAGATACAATTTTGTTTTCCGGTGGTTTGCTTGCTTTCCGTTTCTGTTATAACAAAATCGTGTTTTTCGTTTTTACTCCAGATTTAGTATTAACTGATGCTGAAAAAAGAAATTATGCTCTTTAAGAGATAGAAGATATGTTGTTGTGTAATGGGAGCACTCTGACAAACTTCAAAGACATGCCTAAACCTACTCAAGAAGGTATAGATCATTCAAACCGTTTTATTACAGAAGAAAAAAACTATAACCGTGATAATTTGCGAAAAGACCATGATGAGTGGGTTAATAAGATGACTTCTGAGCAAAAAGGCATTTATGATGAGATCATTGGTGTTGTTTTAGAAAACAGTGGAGGTGTTTTTTTGTTTATGGATTTGGCGGAACCGGTAAAACTTTCATGTGGAAAACTCTATCTGCCGCAGTTCAAATGAGGGGTTTGATTTCTGTTAATGTCGCGTCTAGCGGGATTGCTTCTTTGTTGTTAGAAGGTGGTAGAACTGCACATTCTAGGTTTGGTATCCCTATTCATCCTGATGATTTCACAACATGTCATATCGTGCCTAACTCAGACCTTGCTAATATGCTTAAGGAAGCATCTCTTATCATATGGGATGAAGCTCCTATGATGAGTCATTATTGTTTTGAATCATTGGATAGAAGTCTAAATGATGTTATTGGAAATGTTGATGGAAAGCCATTTGGTGGTAAAGTTGTTGTTTTCGGAGGTGATTTCAGATAAGTACTCCCTGTAATACATGGTGCTAGTAGGGCAGAGATTGTTTTAGCTTCATTAAATTCATCTTATCTCTGGGAACATTGCAAGGTCCTCACTTTGACAAAGAACATGCGTCTTATGGCTAATGATTTGGAAAAAGATGAGGCAGAGAAAATTAAGAGTTTTCTGATTGGCTCCTGGCCGTTGGTGATGGTAGAGTTTCAGAGCCTAATGATGGTGAAGTTCTCATCGATATTCTAGAAGAGTTACTGATTAAAGATGTAAATGATCCTATTGAAGCTATTACCAAAGCAGTTTACGGAGAATTGGATTTGTTGCAGCCTAATAATGATCCTAAATTCTTTCAAGAGAGAGCTATATTGTGTCCAAGAAATAGTAATGTCAACACCATCAATGACATCATGCTTGAGAAACTTAATGGTAAGCATTAAGTATTAATACTAAAATCTTTAACTGTAATGTATAAGAAACTTATCTAACAAATTTTCCCTAAACAGGTGAAGCAATGACTTATTTAAGTGCAGATTGTATTGATCCTCAGGATGGCGCTTCATTAAACAATCCTGTCTTCACACCTGATTTCCTCAATAGTATCAAGCTTTATGGTTTGCCAAATCACAGTCTAAGCCTCAAGATTGGTGCACCGGTTATGTTACTGAGAAATATTGATCCAAAAAATGGGCTATGTAATGGTACTAGATTGTAGATAACGCAGATGGTAATCATATACTTGAAGCCAGAGTGATTACTGGAGATAGAATCGGAGACAAAGTGATAATCCCTAAATCTCAGATATCACCTTCAGATACCAAATTGCCTTTTCGCATGAGAAGAAGACAGTTTCCAATATCTGTGGCTTTTGCAATGACAATAAACAAAAGCCAGGGACAATCACTTAAAGAGGTAGGGATTTTATCTACCTAGAACAATATTTTCTCATGGCCAGCTGTATGTTGCCTTATCAAGAGTCACTTCAAAAAAAGGTATGAAAGTTCTTATTGTGGATAAAGAAGGAAAAACTCAGAGTCAAACAATGAATGTCGTCTTCAAAGAGATCTTTCAGAACCTAAGGAATTAGGATAGTTTTAGTTTTTTTGCTTCTGTTATTTAACTTTGCAGATGTTTTGTAGTGTTTTTTAAAACAGCAAGTTCCTTTCCGCAGTCATTTTAATCCAAACATAATCAGACTCTCTTCAACTACATTAGTGTAAGTAACCAGAGTTCATTTTCTAGACAACATATGTCATGTTTTAACATTTACGACAAAATCAAGAAAGCTTAGTTCAATTATAACTCTGATTGAGACAAACAACAACTTCAATTTGTGTCTAAACTGAAACAACAGATCCAAAACTAACCTTATAGAAATGATTATTGGTTTAAGTGTCGTCGATTAGAGAAATTTGATCTGCAAATGGTTTCATTCAGGTTATGTTCTTCATTGATCCCCTCTCCCAGATTTCTAACAGAAACCAATTCATCATCTCAAGTGCCTTATCCGAATCCTATATGAAATCTGAAAAAGATAATTGATCACAGAATCGAGATACTGATTAGTGTCTCAAATTATTACAGATGCTAAATTTTCTTGAAACAATTCAATTGAATTAGAATGAAGCTTACAAATTTAGAAGAATTGGCGCAGAGAACATGTCGATTGATGTGAGCTTATGATCGGATAATCAGCTTCTTCGGTATCATCGGTAAAGCTTAAGCATGTCAATGGATGTTAACTTTCGGTGGAGAACGAGAATCATCGTTCTCATTTTTTTTTTCTTTTTCTTTGTCTTAAAATACACAACTTATATTTCTTTAATTTTTTAAAAATTGAATTTTAATTTTATTTGTTTACTTTATCTTCAATTTTTATAAAAATAATTATAAATGTTAGAATCTTTGTTATGCTAAAAACAAATTCTCTTCAAAACTATATAGTAAAAGAACACTTATAATCACAAAAACAATTACACCACTTTTACTATTTCACATTTTAAAAACTACTTTACTTATATTAAGATTACAAACACATTTTATAATTAATACACCTATTTAAATACATTAAATCACATTCTTCTAATTACTAAATAACAACCAACCAATAAAAAATACCAATTATTAGTTATAAAGGATTAAATTTAAAAACAAATTTTATAAATTATGTTTATAAAACATAATCAACTACTTAATAAGAAAACCGCACAAAATCTACGTCCGCGGGATACCGCGGGTTAAATCCTAGTTATGTAGTAAAATGACCAAACATTTTATATTGATTTTTTTTTGTCTGCCAATTCCTTGCATTAGAACGGAGGTACAAATCTAACATCTTATATTTGACTTTATTCAAACGTACAAGTGACCACAATGTGGTGCAACCTTTTTATTAATATAAATCCAAACGTGCATTAGTAAAACAAACGAATCATCAACAATTGATAAAATAAAATAATGATCTATTTAGATCCTAATTGGAGCTTTTGCATGAGGTGATCGCATGTCTCGGATCTTCTTTTCTTTTGAAAGTATTCCTGCTAACCTTCACAGCCAAAATTTAAATATATTAGCAAAATATTGTTAACCACGTAACTATGAATGATTAAAGCTATCGAATGCAAAAAATAGGCCACTTACTTTATAAGAGCATGTTCATTAGTCGTTTCATAAGCATTTTCGTTACAACCCGAGTCTAGGTTGACTCTTGCAACAGGTTTTTTGAGTAGTTCATCTCCTGTCTTGGCGAGAATGTCAAGATTCTCCGCGGTAGCGATATCAACAGAAGCAGCATCCCCAGTTAATGTGTCATCCTATATAATTGATACCCATATCTTAGGAATTATGGCGACAAAGAAAAATAAATGGTTAGTGCGTTGATTTTGATACCTGGATGCGAATATAGTTGGCTTCGGAATGAAGAGCTTGAAAAACGGCAGAGAGATGGAAATCAACCATGTCGGAGCTAGCTTGCGAGAAAGCATCAATGATAGGTGTAGAGTTGTCGTGTGTTAACCAACTCAACAATCCCCAACCAGCTACTTCTTTAGCATTGAATTTTTCTTCGGCTTTATGATTTCCGGTTCCAAGCGAAAGCACAAGAAACCTTCCGTAATCATTTGGTCTTATTGGGAAAAAATCACTGCTTCCCCTTGTGATCTCATTCGTTACCTCCCCAATGGCCAGCAAAGCCTATATTCGACATAACCAATATTTGATATATTACTCAAGAGTTTTAAAGAAACATTTGTATCGACTATTATAAGAGAGCCTATACTTGACATAACCAATATTTGATAGATTATTCAAGATTTTAAAGAAACATTTGTATCGACTATTATAAGAAATTCCTTAAGTGAAAAATGAAATATAGGCTATCATTGTGTTTTATCTTATAAAAGAATAATTCAATTATGTTTAAGATAATAAGTCTATAAATGTTGATATTCATCGTATAGAAACCCTATTGCGACATAAATCAGATCTCTAGAAATTTACCGGGTTGTTAGCTGCAACTCCACCATCAATAAGATTGTATTCTTTAACGTTTCCGGTTGAATCTTCAACTTTGAAGAAATGGGCAGGCAAGTATGTAGGGGCAGCTGAAGTTGAGATGGCAATGTCAGCGAGGGTTGCGTTCTTGAGAGGATGATTTTTTACCTATAAAATAGTCATATATATTATACCAAAGTTTTGTTAATTAATATATTGTAATTCCAAAAATAGAACAAGCTATAAACAAACCTCATAACTACTAAAGATAGTAGGTTGAAGATACTTGATATCGAACGTTGGAATGACAACGTTGGTAAGTGTTTGACTCAACTTTGTATCACCCAACTTAGCGTGGATAAGCTGATGAAGGTATTTACCGTCATATTTCGGACCAGTCAAGGACTTCACAAGGTTTTTGGCGGCCGAGAATGGGAAATGATCTTGAGGGAAGATCTTTGGACATTGCTCAAGATAGAAATCTTTAATCTCAGAGGCTGCAAACAAGGGTCGGCCTTCCTTATTAGGCGCGGTGAGCATGGCTGTAACCAGACCACCAGTGCTTGTTCCTGCAATTACATCAAAGTAGTCTGCAAGCCTTGCTTCTTCTCCATCCAATTTCTATGCATTCATGTATATATATATATATATATATAGAGTTAAAACAAGAATAATGTTATAAACATATTATATGTGTAGTTAGGTAGTACATATATACCTGAAGTTCCGACTCGAGAAAACCAAGGATAACGGCAGGGATTAGCCCTCTAATGCCACCACCGTCGATGCTGAGGATTGTAACTAAGTTTCCATAGGTCGGGGGCTGGAGTGGAGATTTGGGGCTGTCCATTTGCATCTTACGAAATAAGCAAAGTAATTATGTATTGATACTTTTGTTTTTTTTTGTTAATGGATATCTATGTATTGATACTTGAGGAGATAGAACTTTGATTATGAGATATTATGAGTCGTTAACAAACTCTATGTATTTATAGGACACAAGTGGCTGCTGTTTCAAAGTTAGACCATGTCTTCATTCTTAGGATATTCACTCGTCAAATGAACTGGCATAGCTTCATCCGTTTGTATTGAACTCTAATTTAATTGGTTCTTGATTTCTTCCTTTGTAGACAACATGGACTTTTCGTGAGCCTCTTTACTTCTTCCACATTAAGACCATGTCAACCCTTTTCCTGATTTTTTTTGTTCAAATGAAATAAACTTCCCCATATTTTCGGGTTTCTTGGTATGTCACTTTTTCTAATGAATTATCAGTTTTGTTTTTTGTTTAGATCCTGACCACTAGTTCACACGCAAAGGATCGTTCTTCTAGTCACCTAGAGATGTTCATGAGAGAAAACAACCTACGTTGTAATATAACTGCTAATTATACTTCCAACAGTGAATTTTATTTATAAATTAAACAACAACGAAAGCATGCATGGTCAATCATCGGTCATTGAAGTTACTTTACTTTCAATATATTATGGGTAAAGACAGCTGTGTCATGGGATTTTTTGAAAAGATCAATGCCGTGACAAATAGAAAGTTACAAAATATATCTTTTAGGGCAACATTAAAAAGTCTTTAGGATTTTAGCCGCCACTCAATACTTATCCCATCACTGCAACTTACATTGACCAAAAGAAGTCAATTAGTACATCAACATTTTTTCTCATTTAACACCCTTAGTTTAATTTACTATAATAATTTCAAATAATATAAATGTACATTTTTCCCTGAAAAAAATACTTTTGTTCTTTTTAAATCCCCCAAAATTCAAAAATAAATATGAAATTATTTATTGATAAACTTAATTCGAAGTTTTTGTTTATGTAATATTGGATCATTTAATAGATATATACTTAAAGTCCATCTAACTATACATATATATATATATATAATATGTATAATTCGATGTAATTTGTAAAATTATAAATGATTTTAAAACCTATAAACCATCTGGTAGCTGTGAGAATATTAAATTGGAATTGTCACTTATGGTTAGTCATGTGAGAAAATTTTGGAAGAGATTTAAGCTAAATTTATTGGTTTATATAATTTTCTTATGGTTGAACATCACAGTTATAAAAATAAAAATAAACTAAAAGTGATTTTTTTTATTTATTCAAGCAATAACTTATTGATGTGGATGTTTTATTACAAGAATATAAAGTATACATAGTATCTTTTTTTTTTTTTGGCGGTGACACAATATTAAAATTTCGTAATATATTTTTGGAACTATTGACAAACCAAAAATGTAATCGCATATAATATTATTATATTTTTCGCAAAAATCTAACTGAGAAATTTTGTGAACAGTATACTTTTTTTCCTTTCAAATCACATGATTCGATGTTGATATCCTCGAATATCTTTTTTCAAGACATTTGCAGTCTTAGCAAAGTTGAAATTTATTCATAATTGATTAGATGAAATTCTTTGTAGATTAAAAAGATGGAAAACAAAGTTTGTCACTTTATACTCACAAACCAATGTGAAGTATTTACAATTGGTTGTTTTTTGGATCCAAACTACGATTGAAAAACACCAATCAAGCCCATACTATCCCAATATAAAATCATGAGTCGTAGTTGTAATTTTTTTTTTGTCATCTGAATTTTATTAAGAACCCAAGGTAGAATACGAGTTGAAATAAAAACGCCGGCGGACTAACGAAATGTCCCCAGAAACTTAGCCCAAAAGAGGGAAGCAAAACCCCAACAGAACGGGGAAACTATTTACACCAGCAATGAAATCAAACGAAGAGACAATATATCTAAAGAAAATCATCCGTTAAGGAAACAAGAAGACCTAAACACTAAAATTGCGCAAAGAAACCAAAAACTCTCACTAAGCTTTTCCAAAGAAACTGTGAACGCCGGAAGCACCAATAAGATCGGATAGACCTCACACCGAAGTCAAACCAGTAGCAAAACCGTAAGGGAGGAAAGCAAGAAGCCACCGATAGGAGAGACACAAATACAAACACCATCACACCTTACCAACCGGACCGAGATAGCAAAATGCACTAGGGACAAGGCAAAAACCTTGAAAATCGACTAGAGATAAGCCAATTAAGATCAACAGTTCTTACACGCGGCCACTCGTCGAATGCAGCTTCAACACACCTACATACAAAAAGCTGATGACGTCCTCGCAAAAGAAGAACTAGAGATTGAATCCATTGCTTCGCCTAGAACCTAACTCCAAGGAAGATAGGCTAGTAGGTAGCTCAGCAACAAAATACCATCAAATTGGCCAACACCAAGAACGAAACCAGACCAAACTGCAACCACGAACAAGTAAAAGAACGCAATAGAGAGGTAGAGCAAAGATCTAAAGAGTAAATCCACAAACAGAGTCACCACCATCGATACAAGTCTCACAAACAAACACAAAATCTACGAGAAGACCAATGAGACAACGAGACTGAGCCACCTAAGTTCAAATCCGATCTGGGAGGGGAAGAACCGTACCGTCGAGGATGTCCATCAACAACCACAAAAGCAAAGGAACCGATAGATCCAACATATAAGCGCCAAGACACCACTCAGAGAAGCAACACACCTCTCCGATAACCTTCAGATCCATCAATTAAGTGCTCCCCCACCAAAATTTTGCAGATCTAAAACCAAGAAGACATCAAAAATTTCTCGTCGAAACACCACTCTTCCACAGCCGACCAAAGCACATACAAGGAAAGGAAAAGGAGGGGAGACCGACGCCGGCACTAAAGGAGCCGCCACGCGTCGGTCAGATCTTGGTCAAGACGGTGAGGTTGATGAGCGGCGATAATTAGGTAGATGTCAAGTTTCCAACTGGAGTTGTAGCTGTAATTATTTTGACTTTTTAGGTTTGACTATTAAAAATCATATGCAAAGAAACAGTTACATTTTTTTTTTTTTAGCTACATTTTATTTAAGGGTGAATTGCAAAACTAACCGATTTCCAAAATTGAATTAATAAAATAACACTATGAATCTAGAAATTAAGAAACTAACGAATGTGGGCTGGGAAATGTCCACTCTATCCTTACTTTGTGTATGCGCAAGATAGGAGAGAAATGAAGTTGGTCGGGTCAAAACATGATCGGAGAAGCGATTGGTGAATGTGATTGGAGTTGCTTCTTCGGTTTTCTCAGCCTATCTAATTAAAAAAAGGATTATTTTGTTGTTCATCTTTTCTAGATCTGTGTTAGTTAAGTTGATGTAGACAAAGAGGTGAGAGGTGAAAGGTGTACAATGAATAGAGGGGTAGAATAGTCTTAATATATAATATACAGAGAATATCAAAACAGTTTTTTTTTTAGGTTAGTTCTTTAATTATTAAATTTTGTTTTGGTTATAGATCCAAATTTTCCTTTATTTAATCTAATGTTTTTTCCTCAATCAGTGTATGTTATATTTAATGCTTATATATTATTAAAAGTTTGTATGTTTAAATAGATCTCGCATTTCATATATATGTCATTTATATCATCAGTTTGTCATTTTCGTTGGTTTAAAGCATGAACTTTGGAGCTAGTGATTTAAATCCTTATTTTATGTAGATCTGATGATTTAAATCCTAAATTTTATGTTGACTTTCAATTTAATCACGAATTCTCGTTGACTAAGCCAATTGAGACACATTGTTAACTGGCTAAACGGAGCAATCGAACGAAGAGAAAGATGGAAACCATGTTGGTGCATAAGAAAAATTATGTGATGGCTTCGATGTGCCAGTTATGCGATGACTTTGTCTTATTGATCCGTTTAGCCAGATAGCGATATGCCTCAATTAGCTTTGTTAATAAGAATTCATGATTAAAATGAAAATTAATATAAAATTAAGAATTTAAATCACCAGGTCGAGAATTTATGATTTAAACTAACAAAAATGGTAAAGTGATGTGTTAAATGACATTTTTCCCTAATTTGTATGTTTTAAAATTTGCAAACTGTTATATATTATATTATTCAGACCAAGTGGAACCCAAAATCAATGAATAAGTTTGATACGGCATATCATCAATCTCTCCAATATGATTAGTAACTGAGTGAATCTGTATCAGAACAGACACCTTAATTTGCCGTCATCATCTTATCACAATGATCCGATTAGCTGAATTATTATTATAATTTTTACTTTTTGAAATTAAATGCTTATTAATTTATTTATTTATAATATGATTAAAGAGAAATTCATCTTAATCAAGAAAGAGGGTATTGAAGGCTTTGAGCCATTGAGAATAAAAATGATGACTATGTGGTATGTATCCATTGGGTATTTGATCTTTACTACTATCTCGTTAAACTGGGTGTATATGATAATTTACAAAAGCTAGTTTTGGGCCGTTGATTAAGGTAGCAATTGGGCCGTTGACTACGGATCTACTGAAATGTGGTTCTATTTAGGTTGGATAGTTTGAGTTTCAGGTAGTTTGGATTAGGCAGGCGACAAATATCCCAACCGAGAATTCTGCACCGAGATTTTTGGTTTTCGGTTTGGCTTCAATAAGGAAAGCTAGCTGAACCGATCATAACCTTTGTAAATCGTGTGAGGTTACCTGAAATTTTTGGTTCATTTGAGGAGAACCGAACGGTTAACCGAGGTCTTCTTCTTTTTCCTTTTCTTTCGTCGGATCTGCTATTTGTATCAGCCGCTGTCGAGCTTCTAACGTTTCACTGAAAGCCAATGTTTTTACTAGGCTTGGCCCAACTTTTTTTTTTTTTTTTTTTTTTTGACAACCCATTAATTGATATATCAAACCAAATTACTCAATAAACCGATTTTAATTGAAACGAACCAAATTAACCAATTTTAACCGAGCAAATCTAAAAATTTTGGTTTATTTTGATAAAATTTGATTAACCAAAATAAACCGAGACCCGACCCGAATAGATTATTTATTCGGTTAATTTCAGCATTCATTTCAATAACAAAAATAAACCATAAACCGATTTAACCAGCTCAGTTCCATTTATGTCCGTACCGTTAGTTTGGATATAGAGATTCATGATGCAGCGCATCTTCACATATGTTGGGCCTCGCTCGAGCCCATCACGTTGTCGGTTTCATTAAACCGACTTCAACTGTTTTGTTATCTTTTAGATTTGTTCTCATCGTTATCTAGGATCTCTTTTGTTAGGATTAGGCTTTAGTTTATTTGGCTTTATCTACTTCACCTCTATAAAGAGGAATCGCAGCTCATTGTAAAGGACACTTTTGATATTGAATTCTCACAGAGTACGTTTTTAAGAGCCTTATTCTTAAGGTCCTGCAAGGAGGACTTGCATCCACTTGTTGTAATCGTTCTTAGAACCGATCACAACAACCCTTTTCATCTCTCTCTTCTCCTTTTCATCTTCTTCTTCACGTTTCTTACTCCTCTGTTTTGGCATCCTTAAAACAGATCATCCTCTTCTCCTCTCTTTGCTTCCGCCTCCCTATCAATTCAGGAACCATATTAGAACGAAAGGAAATTGGATTGGTTTCAGTTCGGATAGCTATTTGTTCGGGTCGGTTTGGATAATAAATTAAATAACTTTTTCGAACCAAATTTTTTGTTAGTTATAAATTACAGAAAAAAAACAGAAAAATATCTTAATTACCAAAAACTAACCGAGATATTCAAACTAACAGAAAAACTAATTGAACTAACCAGAAGTAATCGAACAAATATAAAATTTCCGAACTAATCGAAAAACTAACTGAAAAACTAAAATGTGAGTTTCAATTTCGGATAGTACGGTTACCTAATTGGTTTTTTGAGTAATACTCGAACCAAACCATCCAATTTGATTGGTTCCAAATGACAATATTCGTTCGGTTATTTTGCACCATCCTAAATCGAACCAAACCATCCAATTCGGTTTGGTTCGGTTTGGATATTACCCCTTGGAATAAACAACTCAATCATCAAAATACATATGTAATCACACAGAAAGATTGTTACATATATTTATAGTGCTCTAGGACATTTTTCATCGACATAATGTCCTACAATGTAAATTATGTAAGATATTTCAGTGAAGAAGTATTAAAATGAAACACATCCATTAGTTAAGTTTGTGATGAGTATGATTCAAAATATATTTGGGAACCTGGCCGACCATGAGATAATTTGGGCTAGAAACAAAACCAAATTAACGGGGTCGGCCCTAAGATAAGTTGAGATTAGAAAGCGAAGAGAGGGTTTGTGTTTGTGTATGTCGATGTAAGAGCATAGAAATCTTCAAAGTTAAGACTTAAGAGTCGTGCAGTAGGAGGATATAATAAAAAATAGAGTTTTTTTCTTAATTAGGCAGGCCCACATGAAAGAATATTAGATACTTTGTAATGTTTTGGGCTTACGTTTCTTTCACTCCCTATATAGACTATATATATAAAAAAAGTTATTTATAAATAGGCATGTTAAATTTTGGGGCCACAACAAAAGTTTCACTAGACTGTCACTACAAAAAAAGTCCACATTGATAGCAGTAGACGATAACGCATTTTCCTGACCTGCTATAATAGATGAGTTCGTGATTTTGGTTACTTTTTAATAGCACCTGATAAATGCTAAAACCAAAAATCCTTAAACGGGAAACAAAAATGACCTATTCCGCCAACACTTAGCAAAACTTTTCACAAACATTTCCTTCTTTTACCCAAAACGTATTGAGAACTTCTCACGGACTTAGACCATCTGCATTGGGGGATCACCCCCCCTGATCTAAGCATTATTTAAATCCAAAAAAATGGGTCAATGGGCTTAAGATCAGGAACTGGGCTCTTGACTTGGATCTGTTCTTGTGGGTGTTGCGGGGTGACGTGGCATTTGGGCATTGGTTGGAATATTCAACATATTTGGAATAAATTTGGATAATAAACTATGTATTAATTAGATAAAATGTTTTTGTGCTTTTATTAAGTAATATGTTTGTTTGTTTATTGTTATTTATATTTTTAATGTTTTTTTCATAAATATTTAGTATTGTATTTTCACTTTTATTTTCAGTTTTTCATAAATTTGGCATTTGCAATTTATATGTTATTTTTAAATGTTTTAATAATTGTAAAATCTTAATTTAATTTAGATTATTATATTATTAAGTCTTAAGATCTTACACATGTTCTCCCACTAATCAACTTCTAAACAAAAGATCTAAACACATGATCTTACATTATTTTAACATTATATTCTCTATAAGAACACCGTCACATGATCCCCATGATGCCCTTAGACCTAAAAAAAAATCGATTCTCACAGACTTAGTGGTCTCCCTCTCTCATCCTTTCGATCTCACTGTTCTCACTCTATCGCTACCATTTCCATCACTCTATCGGTAACGATGGGTCTATCAACAAATCTCCATAGCCTCAACCTTCGATTCCACTTTCTTCACCGGTCTTTGTTCTTTTCCATCCTAATCCCATCTAATTCATCAAAAAATTTCTCCTATACGCGAAATTCCCCTCCATCAAAGCCCAAGCCTCCACTAATTTTGAAAGGGGATCTAGGGTTTTTCTGATTTTGATTGAATTTTGAGTTTATCATTTCGTCTCTAACGAAATTGGTAATGCAGGTGGTAACGGAGGAGTCAAGAAGCCACATCGTTACCGTCCTGGAACCATCGCTGTTCGTGAGATTCATAAATCTAGTGAAGATGAGATTAGAGCCGAGAAGAATCCTCGCCCATTTGATGAAGATGATATCGCTCTCGTAAAGAATTATGTAAGCGTTTCTCTGGAACCTTATTTGAGTGGTGTTTCAGATTTTGTCGATTTTTACTCAAATTTTCTAGGTTTGGTTTCTTGAATGTGATAGTTTCGTCTCTTTCCTCTAGAGTAATTTTGAGCTAGATTTGTTCTTGATTGCCATTTTATGAGCATGAATTGTCTGTTTTGTTCAATTTCATGCTATTTACTTACTTTGTTTTCTCATGAGTTTCGAGCTAGATTTTGTGCCTCACTGTTTGAATAATTCAAAGTTGAAACTTTCATAATATGAGTCATATACTTTGTTGTATCTTTTAGCTTGCTTGTCGGATTTTGAATTTCAGGTTTGATTCATTCAGTCAATAGATTATTTTCTGTCAAAGCACTATGTTAACAGGTTTAGTTCGCTCCTTTTGGATCAATACATGTTTGGTTCCAGCTCTTTAATGATCGTGAGAGGTTTAGATATGATGCATATTTTCAATTACAAAACATGATGCAGGTTTTCACAAGATGCAGGTTTTCACAAGATGCAGGTCTTCACATGTGTAGGTTTTAACATTATACATAACGGTACCCACCATCAATACTTTGTTTAATGGCTTATGGTTGTGAACTTGTGATGCTAACGTTTTCTATTAAAAAAATATGGATGTCTTGATTTAGCAGGGATGATCCGTTGATGATGTTTATGTTTAGTCAGTAACTTCTACTAATTTCAGAAAGTTTTTGTCACTATGTGCATGTCTCCTTTGGTCATTGATTCATACGTGTGTTTTGGCCACAGTTTTTTCTATTTGTTTGCGGTTTTCTTTTTGTCTAGTTCTTTCAATATCCAGAAGCCAAAAGAGAAGAGCTTCTTTTTAGAGCTAGAGCTTCCTATATCTAGTATTCATCTCTTTTTTTTTAACCTCCTTAGTGTATTTTGTGTTTTCAGTGTTCTCATAATTTCTGTGGATCTGGTTGTTGTTGTTGTTGTCTAGAAGTTCAAGTTGTGGAGACATGTGACTGAGGCTAAGAAGAAACATTCAGAGAAGTAAAACTCGTTTTGCCTTACCTTTGACTTGAATGTATTGTTTCTATATGTGATATTGTTTTTGTTTTTCAGGAAGGTGACGAAGTCTGATGAACCTAAGCCAAAAAGACTTAGAATAGCCAAGGATACGAAGAAGAGCTCTTCTACCTTAAACATGCCCAAACGACCTCTTACGGGCTTCTTTATCTTCGTGTAATGTTCATCATTTCACACTTACTTTTGTTGATAGTTAGTTGTTTAGTCTTTGGGGATTATGCTGATGTTGCCTTTCACTTTGCAGGAATATATTCTGTCATTCTTTTTGACGAGAGCATCTAAGTTCTCTCATTAAGGATGTAAGACTTTAACTTAGCTGATTGCTATGCTTGACTCCTATGTAAAGTGTTTATGAGATTTACCAAACTGTGTATTTATATATGATTGTAGGTTGCAAAGATCGGTGGTGGAAAGTGGACGTCTATGACTGAGGAATTGAGTTGCTTTATTATCTTGTTTCTTTGTTAGTTTCATAGCGATTTGTTTC
This sequence comes from Arabidopsis lyrata subsp. lyrata, assembly GCF_000004255.2. Classification (NCBI taxonomy): domain Eukaryota; kingdom Viridiplantae; phylum Streptophyta; class Magnoliopsida; order Brassicales; family Brassicaceae; genus Arabidopsis; species Arabidopsis lyrata. Next base: position 7,138,938 of record NW_003302552.1, read on the forward strand.
TCTTTGTAGTTTATCTCATAAATTAGTACTTTGTTGTGTAAGAGTAATAGTTAGATTTTTTTGTATAAGACTTGTTATATATGTTTTGTGTAATGAATATTTTTGATAATTTATGTAATAAAAAGAAATTATATATAAATCCAATAAAATAAATATTGCAAAACAGGGTTCAAAAATGCAAATTAAATAAAAATCAAATTAAATTTATATAGCGGAACAATAATGTTACAACATTTTATAAAACAACACTAAACGTGTGTTACAGTAAAATATATTATAGCATTCGATTAGCGCTTAAATATATAGACATTTAATAACATGCCAAAAAAACGTTATCGTATGTGGGGGTCTACCATAACAGGGGCCTAAAATAGCATTTATGAAAACACTATCAATGACATATTATAGCTCTTCTCTCGTGTTAATAATGTAGATATTTCTTGTAGTGTGTGTCCAAGACCGGCCTTCATCGGAAATGCAATCATTTATCATCGTTTAAGTGTTTATAAAGTTACTTAACATTGTTGATGGCAGTGAAAAAACCAATATTTTGAAAGTTTAAAGAACTTCACAAATCCAATATTGGGACCAACAACACACTTAAAACTGATCCTCTAAATTTAGAGGAAGAGAAAGAAACAAATATGCAAATGCAATTGCAAAATTTGCTTCCTCTTTTGATGTGTTCTTTGGTTTTTTAGCCCCACCTTGGTTAATATCACTGATAAAATGTGAGAAAAATGTACTTTGTTAAATATTAATCTAAATATGGTATGTTTGACGAAAAAATAAAATTACTTAAAATTATATAATTAGTAACATCATCTGTTGTAATTAAAAAAACTCAACTAAGTTGTGATAGGCTACTGTTGTTTGAGATGACCAAAAATTGATTCTCCACATGTATTTCCAAGTCAATTCTTTCATTTAGCGGGTTTGGCCATTGATGTAAAAAGACACATATTCTTTTGGGTTTAATGTTGTTAGTCTGAATATTTGTTTAAAATTCTTTTAATTAAAAAAAAATGAAATTTAAACGAATTATAAAATTTGATACAAACTTGTTTTCTATACAAACTTGTTTTCTATCAAATCCGGGTCGGGTAATGTAACTCAAAACTTGATACGACCCTCTCCACTTTGCCAGCCTTGTTCATCTAAAAATAAAACGAATTCAGTTTTTGTTGTTGTATGGGTCAAGCAGTTTGGTTTAACAACTTTTATACGTGGAGTGGACCTGGACCAATGGACACCGAGAGGCCATAAAGGAAGCACCTAATTTTCTTTATAAAAAACTAATCTAAATAACAAAATAAGTAAAATAAAAATAAAAAAGAACCCAAACAAACCGAAAATAATGAAAAGAGAGAGAGAATGACAGATGGATAAAGAAGATGAGGATGAGAGCTAGCTTCATGATTTGTCTCCGCGACCGCAATTATCTCTTTCTAATTTCTGTCTGAAATAATAAATTAACTTCTTCTACTACCTCCGATCATCATCCTCCGGTAAGAAGACTTCTCGGCTCTTTCTTGATTCTTCTTGATACAGCTTTTTGTCGGCTTAATCCAACTTTGTCTTTTTCATATTTATAATTTTTTTCTCCAGCTGATAAATTCAGAATTCTTGTTTATTATTTGAATTTCTAGAAAAAAATCATTGTTCGTATTTATCTTAAATCCTGGAATTGATTATTAACTCACGTTTCTGATTTGTTTACATAAAAGATGAAAAGCCGATGATCAACAAAGATTATAATATGTTTGATTCTTGAATTCCATATTTATTTGATTTGAGTATGTTTCACTGAAACTAGAATTTGATCAACAATGATGTTTTATATTCAATTTTTCTCAATTGTCTACAATTTCAATATTTTTGTTTTTGTAGTAATTTCAGGTAACAGGCGAATGGAGGACTTAAAAACTGTTGAAGCATCTGATGTTGTTAGTGACAACGTTGAAACAGTAAATCCTGAGTTGATCGAATCGGCCATTCGAGAATCTTACACACAAAATGTAACAAAGGTTGATAATATTCCACAATCTCAAACTGATACTGAAGAGACTCAACAATCTCAAACTGATGACACTACCGGCAATACGAAAATTTATGTCGATGACACGTTTTCGCCATCCAGTTTCTCTAATTCTGAAAAATCAGTTACTGCTCCTGTTGCTGCAACTGTTGCGGGGTTCACTGGACAAGATAGTACGAGTACAACAATCGTAGAAGAAGTGATGGAGCAAGGTGAGACTGGTTTACCTCGTGTGAGGATTACCGAGGCTGCGGTGGGTACAGCAAGAAATGGTGGTTCACCTAGAACGGTATCATCTCCTAGACCACACTTGTCTCCTAGATTTTCAGGATCACCGGTGAGCACCGGAACACCGAAAAATGTGGACTCACATCGAGGTTTAATCGACACTGCAGCGCCATTTGAATCGGTTAAAGAAGCTGTCTCAAAATTTGGAGGAATTACAGACTGGAAATCTCACCGAATGCAAGCGGTAGAGGTATACTACTAACGGATACATTGGTATTATTTCTCGTTTTTGTTGTCTTTCTTGTTCATTTTTTCGTGTACGTTATGGCAGAGACGCAAGCTTATAGAAGAAGAGCTTAAAAAGATCCATGAGGAGATTCCTGAGTACAAAACACATTCGGAAACCGCTGAGGCTGCAAAACTGCAAGTGCTTAAGGAGCTAGAAAGCACAAAGAGACTCATAGAACAGTTGAAGCTTAATTTGGAGAAGGCGCAAACAGAAGAACAACAGGCGAAGCAGGATTCGGAGCTTGCTAAGCTAAGGGTTGAAGAGATGGAGCAAGGAATAGCTGAAGATGTCAGTGTTGCAGCTAAAGCGCAACTTGAGGTGGCCAAGGCGAGGCATACAACAGCAATTATAGAGTTGTGTTCTGTCAAGGAGGAGCTAGAAACTCTGCATAAGGAATATGATGCGCTGCTGCAAGAAAAAGATGTGGCCGTAAAGAAAGTCGAGGAAGCAACCTTGGCATCAAAAGAAGTTGAGAAGACAGTTGAAGAACTTACCATAGAGCTGATAGCTACAAAGGAGTCACTGGAATCAGCACATGCTTCTCATTTAGAGGCGGAAGAACAGAGGATTGGAGCAGCCATGGCCAGAGACCAGGATACTCACCGCTGGGAGAAGGAACTGAAGCAAGCGGAAGAGGAACTCCAAAAACTGAACCAACAGATACATTCTTCGAAAGATCTAAAATCGAAGCTTGACACTGCCTCAGCACTGCTTCTTGATTTGAAGGCGGAATTGGTAGCTTATATGGAATCCAAGCTAAAACAGGAAGCGTGTGACTCAAACACAAACAGTGATCCTTCGACAGAAAACATGAGCCATCCAGATTTACATGCAGCTGTTGCCTCTGCAAAGAAGGAACTTGAAGAGGTCAATGTCAATATCGAGAAAGCAGCTGCTGAAGTGAATTCTTTGAAACTAGCCTCCTCTTCCTTGCAACTGGAACTCGAGAAAGAAAAGTCTACTCTTGCCTCAATCAAACAAAGAGAAGGAATGGCCTCTATAGCAGTTGCTTCTATAGAGGCTGAAATTGACAGAACGAGGTCAGAAATAGCTTCGGTTCAGTCAAAGGAGAAAGACGCGAGAGAGAAAATGGTGGAGCTACCCAAGCAACTTCAGCAAGCAGCAGAAGAGGCTGATGAAGCAAAGTCGCTTGCTGAAGTTGCTCGTGAAGAGCTTCGAAAGGCGAAAGAAGAAGCAGAGCAAGCAAAGGCTGGAGCCAGTACAATGGAGAGCAGGCTATTTGCTGCGCAGAAGGAAATCGAAGCAGCTAAAGCTTCAGAGAGGCTGGCCTTAGCTGCCATCAAGGCTTTGGAGGAGAGTGAATCAACATTGAAAGCTAATGACACCGAATCTCCACGAAGCGTTACACTTTCACTAGAAGAGTACTATGAGCTCAGCAAACGTGCCCACGAGGCAGAAGAACTGGCGAACGCCAGAGTAGCAGCGGCGGTTTCAAGGATCGAGGAAGCTAAAGAAACAGAAATGAGAAGCTTGGAGAAGTTGGAAGAAGTAAACAGAGACATGGATGCGAGAAAGAAGGCATTAAAAGAAGCAACTGAAAAGGCTGAGAAGGCGAAAGAAGGGAAGTTGGGGGTGGAACAGGAGCTGAGGAAATGGAGGGCAGATCATGAACAAAAGAGAAAGGCTGGTGATGGAGTCAACACTGAGAAAACCCAAAAAGAAAGCTTTGAAGGAGGAAAGATGGAGCAATCACCTGAGGCTGCTGTTTATACCTCCAGCCCAAGTGAGTCATATGGAACAGAAGATAACTCTGAAACCAATCTGTCTCCACAGACCAAGTCTCGAAAGAAAAAGATGAAGCTTTCTTTCCCCCGTTTTTTTATGTTTTTGTCAAAGAAAAAGTCACATAATTGACTTCAGTTTCAATTCAAACACCTAATTCTCTTTGTCTGTGTCATCTATTGGAGCTTTTCTTCCAGAAAGAACTCCATTTGAACAAGTATATTGTGATGTAAATGGTCCTTTTTTTTCATTGTAAGCGAGTCCTCCTTTTATCAAAAGAACAAACGTGACGAGGAAATAAAACAGGGGAAATCCCAAAAAACAGGTGATAGAATGCTAAATTGGAGGGTAGGAGTAGACTCATTTTGCGTATTCTGTCGGGAGCCCTTAGAGACCTGCAGCCATTTGTTTTTTACATGTCGATACTCGAAAGAGGTGTGGTCGGGACTGGTTCGTAAGCTTCTTTCTCGGAAATTTTCAACAAGCTGGGATACTGTTCTCAAGCTACTCACAGATAAATCCTTGGGAACGGAATGTCTCTTCTTGACAAGGTATGCATTTCAACTCACGGTTCACTCACTTTGGAAAGAACGGAATAGTAGACGTCATGGCGAAATCCCAACAGCATCAACACATCTGGTCAGAGGGCTAGAAAAACAAATCCGTAACAGATTATCCTCCATTCGCGAGCAAAGTGATCATCGGTATGATGGGTGTATGGCACTCTGGTTTGCATCACGATAAGATCGATCTCATCTCTTTTGGCTTTGTTTTATATAAGCATTGTATTATAACCTTTTCAACATAAACGCTGCACTCGATGTAAAACATTTTTTTTCCGAATAAATTTTACATTCTATTCAAAAAAAAAAAAAAATCCCAAAAAACTCCATTTAATCATTTTTTGTAGGTGCGAGTGAACAGTTTTTGGGTACTAGGTGTTGACCTGCACCATGCGCGGGATAAAGACTTTTCTCGGTTCTTCGGCAAAATATCAACATTTTGGTTAAATCTACCAAGTTGAATATTAATATTAAAATAAAAATACTCACATGTTATATTGTTTAAATTATTAGATTCTTTGAGAGATTTTGTAGATAACATTGGAATAACAGAAACAATTTACTTAATCAACATCCATCATTATATTAAAAAATCAATGCAACGATAAGTAAGAAAACACAGAAACCAAAAGTTCTTATTGAAAATTCCATAAAACCAAGAGAATAATCTTTGATATTAGAGATTAACTTTGGGTTACTTAATGATCGGTGAAAAACTCTACATTAACGATACTTTAGCACAATTATGATTGAACATAAATTTAGTACACGAACCTGATATACTAATAGTAATGGTTCCTAAAAAAGTTTTTTTAATATATATATAATCTTAGTAATATATATATATATAATACAATATTATAATATAAACGAATATAATCTTAGTAAGATCTTAGTCCCTTGATGCATTTCGTGTGGTTGATTGCATGATGAGTATCACTACAGGAAAACAAGCCTTTTGCGACTACTTTTTGTGACTCTTTTGTTGGTCGCAAATATTTGCGACGATATTGTTACCAGATAGTGACTCTTTAACGACTACGTTAAAAGTAGACGCATATTTGTCGCCAATTTACGACGCCAACGATTAGTCAGAGAATGGTCATAAATAAGCGACCCTTTTACGATACTTATGCAACCCTGTCGAAATCCAAAAAAAAGTTTCGTGAAACTTCTTAATCGTCACAAAAGAGTCGTAAATTTACAACTAATTTGCCTCTCTTTGGAGACTCGTCCTGATTTAAAAATTGTTACTAGATCAAATCGAATGTTTAATATGTTAAGTAACCATATTTTGCATTGATTTTAACTAATACATTGAAAGATTAGTTGTTAATGTTTGAATTTTAACATGTTTATAACTAAATCTTTGTAAAAACCTATCTTGTGGAAGATGTTTCATATAGTTTTAATCTTAATCTAAGTAAGTTTGAAAATAAACTTACCAAATCATTGTTTTGTCTCTTAAAATGAATGATATACTTCACAAATGGACTATGGAGTGTAACATAATCCTTATACCAATGTATTTAAATCTTAAAGTTCACAAATCATAAATATTGATTTGTGACTCATACGCGAACGTCGCAAAAGCGTATCTCTTTGCGATTACTTTGCCACTGTCTAATGTTACAACTAATGTGCTACTCGTTTGTGACGACTTTGTTACGTATTTTGCGACCGTTCTGGTACTCTTTAGAGACTCGTTCTGTTTTAAAATTGAAATTGTATAAAATAGAATGTTTAATATGTTAAGTAACTATATTTTGCATTGATTTGAACTAATACATTGAAAGATTACTTGTTAATGTTTTAATTTTACATGTTTACAACTTAATCTTTGTAAAAACCTATCATGTGGAAGATGTTACATATAGTTTTAATCTTAATCTAAGTATGTTTGAAAATAAACTTACCAAATCATTGTTTTGCCTCTTAAAATGAATGATTTACTTCACAAATGGACTATGGAGTGTTACATAATCCTTATATCAATGTATTTAGATCTTAAAGTTCAAAAATCTTAAATGTTGATTTGTGACTCATACACGAACGTCGCAAAAGCGTATCTCTTTGCGATTACTTTGCCACTGTCTAATTTTACAACTAATGTGCTACTCTTTAGTGACAACTTTGTTACGTATTTTGCGACCGTTCTGCCACAATATTTGTTCTTGTTCTTGTTTGTGACTAACTTGCGACGACTTTTGCGACAACTTGTACAACCCGTTTGCGACCGATTTGGGACCGTTTTCCGACTTTTACCAAAATTTAGGGTTTTCGATTAGGCGGGCTATTATCCCTCGTGTTTTTTTGGTTGCGACCAAGTTGGAACGAGTTTGAGACTCCTATTCTTTTATTACTACCAACGAAAAGTCACATTTCTCGAATCTGAAACACTTTAGTCTTTAGTCTTCGATTCCTCTCTTCGTTTCTTCTTCGATTTCTCTCTTCAATTCCTCTTTTTGATTCGTTTTCCTCCTCGATTCTTCTCTTCAATTCCTCTTCGTTTCTTCATTAATTTGGTAGTAGATCTTTGATTCCTCTTCTTCTTCGTTTCTTCTTCGATTTTCTCTTCCTCTTTGTTTCTTCTTCGATTCCTCTCTTTGCTTTAATACCTTCTCTCTCTGTCCTCTCTTCGCTTTAATACCTTCTCCTCTCATCTCAAAACCCTAGCCGTCGATGTCGTCGCCGCTTCTCCTCGTCGCCGCTTCTCCTCGTCGAATGACACCTTTGTGTGGTGAGCTCGCGTGATTTAGATTTCAAGCTATGTGTTCTCGGATTTGAACAGTGAGTGGAGTCTCTCATCTTAGTCTGAAGCTCTTTCTAAAGAAGTGTTGGGCGTTTTCAAACTATAAAGAAAGGTTTGGTCTTGTTGAGAAGAATCATTTCTAAAGAAGTTTGATTCTGTTGGTAATTGATCTGAAATCCTAGGTTTTAGCCGTAGATCTGCTGCTTCTTTCAATTGATTTGAGAAACCGTAGGTATTGATTCCATAGAAGGTGAAGAATAAGATTCCAGAATTTTTGATTAGTCTTAGTGAGATCGTAAAATTCTTTCATTATGAGGAATCAGAGGTTGCTATGAGTGTTTATGGAAGCTGTTTCTTCTCGTTTTGGATTCTAATTGGGAGTATGGAAGTTGATTGAAAACAGTGTTGGTTTTCTTATTCGTTACCTAATATGTTGATGTTTCTTAAGCAATAATGAAGTTTTGAATTTGAAGAGAACGTGGAAGGAAAAATAAGGAGCAGATCTTAGCTTCATTATGTTGCCAAGTTCGAGTATTGGTTGTTGGTGACTCAGGTAATTTAGAAGTTCTGGTTTCATGTGGATTGTTATATTTTATTACGTGTTTTAAGGAGTCAAAGCCAATAATAGTGGAGGCCTTTAAGAACAAAGGCATAACTGGTATGGGAGCTGCAAGGTTTTGTTGGGGTGGCGAGTTTGGTTTTCTTGTTTCTATCACTTCTATTAGATTGGATAACTATGAGAGAGAGAAAGGTAAATTAGTAATATCACACTTCCCTCATTCCTTTCTTTCCATTGTCCTAATAAAGGTTATGCGATTTCAGGAACAAGCAACTTGAAGAATCACGCCTCAAGGTAAACACTAGTTTTTCCTCTTTTGCTTCCAACTGAGTATAACCAAATGTAATTAAGCTTATGTGATCACATGATTATGAACCTTGTTAAAACCAGTGTTCCCTCTACAGTGGCTACTATATCCTAGGCACCGCCAATGCAACCGCCAATGCAACAGCCACTGCCAATGCAACAGCCACAACCACTGCACAAAACAACGTAGAAGAAACCATAGGAGAAACCAATCCAGCCACTGCACCACAAGGAACTGTCGCAGCCACACCAACAGTTTCTTCATCTTTTTTTCATTCTGTTATGAACATTGAGGATCCTTTTGAATGTTTAAGGTTATATATGTAAGGCTATGTTACCAACATTAGGGCTTTGAAACAAATTTAAATGATCGCAGATTTGTTTTTTGGTTTTCGATTTCTATTTTTTTTTTGAAGCAATTTATGGTAGTAGATTAGGGACTAAAATGTCTACTAAAAAACTGTAATCGTCGCGGAAATGTTGCTTATTTGTGACTACAGAATAGTGTTAAATCCATCTCAAAACCCAAATTAGTCTCAATAATACGACTGATATGTTAGTCACTAATTAGTCGCTAACAAATAGGTGTAGCTAATACGTCGTAAATTTACGACCTATACAGTCCGTCTCTACCGCGTCGCTAATCTGCGACCATCACAAGCAGTCTTAACAGCGTCACAAATTTGCGACGACAGTGCGACCATTGTAATTAGCGACCGTTTTTTAGCGACCAACGTGTGCAGTCGCAAAGAAGTCGCAAAACAGCAATTAGCGACCGTTTAAGGACTCGATTGGGGGTCGCAAAAGGCATGTTTTCTTGTAGTGTATGACTAACATGAAACAGTTTGCGGATGGACTGTTTGATGACGATGTGATCGAGTATATTTGGTGGTGATGAGGGGTATGAGAACAAGTAAACTGGTGGTGGATCGAGTAGAAGTGATGTATGGTCGAGTATGATGAGGAGATCGAGTAGAATGGTGAATCGGTGAACAAATGCGATCGAGTATGGGATGGTGTGGGTGTGATCGAGTGGATTTGGTGAAAGTGAGATCGAGTGAGTGAGTGAATGTGATCGAGTAGTAGATGAAAATGGGGTCGATTAGGTGAAGAGATGATGAGTGTTGATCGAATAAGATGAATGATGATGAATGATGAACATTTGGTGAAGAAACGATCGAGTAGGTGACTGGTGGTGATGGTATGATGTGATCGAGCAAGTGAGTAGATAAGGGATCGAGTAGAACTTCCAAAAGCTGCGAGATTCCTTTGAACTTCTGGGCTTGTTCCTGCTTGGATATGACACACCAAGAGCATTCACAAGTTGAGAAAGGATATGACACACCACTCTCGTGATCAAACAGAATCAGAAAGAGATTTTGATAAGAAAAAAATTGATAATCGTTTACAAAGGAGAAGAAGAGATTATAAAGAAGTAGAAGAGGTCTAGGGAGATGAAGACTTATCCTAGGGAAAGAAAACAAAATTAAACACACAAAGACTGAATTAAAAACGAAATGGGCTTCTCCTTTGGTAATGGGCCTTGAGACAACAATGGGCTGTAGTTAATAGTGTGTGAGCTTGCCTCGTTTAAAACCTCTCTTGGAAAACCTAATGGGACAAAACCAAGAGGAGAGAAAAAGAGTGCAAGCCACACACCTCCATTGTTGTCGCTTAACCGGCTTAAGTCACAACCAATGTGGTTCGACAAGCTTCCTGTTTAAGACTGCCCTTAATAGGTTGTAGAAGTGATATGATCATGGACAACACTAAGGATGTGGAGCATGAACCGGAGCTTGAACGTGAGCTTGTAGCCGAGGAAGGAGCTAAAGGAGCTAAGCTTGTAGCTGAGGAGGAGCTTGTAGCCAAGGAAGCTTTGATCGCACCAACTGGTCCAATGACTCGTTCTAGAGTTAAGCTATTCAACCAAGCCATTGGAGGGATGCTTAACCACATTTGGGACCGACCAAATGACTTGAGCCAAGTCACTACCTCTTTGGTTTTGATCCATGCTCAAGGACCTCATCAAAGTGGATAAGTGATTCATGAGTGCTCTTTTTCCCTACCTTTGGTTTTGTCCCACTGGGTTTTCCAAAGGGAGGTTTTCTAATGAGGCTTATGTTTTCACTTCATATAATCCATTTTGATGATTCAAGACCCAAACCCACTAAATAATGAGACAATTTCGTGGCCTTTGAAGTTGAAGGGTTATTTTTCAAATTCAAACTCTATTTTAATTTCTCTCGTGTTTTCTAGGCAGCCTTGGAGCATGTTCCAAGACTTGTCTTGTTTTCTACATTTTCTTCTCTTCTCCTTCTCTATATATTCTCTTGTAATCTCTTATGAGAATTTATCTTTCTTTTTATCAAAAACCTTTTCTAAGAAGATCATCTTGTTGGTGTGTATATCCAGCAAAACCCTTAGTATCTTTTGGTGCGCATATCCAAAGGATCTAAGTTTCGGTATCGTGAAGCTCTTCCGCAAGCTTCTGTGATATCCATCCATCCATTCTCTCGTCTTTGAGTCGTGTGTCGTCTCTAACTCGAGATCATCTATCCATCATCACGGCTTCACAGCCACCTTTATCTCTTGCTCAACTTTAGAGTGCCGAGTCCTCGGGAGGATCGTGTCAAGTGGTATCAGAGCACACTCTGAAAGTTGAGTATTCTATCTTGTCTGTTCATCTTCTTATTCCGTCTGTCATCTTGTTTTAGTTTTCATAAATAATTGGTATGTGCTAAAATCGCGAAATCAACTTTCACGGGTTCGAAATCGAGTCTAGTATTTGTTAAAATTGTTTCTGGAATTTTTCTGCGCGATTTGATAATTTTTAGTCACCGAACAAGTGAAACTGTCGTGATTAGGGTTCTAGGAGAATTTTGTGGCATTTGAAGAGTCATTTCGTGTTTGTTTCAAAAGGACTAGTTACTGGTGTTGTTTTATTGTTTCTCTTGCAGAAAGAATGGCTGAATCCGATGAGGAAGAGAATAGCCACAATCGGAACAACAAACTTTTGATTAAAGCTATGAAGAAAATGATGAACACCGAATTGGAAGCTTTTCGCCAAGAGTTTCATCAGAATTTAAGATCTCCAAGGAGAAGCCAAGAGCAGCATGAGAAGGTCACATATCAAAAAGAGGCAAAACCAAGGAGACCCCAGGAGAAACCTAATTGGAGAAGCAGATCCACCAAAGATCAAGCAAATAGTTACTACTACAATCGTGGTGATCAAAGACGTGTTGAGAAAGCTATACCGCAACATAATGATGTGAAAGAAGTTAAGGCCGTGAAGAAAAGCCAAAAGGAAAGTCTAGTCTTAGCAAAAGAACAGTTCGAGGATGAACTTCTGAAGATTCTCAACGCTTACAACAAACCCAAGAAAGCTAAGAGAGGTCTTCCTTCTAATTCAGAAAAAGCTAAGCTTCCTCTTCCTTCTGAATTTGTGAAAGATATGTGTGATCTTTTTGAGAAACCTGATTTTGTACTTGAAAATGATCAAGCTTGTGATAAACTGATCCTTTCCAAACCGGTGCAACCGAGTAGTACATTTTGTTTTTCACAGGTTCTTGAAGAAAAATCTCAGAAAGAAGTTCAAAGGAGTTTGCCACCGATTGTTACTAATTTGGAGCAGCAAACTATCTTTGTTATTGAACCAACCCTTGAGTCAAATGAGCGCCATCAAAAGCACTGTAAGGAAATTGATTTAGTTAACAAAACGCCTAATTTGTTTGTTTTGATTTTTGCTCAAGATGAAAAACGATTTGGTTTGGAAAAAGTGAAAGAATTTCGTGTTTCAAAATCTGTTTTTGACAAATTGATTTCAACTTTTGAAACACCAACACTTGAAAAGCTCTTTAAGCCAAAAAGTTTTATGTTTGATGAGTTTCGTGAATTTAACTCTTCTTTGAGAGTTTCTTTGTGTAGCAACGCATTAGAGCTGTTTAGAACTAAAACCGAAAATGCATTGGTTAAAACTTTATATGAGTTACATGAATCAAATCCGTTCAATGAGCTTTGCAAACCAATCTTGAAGGATTGTGTTTTTGAATTCTCTTTTTCTAGTATAATGCATTTGTTCTATTCCATGAGTGCTAAAAAGGGAACAAGAGCTAACCACTTAGGAGAAGTAACATCAAGAAAAGGAACATTCAAGGTTCCACTCCATATACATGACAACGTGAGGAAAGCTGAAGGTGCACTAAACATATTGGCAATCAAAGAAAAGCCGCCGGATTTGCAGCAGCCTCAATCCATCTGCAAGAAACCCAAACAAGGAGCCATGAGTGGAATTGGAGAATTAACTCAAGCTGAAGCAGTTCTGGTCCACAATCAATTATCTAAAGCTGAATACAATAGTGTAATCAAGGAGAAACCACCAGATGCTACACCACGAATTAAAACCCGAGGTAACTATCTAAACTCCCAAAAACGAATGAAAGCTAATTTGCTTTCTCTTGGTTCATATTGCACAATTTTGAGGCCAACCAAGAAGACTAATGATCGAGAGATAAGCACTCATCAGTGGAATCAATCAAGAGATCTTCGTGAAGATTGTCAAGATCAATTTCGGCCAAAGTACACAGAAGAATGCATAGGCAAGCAATCAAATTTGTTTGTGAGGGCTAGTAAGGTTAAGAAAGCTGTGTTATCAAAACACCAATTATTATTGCTTAATTATAAGAAAGCTCTCATGAGCTTGACTAACCCTACACCGGTGCTGCCGAGTGAGATAATGTCTCTTTTGCAGGATTATGAGGACATGTTCTCGGAGGATAAGCCTATAGGACTACCATCCATCCATGATGATTCTCAAAGCCACATTTGGAGACCAGGAGATTATCTAGGACGTTCAAGTCCTACACCTCACGAGATTTTGGTCATTTTACTTCACATGTTTCACGAGGAGCCTAAAATGGATCTTTCTTCATTGGATTCATTCCATACCTATCAATGGCGACCAGGAGAGTTTTTAGATACCTCTAGTGAGGAGGAGTTGGTCACCAACAATGCCTTGATCCAAGAAGAACCCCCGGATCCAACACCACTTTCATTAATCGTGATGATACCAAGCACCAAACACACTGCGAACCTTATTCAGGTAAGTAACTCTTTCACTCGCTTGGTTTCTCATATTACAAGAACTGTTATTATGAGTTTATCAAATCTAGGAAACATCGAGAAAGAGTTAGATTTATTTAAAGAATATTTGGAACCAAACTCATGTCTTAGAACGCAAGTAAAACATGAACATTTCAAGTATAATGCATTGATAAAAGTTGAGACATGTTTACTTGGTTATAGTGACTCCATGACTGTGATAACACACTTGCTCTTTGCAAAAGCTGTTGACAATATTTCAGGTACAAAAGAGGAGCCACCAGACTTAGAAGTTCTCTTGTCCAATCTCTTTGAGAGGACGGGAATTGGAGTTGTTTTAATGCCAAGGATCGATTCTCCATCCAACCTAACAAGAAGAACAATCGACAATGCTTATGAACTTGAGCTGCAAGGTAAGTGTAATGTGAGTCCTAGCTTTAATGTTTCTGACTTGGTGCCGTATATTGCAGATCAAACGGATTTGAGGTCAAATCCTTTTCAAGAGGGAGGGGATGATATGATCATGGACAACACTAAGGATGTGGAGCATGAACCGGAGCTTGAACGTGAGCTTGTAGCCGAGGAAGGAGCTAAAGGAGCTAAGCTTATAGCTGAGGAGGAGCTTGTAGCCAAGGAAGCTTTGATCGCACCAACTGGTCCAATGACTCGTTCTAGAGTTAAGCTATTCAACCAAGCCATTGGAGGGATGCTTAACCACATTTGGGACCGACCAAATGACTTGAGCCAAGTCACTACCTCTTTGGTTTTGATCCATGCTCAAGGACCTCATCAAAGTGGATAAGTGATTCATGAGTGCTCTTTTTCCCTACCTTTGGTTTTGTCCCACTGGGTTTTCCAAATAGAGGTTTTTTAATGAGGCTTATGTTTTCACTTCATATAATCCATTTTGATGATTCAAGACCCAAACCCACTAAATAATGAGACAATTTCGTGGCCTTTGAAGTTGAAGGGTTATTTTCCAAATTCAAACTCTATTTTAATTTCTCTCGTGTTTTCTAGGCAGCCTTGGAGCATGTTCCAAGACTTGTCTCGTTTTCTACATTTTCTTCTCTTCTCCTTCTCTATATATTCTCTTGTAATCTCTTATGAGAATTTATCTTTCTTTTTATCAAAAACCTTTTCTAAGAAGATCATCTTGTTGGTGTGTATATCCAGCAAAACCCTTAGTATCTTTTGGTGCGCATATCCAAAGGATCTAAGTTTCGGTATCGTGAAGCTCTTCCGCAAGCTTCTGTGATATCCATCGATCCATTCTCTCGTCTTTGAGTCGTGTGTCGTCTCTAACTCGAGATCATCTATCCATCATCACGGCTTCACAGCCACCTTTATCTCTTGCTCAACTTTAGAGTGCCGAGTCCTCGGGAGGATCGTGTCAAGAAGTGTTATGGTAGCTTAATTTAGCAGCTTCATATTTGATCTTGTCGTTCGTCCACTAAGAACATGCAATTCTTCATTCTCTTTAGCTCCAAGCTCTCCATCTTCATGCTGCTTAGCCTTGTACTCGATCGAGTAGTTCGTTATCCGGTCAAGTTTGTCCTTTTGCTCTTGCTCGACCATGTGCTTGATTGGTTGGCCGAGCATGTCCTTGTTCCCCTGCTTGATCATGTACTCGATCAGTTGGTCGAGTATGGCCTTAGGTACAAGCTTCTTCTTAGATCCATGATCCAAGCTTCCCATTATCATATCATAAATGATATAATACCTTGAAAAACTTCTTATCTAGCGAATATGATAACGAAAATTATGATTGTATCACGCCAGCTCTTATCATATTATTTTGGCACTCGACATTGCACACGTAAACCACTTGAACATAAGTACAAAATTAATATATTGGAATCTAATTATACTAAATCAACAGTCACTTTTCAAAAACTGTAAGTCTCTCCTTCTGTCACGTGTGCTTAAGTCTCAAATTTTGCTCTTTCACTTTCGTAAACCAATTCTACTGTTATTATTCAACAGATAATTTTTTGACAAAAAATAAAAAACTTAGCACTTTTTCAGCAACAGCTCCTCTCTCCTTTTTCAACCCTTAGTTTACGACCATTCACAATTTCTACACAATTTTTTTTCTTTTATATTCCATTTAAATATTTTTTATCGACACCTTTTCCACAAAAAAAACCACGATCTTGAGTTCTTTGTTTTGCACGATCCTCAAATAAACTTCTCACTTTCATACCCTTTATCAACCGATCTTCTCCAAATCACCATATATTCCCAATTCTTTATCACAATTGTTCCTTCACTCAGTTTCGCCAAACCAACTTTGAATCTGCATAAAATTGGAGTTACTTTTACAAACATGAGAGTTTTCAATTAGATATCGGAACTGTCCTTCTTGCTCAACCGTCAAACCTGATCAGTCAAAATATCATGTTTCATCCTCAGTTTCTCATCGTTTGTTAACCTTCTACCGCTTTCATCGTCTTCTTTCTCCACTCATAAGGTGATTTTTGTTCATCCACACCTTCTTCAAATCACCATCGAATCTGATATTACTTTTGATTTGTAATTTTGATGGTTGTTGATTGCTCGAGTAATTACCCGATACACTTAACTGCAAGGTAGTATATACGGGGTCGATCCACAAGAACCAATGGTACACTAAAGATTTCCGAGACTCGTTATTAGCTAAAGCGAGAAGTTGTTTTGTTTGGGTTTTCAAAATTGTAAATAAAAATGCAATTAAAATAGGAGATTAAACTTATGAATTAAAGACATTGGACAATAGGGTATTTCAAAAGACAACGACTAGCGGGATAAACGAAACGAAGAATTCATAAATGAAGAACCATTCTCAACTATGAACACAATTCTAAACTAACTCTCTTTCAAGACATTAGCCACTAAGTTCGACTACTCAATTACTAAACTTTCGTTTGTAGTTTCCTAATCAAATTAAGTTGTACTCAATTAAGTTGGTTCATTTCGTTCACAATGCGTTCTAACGTCAACTTTCGTTGGTTAGAAACACATTGCTCAATTTACATTCATTCAGGCATTCTATCGAACACTTTTGATGCATAGAAAAACCTAGAATCTAAAACAGGGTGATCAATCATATTCTAGCATTAAGAACATGTAAATCGAAGAATCTAATTATAGAGAATTCCCTATGACAATCTATTCACTAATCCCTTGACTTTCTACTAAGAACCGTAAAACCCAATTAAGAGACTACTCACACATATTGAAAAGAACAACACAAAAAGATGTAGAAGAAAACTGATTGAATTGATAAATAAAGAAAAAGGGTTTAGAAATCTTCTCCAAAGTGTCAAAGATGATGAATTTCTAGAATCCCCAAAAAGCTTAAAAAGAGAAGTTTCAAAAGTTACAGAGAAAAGAACATGAAAAGAAAAATTAGGTCTCTGTAGTTTTTATACCCAAGTAGGAAAAAGAAAGACAAAACCTGGTTAAGGAAAACCGTTTCGGGATGTCGAGGCTCGGATCGATCGATCCCATGGGTGGATCGATCGATCTACAAGCTCCTGGAATGATGGTATTGGTCATCAAGGCTGGATCGATGGATCCCCTCCTGGGATCGATCGATCTCGAAGCTTCTGGTGTCAAACTCTGCACCTGCTTCAAACGTTCGCCAGAATGACATGTCTTCACTAATGTGGGTATAAATCTTGAATGCACCGTTAGATTGCTTTCAAACCACTTGGAAACTAAAGCTAACATCTTCATCTAGCTTGTGGCAAAAATTCAGAAAGATCAAACGGTAGGAAGTATTCCATCTGAGACCAAACGTCTGGCAACCTAAAACCTTTAGAGACTCGATAAAAGACTAAAATACTCTAAAAACACACTTTGACTCTATAAAACATATGATGTTGGAAAGAAAACAAATACTCAAAACCGTTGTCAATTTGATTGTAGGTACAAATGTGGTTGTTTGCAACGTAAAGCTTGATTTCACGTGCTGCTTAACTGTTAATGCTACAAATCTGTATACTAAGAAGGTGGCATAAAAGAACTCAATATTTATTACGTTTTTTTTTTTTTTTTTGTTTTAAACATTTATTACCTGTTGATGATTAGTTGGAAACATAATACTAAATTGTTTATGATTATCACCTTTAGATGATTAGGGAGTGTGTGTGAATATACTACATACCTTTTTATGTAAAGTTAGTAGTAACACCACATCTACGAATTGTTTATTAATTGTTTAAGAATTCTTGACTATGAGAATTGTTTATTAATAAATTTTGTTGCTAAATTAACTTTTCTATTTGGAATCATCCGTATTTATTCAATATAAAAAACCTATGGGAGAGCAAGATAAATGAAAACCCAAAGAAGAGCCGTAAAGTAACAAGTCTTAATTTCAAAAAAAGAAATGAAATGTAACAAGTCTCAAATGAACGAAAATATTATGTATGTGGTGTTAGTATATACTGTTTTTTTTTCTTTCGTTTTTAACTTAAAGCTATAAAATATCAACATAGATGCTCTTAAACAAAGACGAAAAAAGAAAAATGTTCTTACGTTTGTATTACTTTTAGATGATAACTTATCTTTTTACTATTTAATCATAATTAATATTAATGTGAAACCATAGTAAGTAACATCTTCATCTTCAAACGGAGAGCTCCGGTATAGGATGGTTCTGTACATCTTCAAACGGAGAGCCGCCAACCATGGGAGCTGCAAATCTCCGTCGAAGTTTATCTCCATTACATACCGAGTTCGAGGCCCTTCTCTGGACGATGAAGTGTATGATTGGTGCAGATAATCAAGAGGTAGAGTTCCTTACAGACTGTTCTGATCTGGTGAAGATGGTCTCTTCTCCAACCGAATGGCCGGCATTTTCAGTGTACTTGGAGGAATTTCAGAGCGACAAGGAAGAATTCTCATCCTTCTCTTTATCTTTAATTTCTCGTAATGCTAATGTAAAAGCGGATCATCTGGCACGAAAAATTCGTACAGAACCGCTTCATATCACATTTGTAAACAACATTCCCCATAAATGGCTCTTTTGAGCTCTAATTAATTTCGGATGACAAAAAAAAAATAAACAAAACAACAAATAAATACCAATTTTTATTACAATTTTAATTTTAAAATAAATTATGGCTCTGCATGCAGGGGCCAAAATACTAGTTATGTAATAAATGAAACATTACGATTATTTACATAGTCACTCTCCGTCTTGTATCTAAATATTATTTATATATTTAGAGCCACATTTTTATTAAGGACGCCAATACTTAGGAAAAAAAAAATGAATAGATCTCTCCATAGAAAAAAAGCTCTCTCGCTCTCTCTCATATCTAAATCCTTCATCGTCCCCGATCTTTAATGGTATCACCACCACAAGCGCATCTCTATCTCTCCTCTCTCAGATCTGAATCCTTAGTTTCCGATCTCTAATGGCGGCACCACCACCAGATGACACTTTTGTCGACAAAGATCAACTGCGCAAAACCTAATTTGAGCAATTATATCCTCTAACGTGTTCTTTTCGGCTTGATTTCAGTTTAATTCCTCTTCTTCTCTGTTATCACCAGCCAATGTCGTTGCTAATGCTTTACTATTTTGTTTCAGCGTTCCGAAGTCAAAGCAACGGCAAATCGAGAAATCATTTGAGGAGTCCCCTTTTGCGAAACAATAACCTCATATCTCCCCCTTATAAACAGAAATTATTATTGATTTAATTTTAATTCGAAAAGTGTTGGTTTTACCAGTATACCCCAACCGAAATCTAAATATTACAACCAAAACCTGGATCTATTCGAACCAGACCCGAACCAGACTCGACCCACCCATAACCCGAAATCTCTTCTCTCGATTCTCTGCGTTTTAGTTTTTTTTTTTTAAATCGAAAACTCAAACTCATATCTCCCCAATTCCCCCAATTCAAACCCTAACCGTTATCTCTTGCAACTTCTTCTCCTCTTCAAATCTCCGAGATCTTCCCAGAAACGGTAATTGAGAGATTGCGATCTCGATTGCGAAATCACACTACAAGAAATTTGGTCATTGGTAGCATATCATTGTAGCACTAATTCACTAACTGCTACTAAAAGTGACAATATCGGATGGCAACTATATTGTAGCATTAAGTTAGTGCTGGGAAAGAATTTCATTAAGCGGGAACCCAAAAATTACTACTGTAGCAGAGAAAATCATTTTAGAGGCAAAACACTTGGCCAAAACTTTGTTTTTCCGCGACTCTCACAAAAGCAAACACTTAGGTCATTTTTTTTTGAAAATCTAAACCTTCGCTGACACCACGAATTCGGTTTCCGGTCACCAGTAAACCCAATTCCGGTCATTCCTCAACCTTCGTCGCTTCGATTCACTCGATTTCAAGTCATTTATCAACCTTCGACGCCTCGATTTATCTCTGGTTTCGAAAAGGAAATCAACTCTTTAGTTGGTGTCGTCTGCGTCGTCGTCGCTGAGTTGGTGTCGTCTCCGTAGCTCTATTCCACCTGCAATATCGAAAAAGAAACCCACGACAGGTAATCAACTCTAGATCTGGAGTAATGAACTCTAGATCTAATCGTCATTCTCATTGTCATAATTCGATGTCTCTAATTACTTTCCATTAACTCTCATTGTAGCAAGAATCGAAGCCCTAGAGAAATCTTTGAGGACCTAACACGAATATAAGAAAGAGAATCAATCTCCTTTACAATCTTCATGTTATGGCTCTTAAATTCGTTTGAAATCTGGTTTTGTTTTTTGTTTTCTGCAATAGAAATCGATACATACATTCAGAAGATAATCTTCAAATAAGGGTTCTTAGCTTCAGCTATTAGTTTGCAGGTTTGATCTTTTTGCTGAGGTGAAGACGACAAAAACTCACAAAACCAAACTTCATAAGCTTAAAGCAGCTTGTCTTGTTTGCAGGTTCATTGTTTCTGACTTTGAAATTTTTGATTGGTTTAATACAAGATTAACTCTCTCTGATCTCTATTTCTCACGTTTTCTCTTAGATTTTATGATCCGATTTTGCATCTAATCTTCGTGAGACCAAAATTGTGAAGTTGTGTTAACTTAGATTTATAAATCTTAGAGTTATGTGGCAACACTTTTGTGGATAGATCTGATCTAATTTGCGAGATTTATGTTCGTTTGCTATATTTCTAATCTTATTGAATTGCTAAAAAATTTTACTCTTTGGTAGATTCTTGTTTGAATGTGATAGTTGTTACTGTTTAAGAAGCCACTCCCATTTCTCTGTTTGATCTGCTTTGATTTATAATGTTGGAATTTGGTTTGAATTGTTGTGAAGGTACTTATCATGGGATGATTATTTCATGGCGATTGCTTTCCTTTCTGCAGAACGATCAAGGATCCTAACAGGCAGGTAATTTTGTTGATGATATAGTTTTCTATCTTTATGTTCTTCCGTGGAAGCTGCTCAAATGTTATGGTTCTGTAGGTTGGTGCGTGTTTGGTGAGCCAAAATGGTGTCATTCTGGGTAAGATAATATGATCACACTTGTCTTTTGATCTGTTTTGAACAATATCAAGTGTGGTTGTATAGTTTATTTCATGTTCTCACTTAGCTGGTACATTTAAACAACGACTCAAAAAATTTCATCTTTCATTTAGGGATTGGCTATAATGGTTTTCCAAGAGGCTGCTCTGATGACAAACTTCCTTGGGCCAAGGTATTACGTTCATCTGATATCCAATAATGTCTACACAAGTTGTCTACGAAAACCCATTAAAAGTATGTTCATTGTAGTCACTACTACAAGGGGTTATTAATAAAGAAATGAATCTCTAGAGATAAGGCAAGCAACTTTCTCCCCTAGATTTATTTTGAATCATTTTCTCTTAATTTGCTCCCACCGATTTTGCAGAAATCAAGAACTGGGGACCCATTAGAGACCAAGTATCCATAAGTACTAATCTTAGTGATGCAAACTACGGCTGAACCTTTTAACTTCTTGTTTTGATGAGTATTGTGCACACTTTCTTTGGGGATCTTTAATACGGTGACATGTTACGGTTCTCATCCGTTTAGGCTCATTGCTAAGCTCTCATGTTTATGACTCTT
Source organism: Arabidopsis lyrata subsp. lyrata (assembly GCF_000004255.2). NCBI lineage: Eukaryota > Viridiplantae > Streptophyta > Magnoliopsida > Brassicales > Brassicaceae > Arabidopsis > Arabidopsis lyrata. The sequence goes on from NW_003302552.1 coordinate 7,160,566, forward strand.
CATTTTATAGATATGTTTGTCACGCTGAATTCAATGCCATACTAAACACAAACCACACATCTGCAGCCGGCCAGGTTTTGTTTCTTTGGAGTTTCTTGCTTAAGCGAAAAGTTTAAAACATTTTAGAATATGATTGTTAGAATTTGCTATATGTGGTTTCTGCGCAAAAGCCAATAAGTTGAATATGCTATCTACTGTAGAAAAGCTAAGGAACTCTGCAGTTATATGAGTTTGTTTTGTCCTCCTCTAATCTCTTGCAAAAGCTTTATGTGACAATGGTGGAGAATAATCCAATTGAGGGAGAAGGAGTTGAAGAACAACAAGTCACGGGAGATCTCCAAGTCCAGAGCTTAAGTCCCGTTTTAGAAGATTTTAACAAGAATGAGGAAGAAGATTCTGAGAAGAATGAGGAAGAAGAGAGTGGCGAAGAAGAGAACGAAGAAGAAGAGAACGCAGAAGAAGAGAAAGAAGAAGGGAATGAGGAAGGGAATGAGGAAGGAGAGGAGTCCTCCTCCGATGAGGGTAGTAGATCCTTGGGCGAAAAGTCCTCCTCCGATGAGAGTAAGGAGGATGATATTGCAGTGGAAAATGCGCCAGAAAATTAGGCGGAAAATGCTATGGTAAGTATTTGAATGGTGTGAAACTGGTAGAACAGGGTAATACTATGTGTATATTTGGGTACTACTGGTAGAACAAGGTAAAACTATTGTTTATTGGTATAACTGGTAGAACTGGGAATACTATGTGTTTGAATTTTGGGTATAACTGGTAATACTAGGGCATTACTATATGTTTGATTTCTGGGTAATACTGGTATTATTTGGGTATAACTATGTGTTTGAATTCCTGGTGAAACAACTAGTATTACTGGGGTACAAGTATGTGTATATTTTTAGGGTAATACTGGTAATACTATTCGCAGAATAATGATATATGAATGAATATCTGTTCTGTTGCAGGAGATCGACGAGGAAACAGAAGCAATACCACCGCTGAGTATGTATTTCTCGCCTTCGGAATATGTGAAGAAAATAAAGCTATCAACTCGGTGCTATATTCACGAAGTGTTGACTACATTCGATACGTTGGAGCCTCCGATGAGCAAGTCTGAGAGGGCATTTTTTGAGAATCATCAGAGTTTCTAACACGTCTTCCACATGCCAAGAGATCCAAACCACCGAGTTATGGGAATGTGGATGCTCCTTCTTCACACGGCGCGCATTGAAAGGAAGAAAGAAGTGTGGTTCATCGTCAATGGCGTTCCAATCCGATATGGTATATCGGAACATGCATTGATATCGGGCTTCAATTGCAAGAACTATGCACTTGGGTATAAAAATGTGGGAAGTACGGTGTTCTAGACGAAGCATTTCAAGAATGCTGTTGTGAAACGCGAAGACGTGAGAGAGAAGCTCTTAAAAATGGTACCGAAGGGTGAAAGATCTAAAGATAGGTTGAGGATGATGGTCCTCTATTTCCTAACCAGCATTATTGTAACGCCTATCAAGACCGGGGAAAAGGCACCTAAAGTGGATGAATTGTGTCTTAAGGCTGTAAATGATCTTGCGTTTTGAAAGAATTTTTAATGGGGGAGGTATTCTTTCGATTACATGTTACAAACCATCTCACACACGATGGATCATTTTAATGGTGTTGTCACCAACAACGAGAAGTACATATGGCTGATCCGGGTTTCTGTCTTCCGATAGAGGTTAGTTACAAGTTATAGTAATTGGTGATTGTCTAGAATGCTGGTAATACTGGGAATACTATTTATTAGGAATACTGTTTATTATAGGAATACTGGTAGTACTGGTAATACTGCATATTAGAAAACTAGTAATACTAGTAATACTGTTGAATCTAAATATATGTTTTTTTTTATTCTGTAACTTCTTGCATTCGAGACAATCCCACTGTTGAGGGAAAAATTCATTGAGGACATTGCAGGAGCATATGAAGGATGTCCTAGGATGTGCAAGGTGAAGTTCAAGAAAAACCATTTGGAAGGCATTGCTCTTGATACTATTAATCATGAATTAGGTACAACTCAGGTTAGTTGTCCTATATATTCTGTTTTATGAAATGTTTGCTATACTATTTAATTATAATAATCCATATTTGTTTATGTTTACAGGTCATTGATTGTATCGTCTCACCTAGAATTGAAGAGCACGCACTTATGAGAGCAATCACGGAAGAAGAAGACGACGTTGACATGGCTGATCCGGTGGTGGAAAGTTGGTTGAAGCGTCATAAAGAGGGCCGTCTAATCAGGTTTGAATAGCTGTACCAACAGGATCTACATGCCCGAGGAATCATCGCAGGACCAGAGATTGCAGGTGGTGAGGATATTCCCGCAGTAGATGGACAAGAACTCCCGAGTTTTGATGCTGTGGTGGAGATGATTCAAGACATGAAAGTTGGGATGACAGATCAGCTGAATGAAATCCTAGTAATGATTTCACGGTTGGATGATACAGTTAACTCGTTGGATGAAAGAGTTAAATCGTTGGAAGCATTCAGGGAGGCGCAGAAAGTAGATAAGAGAAAGGTATGATTTGTAATACTGGTATAACTTTGTTCAATTGCAGGATCAAGAAGAGAAGAATCTAGAGAAGGATGGTGACCCAAAAGAGACAACCCAAGAGAAGGATGGTGACCCAAAAGATACAACCCAAGAGAAGGATGGTGACCCACAAGTCACCAAGATGACGACTCGGAGCAAGAGACAGCTTGGTTGACTGATTTGTCTCTTTGATGTTTGGATTTGAACTTGGATTTGTTATATTAATTGTTTTGGATTTGTTATGTTAGGATTTGAATTTGGATTTGTCTTTTTAGGATTTGAATTTGGATTTGTTAAGTTAGTTTTATAAATTTAATTAAGGAATACGGGTAAAACTGGTATTACTAATTAAGGAATACGGGTAAAACTAGTAATACTGATAATGGTAATACTGGTAATACTAGTAAAACTGGTATTACTAATTAAGGAATACGGGTAAAACTAGTAATACTGATAATGGTAATAAGCTTACAAAGCATAGGAAAGTCTCACAAATCATAGAAAAGTCTTACAAAGCATAGACAAGTCTTACAAAGCAAAAAAAAGCTTACATATTAGTGAGCGACTAACTCCGAACGCATTTCTCCGCTAGATGAGCGACTAACTCCTTCAGTTTTTGGATCTCCTTACCATTACCTTTCAACTCCGAACGCATTTCTTCTTGATAGTATTCCAAGCTTTGAATCTTTTTGTGATGGGTATCAACTTCCTCCCTTAAGTTAGTCACCTCTTCTTCCATAGCTTTATCCCAAAGTTTCTGAATATGTAAACCATCATTCTACAATACAAGAATTCTATATCGAGATCAATTATTTAACATACATCTGGGTAATACTAGTGTAACTAGTAATACTACATACATCTGGGTAGTATTAGTGTAACTAGTAATACTACATGTTTACGGGTACTACTAGTCTAACCAGTCATATTACATACATCTGGGTTCTTAGAGATCTACCAGTTCTACCAATTTTACTTTTGCGTCAATAATGATACTATCTATTTACCTTATACACGTTGCATTGATAGTATCTCTTCCCTTTGTCACCATCGTTCTCAGAGATCTTGTCGAGGATGCGTCCACCACAAGGACATCTATTCGGAATTCCTTCCATCATTCCGACTTCTTCTAATTGATCATAAATCTTCTTAGCATTCTTCATCTCATCATACCACGGCTCTCTCTCACACAATCGATTCATAATTGAAAAAGAGAAAAAGATTGAAGAGAAGGAAAAAGTTGGATAACGTTTTCTTGAGCTTGGAGAGAGAGAGAGAGTGAATTTTGAGATAGAGAGAGAGAGGAGAAGTCTCAATCATGAATTAGAAGTGGAGAAAAAAAGAATTTTAGTTATTTGTTTTTGTTGATTTTGGGTTTAATTGATTTTGGGAAAATTGATTTTGGGGGGAAAAATTGGAGTGAAAAAAAGAATTTTAGTTATTTGTTTTTGTTATACTAGTATTACTCGCGCGAATTGAAAACCGAAGACAGAAGCTTCAGGATCGATCGATCCCAGGGGGGATCGATCGATCCGGCTTTCGACGTACCTAATTTCTTCATTAGTAATACCTGTTATACTAGTATTACCTTTCTACCAGTGAATTAAATCATAGTATTACAGGAGATAAATCTAGTGTTACATAGTTGTACAACGCAAATATGGTTTACAAATCATAAAGTTCAGATAAAATCAAATACTATGGTTGCCAAATAACAACCATTGCAGCGATTGCCTCGGCCTCCTTTTGTTTTGAGTCCTTTGACGTTTTGGACGTCTTTCCTCGGTGGATGGAAGCCTCAACACTTTTGTTCTACCCTTCTTCTTTTTCCGAGGCAGAGGTAATACCTTCAACGCTTTGATCTCATCTGGGATATCCCACTGTGACTTATCCGGGACTAAATAAATAGTCCTATAATACGCCAATGCCCACATCTCCGCCCAATAATACTTTGAAACCAATTCATGTATTTCCATACTTTGAGTTCTTGTTGTATCGCTCTCGAAGGCAATGAAACCAGCTAGTGCATGCACACAAGGATACTTTAGGATATCGAACACCTTGCAACTCCAAGTTTTCAAGAGTAAGTTGACAAAATATTCTTTCCCTTCACTACCCCTGACATTGTATTCAAGCTGAAATGTGTTTAGCTCCGTTACTTTTAGTTTCTCAGCTTCAACCCATAAATCATGCAAGTAGTTCTCCACTAAAGGCACAAACTTATTCTCATTAGATCCTGACGCGGCTTCTTTCTGATGTTCATTAAACCAAACAGAAATGGAGAGCGTTATTTTCCCCCCGATGTATTCATCATCAAGCTATACATGCGACCTTTGCATTTAAAATATATGATCACGTTCTCCATCATTGTATCCTGCAAAAACAATACAAAAACTCTGTCAATTATACTAGTTGTACTAGTTGTACTACAATTCTGGGTAATATTAGTATAACTAGTCATACTACATGTAAATGGGTAATACTAATGTAACTGATGATACTACATGTAATACTAATGGGTAATACTAATGTAACTGGTGATACTACATGTAAATGGGTAAAACTACTGTAACTAGTCATACTACATACATCTGGGTAATACTAGTGCAACTAGTCATACTACATGTAAATGGGTAATACTAATGTACCTAGTCATACTACATACATCTGGGTAATACTAGTATAACCAGTAATACTATGTATATATTTTTCAATAGATTCAGGTACAATTCTACCCAGTTCTACAAGTTGTACTTTCGCGACAAAAACTCAAATCGAATGGTTTCGGGTTCAAAACTACAATTCACTATGATTCAGTTCATGTAATCCATTTCTTACCCATTTACAGACCTAGTCGACCCAAAAACTATGCATAAACTTCCAATGTGCATATCCAAACACAATTACCTAAATCTAATTGAATTGAATCTCCTATTTAGTATATGTCTACAGCCTAAACTTCTATTTCAAGCTCTATGCATCTAAAGGAACTAACCTGTCTCACCGCAGCTCGCCGTAAGCTCGCCGGAACAGAAGAAACGGCAACAATGCAGCTCACCGGAGATGAAGCTCGAGAGAGACGCTCTCGTTTTTTATTTTTTTCTGGACTCGATTTTTTTTTCTTGTTTTTTAAAATTCAATAAACAATTAGAAGAAAAAGAAGGAGGGGTATTTTCGTCTACGCACGTTTCATTAAACAAGAAAGGGATATGTAGACTCATTTGGGATATAAGAGGTTTTGTTTTGCCAAAAGGGGAGTTAGTAGACATTTTCTCCGGCAAATCCAGCGTTCTCGAAGCACTCGTCGGCCGTGATTTTCTCCCTCATGGGATTGAAAGCAAAAAACCCAGATTTGAATGGGTATATTCATGGGGAAGATCAAAGAATTAAGAACGGAGAAAAAGATTGGGTACAAAGTTTCAGAGATTGTAAAGAGGTTTTTGTGATTTGGTCGTTACTTTTCTCTTTTGCTTCTCATTTTCGTTTGATTTCGAATTGAATTAGATGTTGGGTTTGTTTTTTTATTTGTCTTCCTCTTGATCAAATCTGGTTTGAATTGAATTAGAGGAGCTTCGATTTTGACAGAACAAATGAAGTTGCGACGGTGGTGACTATAGATGCGTAAGATGGCGGAGAAGAAGAAGAAGCTGAGAGGCGGGTAAGTAGATCTTCTTGATGGTCTTTTATATTCTCTGAAAATAGGATTCATAGGGACTAGAACAGTGGATTGTGTAAGTAGAACTCGTAGATCTTAACCTTAAACATATTTTGGTCATTCTCGTTTGAGGACTCAACTTCTTCAACTATGAGATTTTTTGGATTTAAAAGCAATTATATTTAATCAAACCAACAAATATTTGCTAAGGTATATATCTTAACTAAGATGTTTTTCTTAAGTTTAGAAGTGCACACGTGTCGCGATTTGAGTGGGAGAAATAAAAAACAAAACCAATTTTATTTTTTGTTATTTCTTGTTTTTTTCCCGACATTTTTCATCTCTCTCTCGAGACCCTTGCAGACAACAATGAGAAGATGCGAAATCTCTTCGATTCCGGTGGAGATATTGGTGAAACTTCAGACTCGTAAGTACCCAGATCTCTGATTTTGGTTTTCTGATCTGGATGTTTCGGATCTTGCTAAAGTTTGGGTTTTTTCGATTTTGGGGATTAGAGTTTTGGTTATCTTCTATTCTTAAGTTGAGTCTTAATCTTGTTTGTTTTTGTTATAGGAAATCGAAGAATCCGGTTCGATTAAGGACGCCCATGCGATTATATGGAACGACGTCAGAAAGGGTGTAGGAAGAGCTTATAAATGAAAGCAGCAAGTAGGTATGGATTTAAAACCCGTGGTTTTGTGGATTTTTGTCTTCTGCTTGTAATCTAGATCTACATTCAACTGAATTTATGATTGTGGAAGTGAATGCTTACTTTTGGTTGTGATTATTTGTGCATAGACATTCATTGGCTAAGAATTTGGGTTGAGTTATGAAAATTACAGTGAAGAAAACAGATCTGTTGAGAACATACTTATTTTGTCTGGAAATCATCTTTATAGAATGAACTACATGGGCTTTGTTCAAATATTTATCTAAACCTAAACAGATCTGTTCACCATCATCTTAAACCTCTTTGTTGCACTAACTCGATGTGTTGTAATAGTCTCATGTAGATAGTAATGCGGATATTACTCTTTTGTGTGCACCAGTCAGTGAAAGGTTAGTGTCTAGAAACCAACGGGAGTCGATCTGAATTCAATGGTATAGTTTTCTATGATTCTTAAAACTAATCAACTTCATAAAGTCATAAAGCATTTCAAATACTTGAAATTTTTCTCTTTGTTTTTTACAGCAAACGGACACAATAATGCTTGGACTGTCTCATCAAGAAGCAACAGATTCTCCATACATTGCATCAATGGGAGTTAATTGTTTCACAACCGAAGCTTTGTTGAGCCTTCTAACAAGACAGTATCCTAGTTCCAATGACTTTGGATCTGAAGTTATTCCTGCAGCCATAGGAAGCTGATTATCTCTCTTTTGTTGTCTTATAGCAATTGGACAGAAGCTTTGTATGAGTTTGGTTTTATGGTTGCTTGTTTAAGAAGATAGTGTTTTACAACAATTTGAATTTTTTTTCTTAAGATACTCTCTATTCTATATGTTAAGATACTATCTTCTTTTCTTAATTCACACAAAAACAAAAATTTATTTTAAAAAATTGCTAAGATACAAGGTTAAGAATCAAATGGTTCTTAACCATTGGAGGTGCTCTTTTGGAGCATCTGATTTTTGCAGCCCAATTTATGTTTTTTTGTAGAATAATTTCAAGTTAGATTTGTTCTTAATTGCTATTTGATTAGCATGATTTGTCTGTTAGTTCAATTTTGTGATATTTATTTACTTTGTTAACTCATAAGTAATTTCGAACTAGATTTTGTGCTTTGTATTTGAATAATTCAATGTGGAAAATATTCATAGTATGAGTCATACTTCGTTGTATTTTTGCTCTCTTCTTATGTTTGTATGCTCACCTTCGTAAATCTAATTCCATTGATCAAGAAAGTAGAGAGAAACAAATTATGAAATTGAATTTATTTTCTAGTGTTCCATTTATTCCCGTCTCTCGTTTTCTTATTGCTTACCTTCGTTGACAATCTTCCTTCTTATCATCAACGTTTATTTTTCGAAAATTATAATTCAAGAATCTGTTTCATCTTTGTTCTGTTGTTAACAACAAGAATGTTAACGTTGACTGTGGGAATGAAAGACGAAACAAAAGGAAGCTCATGTAAAGGCGAGACAACATGGGTCCTTCTCGTAAGAATGTGTTTCACATTGTCTCTTTGCTCTGGTAAGTATAGATCAGTTGAATCCCTTTCGGACAGATGGAAAACAAGTTAGTGCTGAAAATACACTTCATCTTTCTTTAGTTTTGGTGTGTTTGTTTGATAAAATCTGAAATCTGTGTGTTTTGTGTTTGTGTCTTAGGACCGTATGGTTTGACATGTGATTTTGCCGTAATCTCTCTAACTTTAAGAGAACCTAGAATTATTTTGCCGTAAGCAGAATTCTAGCAGCATCCTCTCTCCTCAAGCACAAGGCTTTTACTATAGAGGTTAGTATGAGAAATTGCAGGTTTGGTTTAAGACTGATCTATCTAACTTTAAGAGAACCTAGACTTACCACTATGATGTTATATAGAAGTCATGATTTCTAGGCATGGCCCATAGATTTGGTTGAAAGCTTGTATTACTCAAGTAGTTCTTGTTTCTTGTTCTTTTCTTTATCCAGATTGGATACGGTAGAAGATAGCTGACCAAAAATATCAAGCCAGCCTTATATACTCGCCTTCAGGAGGAAATGGTGTGTCCTTTCGATACTCATGAACGAAAGACCAGATTCTGGGCAATTAGTAGCCAACCCTCTGGACGTAACTGGTAAAGGAAGACCACAAGTTTTCTACCACACTCAGAATTGGTAGTGTTATTCGTAGTGTTATTAGTATAAGAATTGGTATAATATTATGTAAGACTTCTTTTGGGCAATGTAATATTAATACTATGTATATTGATGATTTATGAAATATAACATTTTAACTAAATTTATTTAGTAAAACAGAGTCCAAATATAATAATTGTATGTAAAACCAATTAAAAATATAAAAATGCTACAATACAATATAAAATAGCACTAAATGTGTGCTATAATGTAATATATTAGAGCATTTTGTTATCGCTATACTTGAACGATATATAATAGCATGTCAGAAAAATGATATCGTAGGTGGGAGACCTACCATAGCTGGCGATGTAATAGCATTTGTGAATTCGCTATGAAATATATATGATTGCAGATTTTTTGCGCTAACGATGAACATATTTCTTGTAGTGATCTGTTCCAGAGTTGTCACCTGGACACTCTGATGTCCTACCCATATGTTGCCTACAAGGAGGAAACCATCAGCTCCTCTCCACACTGCAAGTAGAGCTATACCAGGGGTTGACAGAAGACGAGTTGGAGATTGAAGGATTGAGATTCCTGACATTCTCTGTGTATAGCCAGAGGTACATGTTGACGATCAAGCGCTTAGAAGGATTGTTTGGTTTCCCCAGTGGAACGGGAATCAAACCAAAGTTTGACAAAAGTGAGCTGAAGGATTGTTTGGTTTCCCAGTGGAACGGGAATCGAACCAAAGTTTGATAAAAGTGAGCTGAAGGATTTGTTTGTGGCTTACCATCGGAAACACTGTACCGCTGAAGTCTACGCAATCCAAGAGCAACCAAATCCGCAGCCCTGTTATTCGCTATTTCCAGCGCTCTATGGCCAATGTTCTATACTCGAGAAAGACTATAGGCATAATGACGAACACCGACGTGGAGATGATCGATTCAGCTCTCAAAGGCATTCTCCATCAAACAAAGAATGGGTTAATCCTGCAAGGCGACCTCAGTGACACGCCTCCAGTGATGCTTCTTTTGATCCACCTGTGTGGATATAAGAAGTGGGAAGTAACTAACAACAACAAGAGGGTGCGAGGATCCCTATGTATTGGTGGTGTTGTGACACCAATACTGATAGCCTGCGGAGTTCCAATCACATCCAAATGAACAGACCCAAGAGCAATGGATTTCGAACATTTGCGTCGCTGTGAGTTCCTCGTACGGCATGGTTGGGGATTTCCACCATTATAGGTTCGAGCATCCAACAAACAAGACAGCTAACATCCTTCTCCCCTACACTGAAGCTACATGTATCATTAAAGGATAACACATTGACTTCGAGCCTGCGATTGATGATCTATATATCGAGATCGCTCAGTCAATGGAAGAGGATGTTCCTGCAGAAGAAGTTGTAGAAGATGAGGTGGATGATATGGATGAGGACAGAGATGAGAAGTATGATACGAGCATGTATCACTTTGGCGAGCATGTAGCGCCATCAAGAGAGAGTAAGAGCTTGAGTGAAGCTCTCAGAAACCAAAGCCTGCTGCAGAAGTGGAACAAGAAGCAGGATAAGATCATCTCCAAGTTTTTGAAAATATCAAGTCTGTGAAGGCTATGATAAGTTGCTCCTCCTCCAGCATAGCTATGCCACGAGGACCAACTCCTGAGGAAATGCCCTCCAAGAGATATGATGAGCCTGAATCAAGGCAATACAGGCCTGAGCCAAGTGAGCAAGGTGTCTCACACGTCCCTGCCATGCACTCCTCACATGAGCCTCAGGAGCACAAGAGAAGAAAGAAGGCTGCATTCGCTCGCTCTAGCAGCACGGCACGGCTCCTCCATGCTAGGAGATCACTCGACCGCGGTCCTAGCCGCCACAGAGGAGAAGAGGTCGAGTATCACATAGGAGCTGAGACACAACATGGAGATTCTTTAATGGGCTGGCAGGAATCACATGTAGGCATTAATGATCACATCCGCTATTTCTTCGATTGAGGTAAGCACCTCACTTCACCACTATACAATACCATCTTCTGTTTTGTTTCTCTGATGTTTTTGTCCTGAGTACTCTTTTCCAAATTTGGTCACACAGAGGACTGTGTAATTTAAGTTTGGGGGAGGGCTCAGGAATTGTTTATTATCTGATGAGTCTCTTTTGTTCTTATTTTCAAATTTTTGGATTGTACATACTCTTGAGTCTTCATTCATCTAAGGCACAGAAAAACCATAAAATTTGAAAAATTTCCCACAAAAACAGAGTGTTCATGTAGTTGCATTACATTTAGGATCGAGTCAAGAGTGTTTCATTTAGGATTGTTGCATATGCATAGAGGATAATGAGGATATAGCCTTGTAAGCATGTTGATTTACTAGATAGACTCAATGCCCTCGTTATTAGTTGTCTGATGCATATGAATTGACTTTGAAGTAAGACCGCACCATGTTTTATTAAAACCACTCGATCGCATGTCATGATACCAATCCCTATCAACTTGAACTTGAATCTGATTTGTAATTATCATGTTTGCATCGGTTTTGAACTCATGGATAGAATACATACTTGGATTTTTTTGCACCTATTCACCACTCTTGTTAACCCAAGTAGCTGCTTCCTTTACTGGAGTAGCTACCCCACCATAAACCAACCTTTCTTTCAAGCCTTGTTATTTCTTTTATGCATTTGAGGTCTATTTCAGGATTGAGCTTGGTAGAACGTGTTAGGTTTGAGCCGACAAGAGTAGTATCTCATGTAGTTTCAGGCCACGTTTTTAGACTTGGTAGGACTAGGTGGGAACTTATATGGGGATTGAGATTGAGTGTGAAAAGAAAAGAAAGGAAACGGGTTAGATTCTTTAGGAGAAGGAAGCTGAAAATCATATTGGTCTAGTGAATGGTCTGGGAAAAATTGAATTTGTTAAGTTATGCTCTTAAAAAAGATGGCAACAAAGACATAGAAGATTATAAGAGCCATAAGAGTTTAAGAAAAACCCAATTCACTAGACTGGACTCATAGAGTATAAGAAAAGCTTCTCCTTAAGAACAGAGCCAAAGAAAAGAAAGGATAAGTTGATTCAAGAAAGAATCGAGATATGCCTTTAGTACAAAATAGTAGACTTAGGATTAACAATCGGTTTAGAGATAGGACCATCCAGTTGTTATTCACGGTTTATTTCATTGGGTAGATGGGGTGCTATTCTTGTATGCATAGGTTAGCACTTACCTTTAGCATTCTAATAAAGCTCGGTCCATTTTCATTGAGAGTCCCCTGTTATTGAAAGTCTAACCACCTCAAAGGGACCATCTTTGTCTCATAACCCATCCTTAGCCAAATGAGTTCACTAACGATGCATTGCCTGATTCATGTTTTTGAACTTAATGAATTTTAAAGGGATTGGTTGATCAAGATGCTTATTGCAATCAAGTATAGGTTCAGATCATAACAGAGCATGGCTAAAGTTTTTAAGTAGAAGTTGATCGCATCGCATCTTAGAACTATTAACTTGGACAGTGATCTTATTCACTTTATCTTATGCTTTGGTTCTGAGTCCCCAACTTCAAACTTCTCCTTCAGCTTATGTCTTCCTATTTGCTTGGAGGCAAGCAAAGACTAAGTTTGGGGGAGTTGATATGTCTATAATTTGCATGTTTTATGCATTCATTTATCATCGTTTTGAGTCTAGTTTCAATCATCTTTCATATCATTCATCATTGTTTTGCGCACTTTGCATGATTAGGTGTGTCTTGCATTAGTCTTGCATGCATTCTGCATTTCTGGGTTTTTTTCAGGTGATTTGGTGCCGTTGGCGATCAAATTGGAAGAAGCGAACCGGAATCAACCAACACCATACTCGACCCCGAGGTCGAGTACTTCCAGCACTATACTCGACCCCGAGGTCGAGTAACCGTAGCTCCAGTCTCCCTCACATACTCGAGCCTGAGGTCAAGTAACTGCAGCTCCACTCTCCCTCACATACTCGACCCCAAGGTCGAGTATCCACAACCCACCTTACTTGATTACCACACTCGACCCTGAGGTCGAGTATCTGCAGTCACCACTCACCAGAGCCACTCGACCACGCACTCGATCGCAGCTTCAGAGTCTTCTCAAATCCGCACTCAACCAGACAAGCTGAGCATAAGGAAGAGAAGAGGAAAAGAGGAAGTGTTTGATCACGGTTTGGAGTTTTACTTGATCACGTAGCCCATCTTGGCCCGTCATCTACTCTTTGGGCCGATCGAGTTGATCACGAACCGTCTTTCTTATTGTTTTACTTAGTTTTTCTTATAAATAGACTTCGAGGGATTTGTCCCGAGACATCCAGTTTTTACCTAGTTTTTACTCTATCATAACCAAAGTTTTTTGCCGCTTTGCTTCTACAACTTTGTAATTCGAGTTACTCCCAAGTAATTCAGATTCCGCATTTGATTTCTTTTATCACTTTGATTCTCTACTCTTAATCTCTTTAGTTATGCAATTTACTTTATTATTCGTGATTATGTCTTTGAGTATGTTGTCTGAGTAGTGACTTAGAGTTCTTAAGGATGGGATAAAATTGTTGTGGGATCCGTAGTCTTTTAGATGGTTAAGTGTTAGAATTGATTGAATCCCTTCTGGACTAGTTGTGTTTTCTGCTTATTTCTGTCTGATCAACTGGAATTCGATCTAAAGCATTCCCGCACCCAGAAGGTGTTTGATGGAATGCTTGATCCACTAGTTCCAGAGATATTCATCTCTACCCCAAGGGATTGGCCGTTTAGAGCGTTTATTGATTGTAATTGGTTGAATCGTATTGCCAGCATAGTTAGATTCCGTTAATGGGAATTAGTCTAGGCTAGCTTTGCTTGAGGGTTTCTATCACGATAGTGAATTGATCTGTTGTTGAACATGTTGTCGAAAGATAGCTTGATTGCGTTTTGTTAACTATCTGAATAGGCTATGGAGACCACTCCATTCGATTACCTCATCTTTAGGAATTTCTCGTCTATTTGATTCATCTATTTACTTGCCTGTTCATTCACCTGCTTAGTTACCAATTTGCTGAGTTTTGCATTTCTCACTTGTTACCACTCATATACTCGACCATACCCAATGTCTGGTAACAAACTGTGCAGTCAAATATATCTATTGCATTTTCTGTCTGTTACTCGACCCTGTACTCGACCACACCCAGTGCCTGACATCAAGCAGTGGTGGTCGAGTATATTGCTTATTTCTGCTAGATTTTCTGTTTTTCTGCATGATCACTTAGAACTGTTAGAAAACCAAACCCTGTTTATGCTTGGCTTGACTTAGTGACTTCTGATTATATCTCATCTGTTTGCATCTCACCTAAAATGGATTGATAACCTAAAAGTACTGCAATGACATGATAGTGGTATAGGAATTGATAACTAGTGAAAATCCTACTATCACTCTCCATGATCAAGTCCTTCAGAAACTTGTGGAAATCCGGAATAAGCGCGAGAGCATCAACAAGAGGTATCCTTAATTCAACTTCTTTGATGTTCTTGGCAAACATAGCTCTGGACTTATCTGCCAACGCTTTCTTGTGTCAACCAGGAAATAGAAGTGGGGGCTTGTAAGGAGGAGGAACAAAAACCTTCTCCTTGTTCTTAGCAGCAACTGGTTTTAGAGCAGTGGATGATGTTACTGGAGTTATTGTTCGAGTATCACCATCGAGTATAGGGTCAAGTACTTCTGTTGGCTTGTCAGCTTGGTCTTCATTGAGACTGAAATCCTCTCCATCTTGGTCTACACTGTCCTCAGTGACTGGCTTAGGTCCCTCTCTGGTTGGAAGTTCTTTTCCACTTCGCAAAGTGATAGCATGAGCCTGAACATAGTTGATAAGGTTCAAATTAACTCCTAGAACTACTCTCTCAAATAAGAGATCAATTGTAGCACTTAAGGGTCGAATTCCACAAAGTTCTTATTGTTCTCACTATAAACAAATCAGCAATCGAATTAAGCTAAATAGAGAATAAAGATAATAAATTAAAACGAAACAAGTGAGTCGGGTTTAGATGAATTCATGGAAGAGCTAGACTTAAGATTATTCTTTTTAGTAAATCATAATTACAAATTAAACAGCATGCAAGGGTTTGTTAAGCACCGTTCTTGAACTCAAATCACAAATATCAAATTAACCACCTCTCGAATGAATTAATTTACAATGCCTATCAATAGAAATTCCACCTCTCGAATGTAAATTCCTAAAGTTAAGCAAGCATTAAAGTCCAAATTTGATATGTTCACAAAAGCACTAAACCACCTCCCGAATGAGAATATTTCTTTTGCTTACCTAAGATTATTTAAGGAAATAGATGACCTCTCCAATCTACCTATTATCCTATAAGCTAGATTCTCGGTGTACAGTCTAGAACTAGTAATTAAATCAAATCTAGGTGAAGAACCCTAAAATTACCCTACCAATTGTTCAACTTAGCAATTCATCAATACATGGAAAAACCCTAAATCGAACAGGTGAATTACTCAGACATAGCAAAAGAAACACAAATCATAATCTGAATAAATTGCATTAAAAGAGTTAAGAGATAGAGTAAAGAATTCTGAATCTCTCTGAAGGAGTCTGATTCTTCTCTCCAAGCTAATACAAAATCTCTCTCCCAAAATTAAAGCTTAATTGTCTTCCAACATAAAAACCTAATAATATATTGTAAAACACGTCGGAGACTTCTTTTGCAATAAACAGAAACATTGGGACAATTTTGCAATTCTTCAAAACTTGATAAAACGTACAATGCTTCTAAAAACGCGATGGTGTCGATCGAGGTGTATGGTGTCGGTCGACACCAAGATACTCTGAACGTTCCAAGAGTCTCTTGTAGCTGTACCAAATATCCAGCTTTTGCTCCAAAATTCATCCAAATATGTAATTACCTGTAAAGACTCAAAAAAACACAAAAAGGACTAAAAAGACTCCAAAATCACAACTACTATCATGGTTAAAATCTAAAAACCACGATATATCAACTCCCCCAAACTTAGCTTTTGCTTGCCCTCAAGTAAAACACAAAAACCGAATATGTGGAAGAAGTTTGAAAACGAAAAAACTCCCAATCCTTCTAAAATATTGCACTAGTCACTCAAACCAAATCCATACGCTTAACAGGTCGCATCTGTCCTAACCACCATGTACTTCTCCGCATACATTCACAACATCCCAAATTCAAGCCAAATCATTGCAACTATATCCAATTATCCTCATCTCTAAATCTCAACAATGAACCTAGTATCCAAGAACCTTCTAGATTCGTTCCCGTACATATACCATGACAAGTGAAACACTCTATAACATTTTATTGGTATCTTTCCTCTCCTCAGACTTGTCACTTTTTCAAACTCTCTTTTTTTTTTTTATTATTCAAAGGTTTAGGGGAATAATGGTATCATCGGAAATTTTCCTAGCCTCGCTTCCAACCTCTGTGTGATCATTCCTTATAAAATAAAATAATGGGATCGCTGGAAATTTTCCAAGCCCTTTACTCCAAAGGAAATCATCTCAATCTTTTTTTTTTTATTTCTAAAAGAAGAGGAATACTGTTCTTTTCCACAATAGTCTCACTTGTCAAGTAAGAACGAGGAATCAAGTTCTGAAAATACTAACCTCATTGATGGGTAAAATAAACTAGCGGTTAGCTCAGGTGGTGTAGATTATATTGAAGATTCGGATGTTTCTGTTCCATTGATCAACCTTATGGATTTTTCATTAGTCGGACCAACTTGAGTCTGCAGCGTTAATCAACCAGACAATATACTAGACAGAGAGATCATAGTTTCCAACAAAGACTTTGACTCAATAAAACGACTCATAATAAACAGGATTGACTCTAAGAGAACAAAGGATAATGTTAGTAACTGACTCCCCCAGACTTAAGTAACACTGTCCCCTGAGTTACCAAGCAAGAGGAAGTCAAAGAAAAGAATAAATGAAAAAGGAACAAAATTGAACTTGGAAAAACGGATACGTCACCGTGGTCAGTGTAGTGGTGTCGATCGACACTTCGACACCCTGCCCGTGAACAGATAGTAGTTCGAGCAAAAATCTGCATTATTGAGCTTAGTTCTAATAGTTTCACATGGATTCTCCAATTTACACTGTCAAATCACTAAAACACATATTAAAAAGCTCAACATAACATAGCAATCAAGTTCAACAAATTCCAAATCAAATAAAATACAACAAACGGAAGCAAATAAGTGGATTATGTCTCAAAGTAAGGGAAAAACGAAGATAAGAAACCCAGGGATAAGGAGGAAAGCTAATCAGTGGGTTGCCTCCCATTAAGCATTTATTTAAAGTCGTTAGCTTGAATCAACAGAACTTTAGGCTGGGGGGATTTCAAGCAGAGACACCTCGGGTCTCTTCGGAATCTCGGCTTTTGCCCAATAATCCATATGGTCGAACTGACTGAACTGTGTAGGGACCTGTCCAACGAAAAGAGAATTTACCAGGAAACAAACGTAAACGAGAGTTATACAGAAGTACCTGATCATTGGGTTTGAACGTTCTAGAGATGATTATCTTGTCATGATACGCCTTCGTGAGTTCCTTGTAAAGCTTCGAGTTGTCATAGGCATGAATTCTTATCTCATCCAACTCGTTCAACTGAATCAATCTTCTTTCGACAGCAGACTTAATGTCAAAATTCATCATTTTAACAGCCCAGGCTGCCTTGTGTTCGAGCTCCACCGGTCGGTGACATGCTTTCCGGTAAAGCAAATGAAACGATGTTGTTCCAAGTGGTGTCTTGAACGTAGTTCTATATGCCCATAGTACCTCATCAGGCTTGTAAGACCAATCTCTCTTTGACTTACCAACAGTTTTCTCCAAATTCTCCTTGATTTGTGATATATCATGGATTTTACCGTTTTTAGCCATGATATATGTATGTTTTAGAGTATTTTTGTTATTTGTAGAGTCTTTTTGAGTCTTTTCAAGTTTTTACATGTTCGGGATAAATTTGAAGAAAAGGAACCATTCTGGAGTTAAACCGGAGATTTAGAGCTGAAGGAACGATGTCGGTATCAGATCAAGGCATGAGTGTCGACCGACACCCATTGGTGTCGCTCGACACCACACACGGCCCAACAAGAGTCTCGACGATTTGGAGTTTTTAACGCCCAAAGAATCAGCCCAGAAGACTTCCCTATTTACAACTTTAGTCCCTGCAGGTTTTGGGAGACTTTATAAATAGTTTTTAGGGTTTTTCTATTTCATTATCTCTGAGATCTGAGATCTCTTAAACTTTATTTTACTCTATTCTTGGGAGCTTGAACCCTTTGGGAGATAATAGAAGAGAGCTCCTCAAGAGAAGATCTTTCTTAACTCATCTCTTTTATTGAATTTCTTTATGCTTTCTATTCATAACATGTTGTTTGTTTCGATCTCCATGTCTGAGTAGTTTGTTTGTTAGGTTTAGGGATTCTTAATAGGGATTTAGATGAATCAGTAGATCGATAACCTGTTAGGATAAAATATATAGAGTTCTTCCCTTTTGATGTTCTTAATGCTGATTCTAGAGTAATTAACTAGAATTTGATCTTAAGATAATAGGTAGATTCGAGAGGTCATCTATTATTGGAACTATCTTAGGTGGGCAGAAATGACTAGATACATTCGAGAGGTGGTCTAGGAATATCTGTGAACACATCAAACCTGGTATTAATGCTAGACTAATTCTAGGAGTTTACATTCGAGAGATGGAACTTCCTGATATTAGGTATAATTAGTCAATTCATTCGAGAGGTGGTTGGCTATAAATTAGTGATTTGAATTCTATAACGGTTCGTTAATAATCCTAATTAATTTGCTAGCTTTACTATTAGTTTATTTCTTGAGAAATCCCTAAGCCTAACGTTTTCCTCATCTGTTTTAAAACCTGAATTTAATTTCTTTCTTTTATTTTTAATATTTATATTTTCTGTTTAGCTTAATTCAAAGCCTGTTTGTCTATTGTGTGAACACGATAGCTTTGTGGATTTCGACCCTAAAGTATTGCAATCGATCTCTTATTTGAGAGAGTAGTCTTAGGTCTTAATTTGACTCACATCAAATTTGGCGCGTTGCCAAAGTTCTCTTTGCTTCACCATTAGATTAGATCTAGAATTTAGTCTAAACTTTTCTTTTACTTTTTTAACTTACGCGTTCTTTTTCTTCTTGTGACATGAGTTTAAGGAATTTGAACGCAACAACAAGATGCTGGTAGTTATACTGGATGCTGCTGGAGTGTTACGTGACAGAAGTGGTCAGACATACAACGAGGATGGTCAGAAAATCGATGAAACAGGGAAATGTGATACCAAAAATCGTACAAGGTGTCGATCGACACCAGCTGGGTGTCACTCGACACCATGGGGTAAACAGAGCAGATGGTCGTCATATGACTCTTGGTGACTACAATAACCCCGGTCTGTTCTATGAGATGGCATGCAATTAGACCCACTGCGTTTGAAAGAAGCGACGATTTAGTTCTCCAACCTGCATTCTATACTCTTATGAGTCAGCACCCGTTTCACGGTCTTCCACATGAATAACCAATGGATCACATCGAGAGGTTTGAAGATTTGGTTTCAATCATCAAGGCACGGGTTGTTTCAGAGGATTATCTACTTCGCAAGCTTTTCTCATACTCTCTTGCTGGGGAAGCAGCTTCTTGGCTTAAGGAGTTGATTCCAGGATCTTTGACAACTTGGCAGGAAACAAAGATGGCCTTTCTGAACAATTTCACTAGGAATTACTGTTCTTATTCTTACCAAGCCCCACCAGCACCTACTTCTGCGATTAAGATGGAATCCATACCGGGACAGATTCCGTAAAATCAGAAAAGAATCTTAGAGATATCCCCTCTTGGAAGGATTGAGAGTAACCTCACGACTACTTGTCATGCTGTTTTGAAGAAAAGTGAAGATGAGTTTGTTGCAGTTGAGGAGAATAATGCTGATTTTGTGGTTGTAGAGCCAGTGTCGACCGACACCAGTCCAGAAATTCGAGAAATCAAGATGTGACGAAGCAAAATCGACCTGGTTCGACACTGATTTACACGACCACTCGACAAGCAGTCTTAGTGTCGTCCGACACCACTTGGGTGTCGATCGACACTCCTCCGGTATCGAAGCAGATTTGACATTTGACGGAGCAGAATCGAGCCAGCTCAACATAGAAGAGTCGACGCTAGACAGTAGTGTCGACTGACACTCACCTAGTGTCCATCGACACTCACCTAGTGTCCATCGACACTCACCTAGTGTCGATCGACACTGGACCCGAACTGCACCATATGCTCTTGTGTTTCCACCGCCACCTAATAAGTCAGAGCAAGAGAGACATGATGAGGGATGCAGATTAAAGCTTGTTTGGCTTCTATGTGCATTACCTTTTGATGATTGTTGTAAGATCCAAGATCCACTTCAAGATTATATCGAGAAGATGATTACTAATGGTATTAGTGCTGAGGATGTTAGCTTGCTTACAAAAGACATCAGTGCTATCTTGGTGTATGAGGATCCAGAGAAGAAGCCGAACAAGAGGCTGTCAGTGGCTATCTCTGAATTGGTCAGAGCCATGATTCAGTGTAGCAACCCAGAGAAGTTACCTGATCCAGGAAGCTTTGTGCAAGATTGCTCCATATCCACAGGACAATTTCCTCACTCTCTTTGTGATCTTGACTCTAGCATCAACTTGATGCCCCATTTAATTTGTTGCTGTAGAGACTTGCACAGACATTACCGTTGGATATGTCAACGAGTTGGATTCTATTGAGCAGTGAATATGCAAGCTTCTAAGCTTGAAGATTGGAGTGGTGACCATCTGTTCAGCATTAGGATCCAGGATGAAGCACAGATCGGTGATAAATTGCTACAGATTGCCGAACCACATTGCTGAAACAGTGCAGAATTTAGAGCTGCAGACTCAGTGTCGATCGACACCACCAGGATGTCGGTCGAAACCAGACTCGACGAGATGGACCATTGTCGACCACACCACCAGTGTCGGTCGACACAACCACCAGTGTCGGTCAACACCACTTGTGTCGGTCGACACCCAAAACGGGCAGAATCAGAGTTGTCCGATAAAGCTGTTTTTTTGGGTTGGAATCACTACCATAAGTCCAGGAACTGTTTTCAAGCAACGAACTGCACCTCTCCCACACCATCCACCTCCTAAACACCGAAGGTACTCACGTTCTCTAGCTAAACCTTCTGATTTCATTAATATGACTTTTAAAATTTTCAAGACTGTTTCACGATTAAGCAAGCAACGAGTTTCTCGTTGAGCGCTTGTTTGTTCTTTTGATGATTGTGTAGGAAAAAGGAGTATACCACCCATACCTAAGTCCCGCCCAGCTGATGTCACTTACTTCTATGTACAACCTGATGCACCCACTGCTTACACACCACCATGGATGATGAGACGTTTTTCTCCGCGGTATTTACTGCCACCATCTGATCCACCTGATATCTGAACTTCGACATAGTCAAGCTAATAACTGAAAATAAGCGCTTAGTGGGAGGCAACCCATTGGTATGATTTCGTTTTTCTTTTATTTTTATTTTCGTTTTTCATTTTTCTTTAATTATTTTTTGCCAACTTCGGGTTTGAATGCCACTGGGGACAGTGTCGTTTAAGTCTGGGGGAGGCAGTTACTACCTACGTTTTTCTTTTTGATTCTTATTCTTACTTTTCTTTTCTTTTGAGTCGTTTAATTGAGTCAAAATTTTGTTGGAAATTATGATCTTTTTCTCTAGATTATTACCTGGTTAGTTTAATGTTGCAGATTCAATTCAATCCGACTAATGGAAAATCCAGAGAGTTAATCAATAGACCAGAAGACATCCATGTTTCCAACACAATCCGCTAAAGCCTGAGCTAAGTTCATGCTCTTCACCTCGTCAATACGGTTAGTATTCTCATAACTTGACTCTTCGTTCATACCTGATAAATGAGACCAATGTGGAAAAAGAATGGTATTCCTCTCCCTTATTAAAATAAAAAAAGAAGAAGATTGAGATGATTTTCTTTTGGAGTAAAGAGATAGGAAAATTTCCCGTGATCTTTACTTCAAGAGGAATGATCACACGAAGGTTGGAAGCGAGGTTAGAAATATTTCAGATGATACCATTATTCGCCTACACCTTTGAGATTCAAAAAAAAAAAAAAAAAAGTTCGAAAAAGAATAAGTCTGGGGGGAGAGAAAGAATACCAAGGAATTATTAAAATGGTTTATTTATCATGGTATAGTACGGGAATGAGTCTAGAAGGTTCTTGAGTACTAATTTTACTTATGAGATTTATGCGATAAGGGCTATAGGATATAGTTGTGGAATTTGGTTTGGAATATGCAATAAGAATGCTTGCGGAGAATTACATGGTGGTTAGGATTTGATGCGATGTGCTAGGCATATGGATTTGGTTTGAATAATCAAGGTAATATGCTAGAAAAATTGGGAGTTTCTGTGTTTTCAAACTTCTTCCACGGGTTCGGTTTTTGTATTTTGCTTGAGGGCAAGCAAAAGCTAAGTCTGGGGGAGTTGATATATCATGGATTTTACCGTTCTTTAGCCATGATATATGTATTGTTTTAGAGTTTTTTTGTTATTTGTAGAGTCTTTTTGAGTCTTTTCAGGTTTTTACATGTTCGGGACAAATTTGGAGAAAAGGAACCATTCGGTATCAGTCAAGGCATGAGTTTCGACCGACACCCATTGGTGTCGCTCAACACCACACACGGCCCAACAAGAGTCTCGACGATTTGGAGTTTTTAAAGCCCGAAGAATCAGCCCAGAAGACTTCCCTATTTACAACTTTAGTCCCAGCACGTTTTTGGAGACTTTATAAATAGTTTTTAGGGTTTTTATTATTTCATTATCTTTCACACACGGCCCAACAAGAGTCTCGACGATTTGGAGTTTTTAAAGCCCGAAGAATCAGCCCAGAAGACTTTCCTATTTACAACTTTAGTCCCTGCACGTTTTTGGAGACTTTATAAATAGTTTTTAGGGTTTTTATTATTTCATTATCTTTGAAATCTCAGATCTCTTAAGCTTTATTTTACTCTGTTCTTGGGAGCTTGAACCCTTTGGGAGATAATTGGAGAGAGCTCCTCATTGAAGATCTTTCTTAACTCATCTCTTTTACTGAATTTCTTTATGCTTTCTATTCATAACATGTTGTTTGTTTCAATCTCCATGTCTGAGTAGTTTGCTTGTTAAGTTTAGGGATTCTCAATAGGGATTTAGATGAATTAGTAGATCGATAACCTGTTAGGATAAAATCTATAGAGTTCTTCACTTTTGATGTTCTTAATGCTGATTCTAGAGTAATTAACTAGAATTTGATCTTAGGAGAACATGTAGATTCGAGAGGTCATGTATTACTGGAACTATCTTAGGTGGGCAGAAATTACTAGATACATTCGAGAGGTGGTATAGGAATATCTGTGAACATATCAAACCTGGTATTAATGCTAGACTAATTCTAGGAGTTTACATTTGAGAGGTGGAACTTCCTGATATTAGGTCTAATTAGTCAATTCATTCGAGAGGTGGTTGGCTATAAATTAGTGATTTGAGTTCTAGAACAGTTCGTTAATAATCCTAATTAATTTGCTAGATTTACTATTAGTTTATTTCCTAAGAAACCCCTATGCCTAACGTTTTCCTCATCTGTTTTAAAACCCGAATTTAATTGTTTTCTTTTATTTTTAATATTTATATTTTCTGTTTAGCTTAATTCAAAGCCTGTTAGTCTATTGTGTGAACACGAGAGCTTTGTGGATTTCGACCTTAAAGTACTAGGTTTGGATTTCGACCTTAAAGTACTAGGATTTCGACCTTGGATTTCGATCTCTTATTTGAAAGAGTAGTCTTAGGTTTTAATTTGACTCATATGAATTTGCCGGTTAGAAACCTCAACTTATCGCTCGTTTGGGGATGATATGGAGTAGCAACGCAATGATAAACCCCTACTTTCAGAAGCAACTTCTCCAAAACCTTGGTAATGAAGTGTTTGCCACTATCACTGATGACAATACGAGGCACTCTAAAATGTGCAAATATAATGGTCTTAAACAGCTTAAGAACCACTGCAGAATCATTTTTTGGACTAGCAATCGCTTCTACCCACTTAGAGACATAATCCACAGCAACTAGGATATACTTGTTCTTATTAGATGCATGAAACGGTCCCATAAAATCAATGTCCCAACAATCAAAGACTTCAACCTCAAGAATAAACTTCTGTGGCATCTCATTATGCTTGCTGATTTTTCCTTTCCTTTTGACAAGTATCACATTGAGAGATAAACTTGTTAGCATCGCAAAATATCGTAGGCCACCAAAATTCAGCTTGAAGAACCTTAGACACTGTTTTGAAAGTAGCAAAGTGACCAGCATAATCTGAACTATGGCAGTAAAATAACACATCTGGAACGTCGGACTAAGTGATACATCTCTTGTAGATCCTGTCAGAACAATGCTTGTAGAGGTAAGGCTCATCCCAATGGTATCTGCGGAATTCAGAAGAAATCTTTTCTTGTTGTAATCCGTGAAATCATCTGGTTCAACATCGGCAACAAGTTAGTTCACGATATCAGCAAACCACAGAGGATCAGATGTGGCTGTTACAGTCATACAAATCTCATTCAGAAACGTGGAAGTGTCTCATATTCGCTGTTTTGAAAGTAGCAAAGTGACCAGCATAATCTGAACTATGGCAGTGAAATAACACATCTGGAACTTCGGACTCAGCAATACATCTCCTGTAGATCCCGTCAGAAAAATTCTAGTAGAGGTAAGGCTCGTCCCAATGGTATCTGCGGATTTCAGAAGAAAACTTTTCTTGTTGTAATCCGTGAAATCGTCCGGTTCAACATCGGCAGCAAGGTAGTTCACGATATCAGCAAACCACAGAGGATCAGATGTGGCTGTGACAGTCATACAAGTCTCATTCAGAAACGTGGAAGTGTTTGATATTCGTAGGTGTCGATCGACACCAGGTGTGTCGGTCGACACCTCAACATGTCTCGTTGTCGTCTCGAGCTGTAGATCGACACGTTCGTGTGACGATCGACAAGTGTCCGTTGGAATGTAGGTGGTGTCGAGCGACACCCAGCTGGTGTATGTCGACACTGCCATATTTAATCGAGAATCGCTGAAAAAATTTACTGAATTTTCCTACGAAAATGATTTGACGAAGTAAATGTTTTCTTCTGGCAGAAAATTATTGATAGGAACATCATCTTCAACCTTTACCCTGGACTAATGATCAGTAACTTTGTTTTCAACTCCTTTCTTGTCCCGTATCTCGATATCAAATTCATGAAGAAGAAGAACCCATCTCAACAATCTCGGTTTAGCATCTTTCTTCTGCATCGAGTATTTAAGTGCTGCGTGGTCTATATGGACTATCACCTTTGATCCGACTAAGTATGGTCGAAACTTCTCAAAGGCAAAGACGACTACTAGCAACTCATTCTCTTTCGTGGCATAGTTTCGCTGTGCCTAATCAAGCGTCTTGCTTGCATAGTAGATGGCGTGAAGCTTCTTGCTTTCCTTTGTCCCAGAATAGCTCCCATTGCAAAATCACAGGCGTCACACATAATCTCAAATGGCAAATCCCAGCTGGGAGTTTAGACTATAGGAGCACTAAGTAGATCTTGCTTGATCTGATTAAAGGCGGTGAGGCAATCAGCATTGAAGTCAAATTTCACATCCTTGCAAAGTAGAGTAGTAAGCGTCTACCAATTTTGCAAAGTAGTGTTTCTCTGTTTAGAAGCTCCAAAACTGAAAACTCATAGGACTTCGGCCACACCCACAAAGTTTTAAAAGCAATAAGAAGCTTGGTTTAGAGTCAAATATGACTAGATCTTGTGTGTATGATTTGGTATAAGAACTAGAACTGCAACCGGATCCCAAAAGCTAAAGTAGCGTTTCTTTGTTTAGAAGCTCCAAATTTGAAAACTCATAGGACTTCGTCCACACCCACAAAGTGTTGAGAATCAATAAGAAGCTTGGTTAGCGTTTTAGTGTCAAATATGACTACATCTCGTGTGTATGATTTGGCATAAGAAGTAGAACCGCAACCGGATGCCAAAAGCTAAAGTAGTGTTTCTACGTTTAGAAGCTCCAAAACTGAAAACTGATAGGACTTCTTCCACACCCACAAAGCTTTGAGAAGCAATAAGAAGCATGGTTAGCGTTTTTAGAGTCAAATATGACTAGATCTCGTGTGTATGATTTGGCATAAGAATTAGAACCGCAACCGGATCCCAAAAGCTAAAGTAGCATTTCTCCGTTTTGAAAGTTCCAAAACTGAAAACTCATAGGACTTCGGCTACACCCACAAACCTTTGAGAAGCAATACGAAGTTTGGTTACCGGTTTAGAGTCAAATATGACTAGATCTCGTGTGTATGATTTGGCATAAGAATTAGAACAGCAACCGGATCCCAAAAGCTAAAGTAGTGTTTTTCCGTTTAGAAGCTCCAAAACTGAAAACTCGTAGGACTTCGGCCACACCCACAAAGCTTTGAGAAGCAATAAGAAGCTTGGTTAGCGTTTTTAGAGTCATATATGACTAGATCTTGCTGGGGTCGGATCCCACACATTTTTGGTAGGATCCACTTGGATCTGTCCACGTCATTATTACATAATAATCCTCTTGGAATTAAAGATATTTTATTATGAGAATCGAGCTTAACCAGTCATGAGTTCGGTTCAGTTTACTAAAAGAGCTTGATCTTTGCCAGTATGGAGTTCGCTCTTATTCGACAGACAGTTCGCATAGAGAAAGGCCGAAGCGAGGAGAATATTGTTCGAGGCTCGCGGTAGCGTCAAGACGCAGGAGTTCGGAGTCAACAAGAAAGAGTTCGGAAGATCCACGCGAAGCCCAAGATAGTTCGAATTCAAGCCGTTTCGGTCAAATTGTAACTTACATGATTAACGCGGATCAATGCGATTATGAGCAGTAAATGACCGCATTGATCATGTTTTCTCTATAAAAACAACTTCAAACGCATGTGTTTGGGGGGGGGGGGCGGGGGAATCTCATTATTCATTACTTTTAAGCAATACAATATACTTTCTCTTTTTACTACTTTCGAAAGGCATTTTGTACTTTGTTCTTGTCAAATTTCTTTACTTCTTTTCTTGGTTGATTTTCTTTTCGAATTCTCATATTCATTTCCTGATTTTACAAGAGTTTTTCTCCACTGAAATACTTAAAGATAATCGAGTGTGAATCCTACATCCA
This sequence comes from Arabidopsis lyrata subsp. lyrata, assembly GCF_000004255.2. Classification (NCBI taxonomy): domain Eukaryota; kingdom Viridiplantae; phylum Streptophyta; class Magnoliopsida; order Brassicales; family Brassicaceae; genus Arabidopsis; species Arabidopsis lyrata. The sequence goes on from NW_003302552.1 coordinate 7,187,844, forward strand.
CATTTTGGCGCCGCCTGTGGGGAGTTACCACAAAACTCTTTAATCTCAAAATCCTTCTTTCCCAACCAAGAGACTATGGCTGATCAGCAAGCATTGAGCGATGCGATTGCCTTGCTTACTCAGACAACCACCGATCTGACCAATCAGATGGGTACACTCGTTAGTGCCAACACCACTTTTGGTGAAAGGTTGAACTCAATCGAGCAAACCTTAACGAGTGTTCAAACCACCCAGACAAATTTGTCAAACGCGCAGAACGCTGTTTCGAGCCGTTTAGATAATTTGTCCTCAGTGCGAACAATATTCGTGACTCCCGCACAAAACAGGCCCGGGAATACTCAAACCCCTCCTGCAAGCCAACCTGCTAATACTAGCAATTAGACAGCTGTAGGGGAAGCGACTAACCCAACCGAGGAAAAAATTCTCCAAGGTCAGAGAAATCTTCCTATTGACGACGGATTCCTTATGGAAGATCTTGATGTCACCCTATCAGACGATTTCATCAAGAGCTTAATGAAATGAAGTCAAAATTTCATCAGGCGACCAGTTCGGCGCCTGAGATCGATCGAGTAATCGAAGAAACTCGTCGAACACCTTTTACCTCGAGAATCTCGAACCTTCAGATCAAAGATTCTCGAAAGGTTAAGTTACCAACTTATGATGGTAAAGGAGATCCTAAAAATCACCTTGCTGCTTTTCAGATCGCCGTAGGCAGAATTGATCTAGAACCAGGCGAGGAAGATGCCGGATTTTGCAAGCTATTTTCCGAGAATCTTTCTGGACCGGCTCTGTTATGGTTCACTCAGTTAGAACCAGAAACTATTGACAGTTTTAAGGAATTGTCCTCTGCATTCCTAAAATAATATTCCATGTTCATGGAAAAGGCAACTTCTTATGCGGATCTTTGGAATTTAACCCAAGGTCAGAATGAACCACTTCGCAAATATATCGCTAAATTCAAAGAAGTGATAGCCAAAATTCCTGGGGTATCGCACGCTGCTGCCCTTTCTGCTTTAAGGAACGGACTCTGGCATGAATCCCGATTTCGGGAGGAAATCATCATCAATCGTCCGAGTACCATCCAAGACGCTTTATTCAGAGCTACAAATTGGATGGAGGCAGAAGAAGAAAAGCTTAGCCTCGCTAAAAAGCATCGGCCAGCAAAATTGGTCGTTGCGAATCTAACTAAAAAAAGGATCGATGTTATAATGGGAGGATCCAAATTATGCCGAGATTCGATCAGATCAATCAAAAGGCACAAGAAATCAGCAGCAATTCAAACCGATGTGGGTTTTCAATCAAATGAACAAACACCTTCTATCTCTTTTGACAATTCGGACACTCAAGGAATAACAGGACCTCATGACGATGCTCTTGTGATAACTTTAGATGTTGCGAACTTCGAAGTGACAAGGTGTCTAATTGATACTGGAAGCTCAGTAGATCTCATATTCCTATGCACTTTGCAAAGAATGGGAATCAGTAAAGCTGACATTATCGGTACACCAGCACCATTAGTAGCTTTCACGAGTGACACATCTATGTTCTTAGGAAACATAAAACTACTAGTGCTCGCCGCAAGGGTTCCAAAGATTGTAGAATTCATTGTTTTCGACCGTCAAACCGCTTACAACATAATTCTCGGAACTCCGTGGATATATCAAATGAAGGCTATACCTTCAACTTATCACCAATGTGTGAAATTTCCGACTCCTGGTGGAATCGGAACCATTCGAGGAGATCAGGAAACGTCGCGATCTTGCTACCTCATGGGACATCGTTTAAAGCTTAAATAGCAATTAATGATAAATTCTAAGCAAGAGAGCACCTCGCGTTACCCAAGTGGTCTTAGTTCGAATGAAGTTACCACAGAAATTGAAATTCATTCCGAATTTCCAGATCGAAAAGTAAAAATCGGTGCTACTTTAGATTCAGAAATCAAAGATCAATTGGTAACATTTCTAAAAGAAAATAAACATACTTTTGCCTGGTCTTCGAAAGATATGCCTAGAATCGACAAAAGTATCATTACCCATGATTTAAACGTCGATCCCAGTTTTAAACCAATAAAGCAAAAAAGAAGAAAACTGGGTCCTGACCGAGCACAAGCGGTCAATGAAGAAGTTGATAAGCTTTTAAAAATTGGTTCGATTAGAGAAGTAAAATACCTGGACTGGTTAGCAAACCCGTGGTAGTCAAAAAGAAAAATGGAAAGTGGAGAGTATGTGTCGATTTCACTAACATTAACAAAGCATGTCCAAAAGACAGTTTTCCTCTCCCCCATATCGATCAGCTCGTAGAATCAACAGCCGGAAACGAACTCTTGACATTCATGGATGCATTTTTTTGGATATAATCAGATCATGATGAATCCCGAAGATGAAGAGAAAACATCTTTCATAACGGATAGAGGAATCTACTGTTATAAAGTTATGCCATTCGGTCTAAAAAATGCCGGGGCAACATACCAACGTTTAGTTAACAAAATGTTTGCAAAACAATTGGGCAAAACGATGGAAGTTTATATCGATGATATGCTCGTAAAATCTCTAAAGAAATCCGAGCACATCACACATCTTGAGCAATGTTTCAAAATTCTGAATGAATTTGGAATGAAATTAAATCCTGCTAAATGTTCTTTTGGTGTGCCTTCCGGAGAATTCCTAGGCTACATAGTCACGGAAAGAGGAATAGAAGCTAATCCTAATCAGATTAACGCTTTCCTAACAATGCCTTCACCAAAAAACATTAAAGAGGTCCAACGATTGACGGGCAGAATTGCTGCGTTGAATCATTTCATCTCGAAATCTACCGATAAATGTCTCCCTTTTTATCAGATTTTAAAAGGGAACAAAAACTTTCGGTGGGATGATCAATGCGAAGCAGCTTTCGATCAACTCAAAATTTATTTGACAACACCACCGGTTCTCTCAAAACCTGAGTCAGATGAGAAACTTTATCTTTACATCTCGGTTTCTAATCATTCTGTAAGTGGGGTTCTAGTTCGAGAAGATCGAGGTGATCAAAAGCCAATTTTTTACATAAGTAAATCTCTTACCAGTCCGGAAACGAGATATACAATGATGGAAAAATTTGCTTTAGCAGTGGTCGTATCCGTTAGGAAACTCAGACCTTATTTCCAATCTCATCCGATAGAAGTTTTAACTTCTCATCCGCTTCGCTCAATTCTTCACGGACCAAGTCAGTCCGGTAGATTGGCGAAATGGGCAATCGAACTCAGTGAGTACGATATAGAATACAAAAGTCGAACTAGCGCAAAAGCACAAGTTCTGGCTGATTTTCTAACCGAACTGCCATTAGATGATGGAACCTTCATCGAAACAGACTCTACATGGAAATTACATATACATGGCTCTTCTTCTAAACAAGGATCCGGAATCGGTATTAGGCTCGAAACTCCGACAAAAGAAATAATCGAGCAATCATTTCGACTAATGTTCCCAGCTTCGAACAACGAAGCGGAATACGAAGCTCTCTTAGCAGGACTTTGGCTTGCTCTTGCAATTGGAGCAGAAAAAATAATAGCTTATTGTGATTCTCAGCTAGTTGTAAACCAGTTTGCTGGAGATTACAAAGCTAAGGCTCCTCGAATGGAAGCCTATCTTTCGGCTGTCAAAAAATTAGCCGGAAAATTCAAAGAATTCGAATTAGTTCGAATCCCTCGGGGAGAAAACATTTCGGCAGACGCTTTAGCTGCCCTAGCTTCTACCTCAGATCCCGAGCTCAAACGAGTTATCCCAATTGAATGTATTTCTTCGCGAAGTATTTCGGTTGAAGAAACAGAAAACGATAACATTTTGGAGGCCCAGTATATCGAAACTCCAAAATTAAGTTCCGGAAATGAAAATAGTTCATTTGTCGTCACTAGATCACGAGTAAGATCTCAAGATGATGAACTTACTTCACCACTGCAACTTCCTAAAAAAAGCCAAGAAGAAAATTAAAGGAGTTCGGACTGAACAGACACCTCCAGGTGGTGAAGAAGTTCGGAAACAATCGAAGATCCTGATATTCCTTCCGAACCCGAACCAAGGAAGTTTATATTGAAGGATAATACTTCCGCTAATGATTGGGGGGCTGACTGGAGAGTACCCATCAAAAAATTCATTCTTCATGGAGAACTACCATCGAACAAATGGCAAGCTCGCAAATTAAAAATCATCAGCGCTAAGTATTGTATAATTAAAGAGTCATTGTACAAGCGAGACGTCAGTGATCCTTATCTTTTATGTATTTTTGGACCCGAGGTTGAAATAGTGACAAGCTAGGTCCACGAAGGGCTTTGTGGTAGTCATTCTTCGGGACGAGCAATGGCTTTCAAAATCAAACGGTTAGGATATTTCTGGCCAACTATGATTTCTGACTGCATCGATTACGCCAAACGGTGTAAAAAGTGTCAGATGCACGCTCCTCTTATTCACCAGCCATCTGAAATTTTATCATCTATATCCGCTCCATACCCTTTCATGAGGTGGTCAATGGATATAGTTGGTCCGATGCATCGCTCAACGCGAGGCGTCCAATACTTATTAGTTCTAACGGACTATTTTTCCAAATGGATCGAAGCAGAAGCCTACGTAAATATACAAGATTCTGTGGTAAAAACATTCTTGTGGAAACACATTATTTGTCGCCATGGAGTTCCTTACGAAATAGTAACGGACAACGGTCCACAATTCATTTCAAATGAATTTGAAGATTTTTGTTCCTCTTGGGGAATAAAACTTAGCTATTCAACGCCGAGGTATCCTCAAGGAAATGGGCAAGCGGAAGCTTCCAATAAAACCATCTCAGCAATCTTAAAAAGCGTTTCAATGCTCGGAAAGGTGGTTGGTATGACAAGCTGCAACCTGTGTTGTGGGCATATCGAACAAGCCCGAGACGAGCAACGGGAGAGAGTGTTGGGCCATATTTTAATTGGGCCCGAAGTCTGCTCTAGCAGGCCCGCAATAGGTTATTATTTAAAGAAAACTGAAGACCTTTCTCCTTTAAAAAGATTCTGAAAGACTACCACAATTTATTATAAGAAACTTTCAGAACCCTCATACCATGGTTCGAATTCAGTCCCTAGGGACGATTCGTCGGACGTAGAGGTGATTTCAAGGAAGAAGTGGAACTCATTTGAGAGAATTAAGAAAGGATTCAAGGACTTGGTTTGTACTATTCCACGAACCATGAACTTTGAAGAAGCCTGGGAGAAACATGCTTTAGAGTTTTACCTAATCGATGAGGAAGATACAAAGAAGAACGTAGAAGATGACTTCATCGATATTCGTCTCGACTTGTATCCACCGGCGAGCTCTGAAACCATCAAAGGATGGGTCCAAGAGTACGATAGGAAGAAGGAAAGAAGAAGCCTCTACAAGATCGAAAACCGTGGGCGATTCTTAATCACAATTGTGATCAAAGGAGTTGAGTTTAGAGATGTTTTGTGTGACACCGGTTCTTGTGTCAACATTATGTCTAGGAAAGTGTGTAAGCTTATCGACGCAAAGGAGCTTAAGCCGTCCAAAACCCACATTGGAATGGCTAATGCGACTTGCACTAAGCCCGATGGAGTTCTCTATGATACAAAGGTTGAAATTGGAGATTGTGATGTCCCTGTGGATTTTCACGTGATTAAGGTTTCGAGGAACCAGGCCTCGCAAATCATATTAGGATCACCATTTTTAGCCACCGCCGGAGTTGTTATGGATTTTCCTTCCAGGAAAATGATCCTCGCCAACATTGATAAGAATGTCTCTTATGGCATTTTTCCGGAATCGGGAATGGAGCGTAATCGAGAGCTAACGAAAGAGCGAGACAGCGATGGAGAAGAAGAAGTCTCGACAAGTCTTAAGAAGAGACGTGCGAAGAAAGCTTGTCCTGAGATAAACTCTTCAACGGACTGAGCCAAGAGAAGGCAACAAAGTCGAGCTATACGACTATAAACAAAAGCGCTTGGTGGGAGGCAACCCATTTCTTTAGGACCTAATTTTTTCCTTTCCGTTTTGCTTTTGATTTTTGTTTTTGCTTTTTGCTTTTGTTTCGAGTTTTTGTTTCAAGTTATTTGATACTAGGATTTTACTATCAATTACCCTAATATACTTTCATGTCATTGCAGTATAAGAGGTTATCAATCCAATCAAGTGCTCTCACTATCAATCAAGATATGCTCAGAGATAACTAAGTCAAGCCAAGCAGAATAGAGGTTTGTTATCTAGCAATCCTAAGCGAACATGCATAAAAACGATAAAACTACAGAACAGGAGTGAACATGCATAAGAGAAAGAACTATCAATATTAAGCAGCAATAAATGACACGATCCTCCCGAGGACTCGACACTCTAAAGTTGAGCAAGGGATAAAGGTGGCTGCGAAGCCGTGAGGATAGATAGATGATCTCGAGTTAGAGACGATACACGACTCAAAGACGAGAGAATGGATCAATGGATATCACAGAAGTTTGCGGAAGAACTTCACGATACCGAAACTTAGATCTTTTGGATATACGCACCAAAAGAGACTAAGGGTTTTGCTGGATATACGCACCAACAAGATGATCTTCTTAGAAAAGGTTTTTGATAAAAAGAAAGATGAGTTCTCATAAGAGATTACAAGAGGATATATAGGAGAGAAGAGAATGTAAAGAGACAAGTCTTAGAACAAGCTCCAAGGCTGCCTAGAAAACACAAGAGAAATTAAAATAGAGTTTGAATTTGAAAAATAACCCTTCAACTACTAAGGCCACGAAATTGTCTCATTATTTAGTGGGCTTGGGTCTTGAATCATCAAAATGGATTATATGAAGTGAAAACATAAGCCTCGTTAAAAACCTCCCTTTGGAAAACCCAGTGGGACAAAACCAAAGGCAGGGAAAAAGAGCACTCATGAATCACTTATCCATCTTGATGAGGTCCTTGAGCATGGATCAAAACCAAAGAGGTAGTGACTTGGCTCAAGTCATTTGGTCGGTCCCAAATGTGGTTAAGCATCCCTCCAATGGCTTGGTTGAATAGCTTAACTATAGAACGAGTCATTGGACCAGTTGGTGCGATCAAAGCTTCCTCGGCTACAAGCTCCTCCTCGGCTACAAGCTCATCCTCAGCTACAAGCTTAGCTCCTTTAGCTCCTTCCTCGGCTACAAGCTCATGTTCAAGCTCCGGTTCATGCTCCACATCCTTAGTGTTGTCCATGATCATATCATCCCCTCCCTTTTGAAAAGGATTTGACCTCAAATCCGTTTGATCTGCAATATACGGCACCAAGTCAGAAACATTAAAGCTAGAACTCACATTATACTTACCTTGCAAGTCCAGTTGGTAGGCATTGTCGCTGATCCGTTTGACTATCTTGAATGGACCATCAATTCTTGGCATGAGTTTGGACTTCCTTTGAGTAGGAAACCGCTCTTTTCTTAAGTGAATCCAGACTTTATCTCCAACTTCGAAAATCTGCTCACGTCTCCCTTTATTAGCTTGCTTAGCATAGAGTTTGGTCTTTTCTTCTATGTTTCTCCTTGCATTCTCATGGATCTGTTGTACTAGCTCAGCCTTCTTTTTACCATCTAGACTAACTCTTTCACTCAAAGGCAAAGGGATTAGATCCAAAGGTGAGATGGGGTTGAACCCATAAACAATTTGAAAAGGAGAATACTTAGAAGCAGAATGCACAGCATGATTATATGCAAATTCAACATGAGGCAAGCATTCTTCCCAAGTTTTTAGGTTCTTTTTAATCAATGCACGCAAGAGAGTACCTAAGGTTCTATTAACCACTTCAGTTTGACCATCAGTTTGCGGATGTCATGTAGTAGAGAACAACAGCTTAGTTCCTAATTTAGTCCACAAAGTTTTCCAAAAGTAACTAAGGAATTTAACATCTCTATCCGAAACTATGGATCTAGGCATCCCATGCAAACGAACTATCTCTTTAAAGAACAGATTAGCTACATGCAATGCATCATCAGTTTTATGACAAGCAATGAAATGAGCCATCTTAGAAAATCTATCAACCACAACAAAGATAGAATCCTTTCCAGTTCTAGTCCTAGGTAATCCCATCACAAAATCCATTGAAATATCATTCCACGGGTGAGTAGGAATAGGTAAAGGAGTATACAAACCATTGGGTTGAACCTTTGATTTGGCTTGCTTACAAGTAGTACATCTTCCACAGATTCTTTCAACATCACGTTTCATGTGTGGCCAATGAAAATGTTCTTTCATGACTTCCAAAGTCTTAGCAATACCAAAGTGTCCCATTAGTCCTCCTCCATGAGCTTCCCTGACAAATAGATCTCGTAGAGAGCAGTTAGGAACACACAAACGGTTCTCATAGAAGAGAAACCCGTCTTGTCTAAAATAATGACCAGAAGCATACTTCTCACAAGCTTTATAGATTTCTTGAAAATCATGGTCAGTTGCATAGAGTTCTTTTATTTGCTCAAATCCCATAAGCTTAACATTAAGAGTATAGAGTAGGGTGTACCTCCGGGATAATGCATCGGCAACTACATTATCCTTACCTTTTTTGTACTTGATGACATAGGGAAATGTCTCGATAAACTCAACCCACCTAGCATGTCTCTTGTTAAGTCTGTTGGCCCTTCAAGTGCTTGAGCGACTCATGATCAGTATGAATGACGAATTCCTTAGGCCATAAGTAGTGTTGCCATGTTTGGAGAGCTCGGACCAAGGCGTACAGCTCCTTGTCATATGTTGGATAATTCAGCGTAGCTCCTCCAAGTTTCTCACTGAAAAAGGCAATGGGCTTTTGATCTTGCATTAGCACAGCTCCAATACCTATACCTGAAGCATCACACTCAATCTCAAATGTTTTAAGGAAGTCAGGTAATATCAAAACAGGTGCATTAGTAAGTTTCTCTTTAAGAGACTGAAAAGCTTCTTCTTGCGGTTGCTCCCATTTGAATCCTACATCCTTCTTGATAACATCCGTGAGTGGTGCGGCAATGGTACTGAAGTCCTTAACAAATCGCCTATAAAATCCAGCAAGGCCATGGAAACTCCTTACTTCTCCAACAGTCTTTGGACTTGGCCAATCTTTAATAGCCTTAACTTTTTCTTCGTCAACCTTAACTCCATCTGCACTCACAACAAAGCCTAAAAACACAAGATTATCCGTGCAAAATGTGCATTTCTTTAGGTTGGCATAGAGTTCTTCCTTCCTAAGAACATTCAAAACAGAATCTAAATGCTCTATATGCTCCCTTAAGCTTTTGCTGTAAATTAAGATGTCATCAAAGTAAACTACAACAAATATTCCAATGAATGCTCTCAGAACATGATTCATTAACCTCATGAATGTACTAGGTGCATTAGTTAACCCAAATGGCATGACTAACCATTCATACAGCCCATTTTTAGTTTTAAATGCAGTTTTCCATTCATCACCTTCTTTCATCCTAATTTGATGATATCCACTTTTAAGATCAATTTTAGAAAATATGCTAGAACCATGCAATTCATCAAGCATATCATCTAATCTAGGGATAGGATGGCGATACTTAACCGTTATGTTGTTGATGGCTCTGCAATCAACACACATTCTCCAACTACCATTCTTCTTAGGCACAAGCAAGACTGGAACGGCGCATGGACTCATACTCTCTCTAATGTGTCCTTTTTCCATGAGCTCGTCTACTTGCTTTTGTAGTTCTTTTGTCTCCACGGGGTTGGTTCTATATGCGGGTCTGTTTGGAAGTGAAGCTCCGGGTACAAAATCTATTTGATGCTCGATCCCACGGATTGGTGGAAGTCCTTTTGGATTATCTTCGGGGAATACATCTTTATAATCCTGCAAAACAGAAGTCATCTCACTCGGCAGCACCGGTGCAAGGTTAGTTAAACCCGTAAGAGCTCCTTTAAAAACAAAGAGTAACATTGGCTCCTTAGAGAATAGAGCTTTCTTAACCTCAACAGCCTTCACAAAGAAGTTTGAGTGTTTGACAACCTGTTTGTCCTTCTTCTTTAGATGTATCTGATCTAGATAAACTTCATGTGGAGTCATGGGGACCAGAATGGTTTTTCTTCCTTTGTACTCAAATGAATGACGATTAGTAAAACCATCATGCATCACCTTTCTATCTGATTGCCACGGTCTCCCAAGAAGAATGTGTCCAACTTCCATTGGTAACACATCACACAAGATCTCATCTTCATACTTTCCGATGACAATGGGTACAACAACTTGATTCTTAACCTTCATTTCACCACTGTCATTAAGCCACTGAAGATCATAAGGTTTCGGGTGCTTCTCCACTTTCAATCCAAGCTTCTTGACCATAATATCACTTGCCACGTTAGTACAACTCCCTCCATCAATGATGAGGCTGCAAACTTTTCCTTGTACATGACATCGCGTGTGAAACAAGTTTTCTCGCTGTTCTTGCTCTTCGCTCTTAGTTTGGACGCTCAAAGTTCTCCTAGCTACCAACAACTCTCCTTTAGCAGGCAGCTCCTCATTTGCTTCCAACGAAGTAGGTGAATCTGGAGTCTCTTCTTCGGATTCTATGTCTCCATTATCTAGAAGAATCATGACTCTTTTGTTGGGACATTCATTAGCATAATGCCCTTTTCCTTGACATTTGTAACACCTCACATCACGAACTCTAGATGTAGTAACCTCAGCTTTTCCTTTGTGATCTTGAACTGCAGCATATGGTTTACTTTCAGCCCTCGAATTGACAAACGGCTTGCTCTCTCTTTGATAGCTGCTGGTTCTCTCCTCTCTTGGATAACTAGACTTACTAGCAACGGATCCTGAACCATAACTAGATCGTGACGAACTCTTTCTCCTAATTTGCTGCTCAAACAAAATCGCCTTGTGTAACATCTCTTCCATTTCCATGTAGTGTTGAGGCTCCAATCTATCTTGAATTTCTCTATTCAAACCCCCAAGAAACCTTGACATAGTCGCTTCTCTTTCTTCTAAAATATCAGCTCGCAACATCAAAGTTTCCATTTCCTTATAATACTCCTCAACAGATCGACTCCCTTGTGTTAGATTTCTCAACTTTAAATGCAACTCACGGTGGTAGTGACTAGGAACAAATCTCTTCCTCATGATAGCTTTCATTTCAGACCAAGATTCCAATGGATACTCTTGATTGCGCCTCCTTGAAGTAACTAGCTGATCCCACCAACTTAGAGCATAATCATAAAATCCAGTTGTAGCGACTCTCACTCTATTGATCTCGGTGTAGTGTTGAAGGTTGAAAACAATTTCAATCTTCTTTTCCCATTCCAAATATGCATCTGGATCATTCTTTCCATGGAATGGTGGAATTTTAAGCTTAAGGCCTTTGAGATTATCTTGCAAAAGATCTCTGCCTTCTCTTGCACGTCTATGGGGCCTCCTTTGACTTTCTCGAGATGAACTGCTCCTATGGCCATAATAATTATCCGATGCTTCATCTCTAAGTTGTACAGGATGCTCATGTGTTCTCCTTGGTTCCCTAGAATGATTCTGCCCTGAATCTAATTTCTCATGAAACTCTTGGCGCATAGCTTCCAACTCAACTCTCATCATTTGCTTCATAGCTTCAATCAAAAGTTTGTTGTTCCGATTGTGGCTAGTCTCTTCCTCATCGGATTCAGCCATTCTTTCTGCAAGAGAAACAACAAAACAACACCAGTAACTAGTTCTTTTGAAACAAACACGAAATGACTCTTCAAATGCCACAAAATTTTCCTAGAACCCTAATCACGACAGTTTCACTTGTTCGGATGCTAAAAATTATCAAATCGTGCAGGAAAATTCCAGAAACAATTTTACAAAATACTAGACTCAATTTCGAACCCGTGACAGTTGATTTCGCGATTTTAGCACATACCAATTATTTATGAAAATTAAAACAAGATGACAGACGAAACTGAGAATATGAAAAGACAAGATAGAATACTCAACTTTCAGAGTGTGCTCTGATACCACTTGACACGATCCTCCCGAGGACTCGGCACTCTAAAGTTGAGCAAGGGATAAAGGTGGCTACGAAGCCGTGAGGATGGATAGATGATCTCGAGTTAGAGACGACACACGACTCAAAGACGAGAGAATGGATCGATTGATATCACAGAAGTTTGCGGAAGAACTTCACGATACCGAAACTTAGATCCTTTGGATATACGCACCAAAAGAGACTAAGGGTTTTGCTGGATATACGCACCAACAAGATGATCTTCTTAGAAAAGGTTTTTGATAAAAAGAAAGATGAGTTCTCATAAGAGATTACAAGAGGATATATAGGAGAGAAGAGAATGTAAAGAGACAAGTCTTGGAACAAGCTCCAAGGCTGCCTAGAAAACACAAGAGAAATTAAAATAGAGTTTGAATTTGAAAAATAACCCTTCAACTACTAAGGCCACGAAATTGTCTCATTATTTAGTGGGCTTGGGTCTTGAATCATCAAAATGGATTATATGAAGTGAAAACATAAGCCTCGTTAAAAACCTCCCTTTGGAAAACCCAGTGGGACAAAACCAAAGGCAGGGAAAAAGAGCACTCATGAATCACTTATCCATCTTGATGAGGTCCTTGAGCATGGATCAAAACCAAAGAGGTAGTGACTTGGCTCAAGTCATTTGGTCGGTCCCAAATGTGGTTAAGCATCCCTCCAATGGCTTGGTTGAATAGCTTAATTCTAGAACGAGTCATTGGACCAGTTGGTGCGATCAAAGCTTCCTCGGCTACAAGCTCCTCCTCGGCTACAAGCTCATCCTCAGCTACAAGCTTAGCTCCTTTAGCTCCTTCCTCGGCTACAAGCTCACGTTCTAGCTCCGGTTCATGTTCCACATCCTTAGTGCTGTCCATGATCATATCAATATACAAGCAAGCAACAGGTACAGAGAATAGGTAAAACAATAGAGATAAAAGGTCCTGAGGAATGGGGTAATCGATTATGGCAGTCTCCTTAATCTACCTAGGTGGTTAACAAACTCAATCAAGCTATCTCTAGACAATAGATTCAAATACAAATCAATCCACTCTCGTGACAGAGATTCTCAAGCTAAATCACTTTCATACTCAATTCTCATTGAAGAAATATAACCTAGCAGGCATTATGATTCAATCTAATAAAGTCAATAAGCATTCTAAACATCCAATCTCTTGGGCTAGAGTATACAAATCTCTGGAAAAGTTTGTTCAGACATTTCATCAAACACCTTGTGGGTGTGGAAATGTCTGAGATCAATTTCCAATTGATCAGAGAAGAAATAGCATTAAGATCTACTAAACCAGAAGGGAAATCAAGCAATTCTACACTTAACCACCTAAATATACTAAGGATTCCACACCTAATCTAACCCATCCTCAAGAACCCTAATCCACTACTCAAGAACACTGAAGAACATCATGCATAAAAACCCAGAAAATTGCATAAACCCAGAAATCATTAAAAAGCAAGTATGTTATAGATAAGAGAGAGATCTACTACTTTGATGAAGAAAAGAAATGCAAAAACTCAAAGATTCAGCAGGAAAAACGATTACAAAAACTAGGGTTTATGAGAGAACAGCGGAATATCTGTTGGGTAAAAGGAATATCCGCTGGATAATAGCATGAACCCCTATTTATAGGAAATACTAGGTTGCCCTAATTAGCTACAAGACAAAATAGAGAGTCAGCGAAGACCAACTCGACGTGACGTCGAGCCTGCCACGTCGAGTCCATGTGATTCTCAAAGGTGGCGCCTTGATGTCCAACTCGACGTGTCATCGAGTTCGTGTGGTCGAGTCTGCTCCCAGTCGGCTTCCTGGCGTCCTACTCGACGTGTCATCGAGCCATGACATCGAGTCTGGTCCCGCGTGATCTTGAACGACTTCATTCCTCTCTAACTCGATCGTAAGTCTAGCTCCAAGGTCGTGTTGGTTCCTCCTTGCTCCATTAAGTCCCAAATAAGCTCCAAAATACCTGAAACTCATCCAATATGCAACATGCTATGCCATGCAATGCAAATTGTACTAAGTGATGAAAATGTTATGAAAAAGGACTATTAATGCAATGAAACAGAGAGGAAACTAAGCTAAATGCATAAGAAATGTGTGCTAAAAAGAGGTAAAATACAGAGATATCAACTCCCCCAAACTTAGCTCTTGCTTGCCCTCAAGCAAACAAATAGAACCAAGCTGGAGAAGAGGTTTGAAGGTGGAGACTCAGAAAACCAAAACATGCATATAGAGTAAGTGAATTCAATGTCCAGGTTGCTAATTCTAGAGTGCAAGGTTGACTGATCTCTACTTAAAAACATTAGCCATCTCCTTCACATTTCAACCTAACCTTTACCTTAATCAAATCAAGCATTCAAATCTGCACATTCCCTTTAACATTTATTAAGTAGGAACCGTGAATCATACTATGCAATGGATATGAACACATTTGACTAAAAGGTAAAGGTTTAGAGACAAAGATGGTCCCTTAAAGATCTGGTTTAAATCGCAATAGGGGATCCCTCAAGAATGATTGAGCTTTAGTAGAATGCTAAAGGTGAGTATCAAGTTATGCATACAAGGATAAGACCCCAACTACCCAGAATGTAATCAATATCAACCCAAATAGAGGTCCTATTTCTAATCCCAGAATCATGAACTTAACTCTACCCTTTTGCACACAAAGCATTTATAGACTTTACTCAAATCATTCCTTTCTTTTCTTTGCTTTCTATCCTAGGAGAAGCTTTCTTACTGCTCTGTCTAGCGGATTAGGATTCTTTAACAACTAGGGTTCCCTTTTCTTTCTTCTTATAAACACAAGGCTTTTGCCCAATCTCTTTAAGCTATGTACAGAACCCTTTTTCCTTTACTTTAGCACACCCAAATCCTTTACTAGACTTCTCTTACTTTAGCTACTTCTCCTTAGGACTTTTTTCCCTTTTCTTTTTCCATTTACTGATGATCACAACCTTTTTTGTCTTTTAAACACAACCCAAACCCAGAATTAAGCACTCACCTAGTCCTATCTAGTCCAGATAACGTGAACTAGAACTACATGAGATACTATCCTTGTCGTTACAGACCTAACACTTTCTACCAAGCTCAACCGAAATAAGGCCTCACAGTCACACACAAATGATAAATGGCTTAAAAGAAGGTTAAGGCTAAGGGTGGGGAATAACTGCTCCAAAGATGGGAGTCAACTACTTGGACTAGCAAGAGTGATCAAAAGGTAAAAGAAAGTCCAAGTATTTTAAGGTATCCATGAGTTCATAGCACAATGCACAGCATGATAATTATAAGTCAAAATTCAAGTTCAAATAGATAGGGAATGACATAAGATCAAAGCGAGATTCGACTAAAAACAAGAAAGTCAAGCATTGAATTCAAAAGATGGTGCGGTCTTACTTCAAGTTCAGTCGATTATGCATTAGAGAACTAACAACCTGGGCACTGAGTTCTACTTAGTGAATATGCATATTTACAAGGTTATAATCATCATAATCTCCAATGCAAATGCATGATGCAGCAGTCCTAAATGAAAGCATGCTAAAACAGTCTTAAAATGGCAATGCGAACTACATGAACACTCTTCTTTTGTATTACAATTTTCGAAATTTTTCAAAATTTTTTGGTTTTTCTATGCCTTAGATGATTATGCAATAAGAAAACAGAATACAACACCAAATACTTCTTGGACTCTCCCCCAAACTTAAATTACACAGTCCCTTGTGTAATAAAAATTCAGAAGAGAGCTCAAGAGAAACAAACAGCGAAACAGAAAAGCAAACTAATGCAATGAAATAATACAATGGTTTAGGGATGAGTGATACTTTGGGTTTAGGCGAAGTAGTGGTCGAGGAACTCATCCATGCTCTCCTGCGTGTAAGAAGGAGCTGTGCTTGACTCTGGAGGTTCCTGCTCGTTGTCAAAACCCGTCTGCGTGTGAGAAGGATTAGTTGGCTCTGGAGCAGGCTGCTCGACGTGCAGACTCGACGTGTCATCGAGCTCCATGGTCGAGTCTGCCTCTGGACTTGGCCGCTGAGCCTTCCGCTTATTGCGATGCTTTTGCGAACGTCTAGGGAGTTGTGCAGACTCCTCTTGGCTTTCCCTCTGGCGCGGTTCAAAGGATGAATATCTGGGAGGATCAGCCTTTACCTAGTGTCTTGGAGCCATGCTTGTGGAACCGCTTCTTCTCAAAGTACCTCTCTCTTCTGATGATGGTGGTGAATGCTTGGACTTCTTTTGCATCTCCGTGATCTGAATCGCCATCTTCTTCACCATTGTGGTTAATGAATCTACCTTCTTTGACAATCCTCGCATTGCCTTCCCTTGGAACTTTCCCAACCCTTGTAGGAGTCCTATGCACTTGTGAGCTTCTCTCTCGCTTTTGGTCTGCCTAGGGGCTTTGTATTCCTCGAAGAAGAACCGCTCTAGTGCGTAATCATCAGGAGCGTCTTGGGTTTGTTCGTCCTCGTGCATTGCTTGAGGCGGTGGAGAAGCAGGGGCGACTTGTGAATCGTAGAGAATGAAGGATGGTGGGCCGAAGTCGATGTTCTCACCAGCCCTAATTGTGGTGTGATTTGTGCATGGTAGAAGCAGCCTAGAATTCCCTTCTTCAGGGTGGTTGAACATATAGAGCAGCACGCCTTCAGGAGCTGTTTTATCAAGGTAACCCTTCTTCCTTAGGTACGCCATATCGATCCAAGTTGGGGAAGCGTCTCCTGTTCCCACGTCTATACCCGCAGCTACCAGAATCGGTGTCAGAATTCCGCCAATTGTCAAGCTTCCCTTGCGCCCTGACCTATGCATTGTCTTAGCATACTCCTTGTATCCCAATAAATGATCCAAGAACACGGCTATTAGAGGGGCGTTTCCTCTATCTCCCACCATTTCTGCTCCATCTCTAGTGTTTCTCAAGGAGAATATGAGAGCTAAGTCCAGAAGTTGCAATTCGCCTTCACTTATGGTACCGGTGATCTTCTTTGCAAAGAACATGCTGGCAATGGATTGATGTAGATACCTCACCACTGGGCTTCTAATAGAGGAACTCTTGCTTTTCGAAGGTATGTAATCTCCTGGTCCAGCGATCGTCTTCCACAAGGCTTGAAGTTCGCGCTTATCGAAATCTTGCACCAATCCCTCTTTGCTCGGGAATCCATACAAGAGATTGAGCTCCCTAATTGGTAGTGAGTAGTCTCTTCCCTTGACAGAGAATGTGATGTATCCAAAACCTCTCCCATTCTCTTCTTCTTGATCATCCGCGTAGAAGTGTACGTTGAGAGTAGCTAGGAGCTGGCAGGTCTCCACTTGATAACCCTCGAAACTATACCCCAGGAAGGTTTTTAAACCGTACATCTCAGCAAGGTAGTCCACATCTTCAGCAATTCCCAAAGCAGCCATCGTTTCTCGATGAGGATGTCATGTGCCTTCGAAATCCAGTGACTTTAGGTAGTCATAGTACTCCTCAGGAGTAGGAGGCTTCTTCTTCTTTCTATCCCTTTTGGCGGGTTTAGCAGGTTTGATCTCTTCCTCCATTTCAACGGCTTCTTCTTCTTCCATTTCAACAGCCTCTTCTTCAGGTGTGGCTTCTAAATCTGCTTCCATAACCCTCTTACCGCGGCTTATCTCTCTTCTCCTTCTGGCCAAACGTTCAGCATCGTCATCTCTTGAACTCGAGGAGCCTCCTCGACGTCCCTCCTCGACGTGACGTCGAGTAGGTTCATACCCACCTTGACTCAGGACCATTTCTCTTTCTACACGATCGGGGCTATCTTTTCGCACGAAACTGGCATGACCGGTCCAAGCAGGGGCTGGAATCCTTTCGTTGATAATAGCAAAACCACATGCAGCATGTCTTGCAAAAACCTTCTTTCTTTCTTGGTCACTATCCATGGTGTTTCCTTCAGCAAAAGAAGAACACAACGAGCAGAGTGGATCAAATGAGCAGAGAATAGAGTTTTTAAAGAGGAGAAGTGAGTTTTAAACTTTGAAATCGAGTTTTAAAACCAAAGTTTAAGAACTTTCAAAGCTTTAAAACGCAAATGCAAAGGGGAAATGAGAGAACTAGAGCTTTAGGTGAAAAAAAATGAGAGAAATTGAAGAAATGAGAGAGTGAGAGTGATGAGGAGTGCTTCTTCCCTTTTAAAGACGCCCAAGGAGACCAAAAGCAAGGGGGGAGCGTGTGGGAGCAGGGATTGTCGGATCTGGGATTCAAATTTGAATTTTGAACGGTTTGGCGTTGGACTCGACGTGTGGGCTCGACGTGTGGGGTCGAGTAGGATGTCGGCAACTTCAAATTTGAATTTTGGTGGGACTTTGCTTGGACTCGAGGTGTTGACTCGACGTGGGGTCGAGTTGACTAGTTGACCAGATTTGAATTTGAATTTTGGCTCCAAGGTTGACTTCCTGGATAGTTGACTCGATTTGAATGGGCTTGGCTGTGTTGGGCTTCACTTATCATCGAGTTGGGCTTCGTTTAAAGCTTAGAGCCGGTCCATTGGGCTAGCTCGACTTGTAGTCGAGTAGGCCACATCGAGTCTGACACTTCTCTATTCCTTTGACTCCAATTCGATTAATTCCTGAAAATCACAGACACTACAAAAACACATTAAAAATAACAAGAGATAAAGAGCTATTTACAAAGATAAACATGGGAATTCCTCCCAAGTGAGCTTGTTTAAAGTCACTAAGCTTGACTTTACTACTCTTTTAGGCGAGTTGAGGTTCCTGAAGATGAACTGTAGATCCTTCAGGAATGACGCTATCCGCGAGATACTTCTTAAGCCGCTGACCATTCACCTTAAACTCTGACCCGTCCTTAGCAAATAGCGATACCGCACCAAATGGTAGAACTTCTTTGATAGTGAAAGGACCAGACCACCTTGATTTGAGCTTTCCCGGAAATAGCTTGAGTCTGGAGTTGAACAGTAACACTTGGTCTCCAGCCTTGAAGTCCTTTGGTGAAATCTTCTTGTCATGGAAAGCCTTTGTTCTTTCCTTGTACACCTTTGAACTCTCATAAGCTTCAAGCCTTATTTCCTCAAGTTCGTGCAAGTCAACTGATCTCTTCTCCTGAGCATCTTTGATATCCAAGTTCAGCAACTTAGTAGCCCAGATTGCTTTGTACTCTACCTCAACTAGAAGATGACATGACTTCCCGTACAGCATCTGGAATGGAGTTCTTCCTATTGGTGTTTTGTAAGCAGTCCGGTATGCCCAAAGTGTATCGTCTAACTTGGTAGACCAGTCTCTCTTTGAAACACCAACAACCCTGGCGAGTATGGCCTTGATCTGATGGTTGGATACTTCTACTTGCCCGCTAGTCTGAGGGTGATAAGGAGTAGCTACCTTGTGCTTCACACTGTGCTTCTTTAATAGACTCTCAAAAACCTTGTTGATGAAATGAGAACCTCCATCACTGATCACAGCCTTAGGGATACCAAATCTGGGGAATATGATGCTCTTGAACAGCTTTAAGACCACCTTATGATCATTAGTTGGAGATGCAATGGCCTCAACCCATTTGGAGACGTAGTCCACAACAACAAGGATGTACTTATTACCATAGGAAGCAGGATTGAATGGTCCCATGAA
This sequence comes from Arabidopsis lyrata subsp. lyrata, assembly GCF_000004255.2. Lineage (NCBI taxonomy): Eukaryota > Viridiplantae > Streptophyta > Magnoliopsida > Brassicales > Brassicaceae > Arabidopsis > Arabidopsis lyrata. Next base: position 7,207,391 of record NW_003302552.1, read on the forward strand.
ATCAATTCCCCACACATCAAAGACTTCAACCTCTAGGATAGGGCTCTGCGGCATTTCATTCCTCCTGGTGATGTTCCCCATTCTCTGGCATGGATCACATTTAGCAATGAATCCATGTGCATCTTTAAACATGGAAGGCCACCAAAGGCCGGCTTGGAGAACCTTCTGTACTGTCTTGAAGGTAGCAAAGTGACCGCCATAAGCAGAACCATGAAAGTGTTCAAGCACTCCTTGAACTTCCTCTTCAGCAATACACCTTCTAAATAGGCCATTAGTACCCTTCTTATACAAATAAGGTTCATCCCAATAGTAATGGTTGATGTCTCTAAAGAACTTCTTCTTCTGGTAAGCATCAAGGTATTTGGGGATTTCCCCACAGATAAGATAATTCACAAGGTCACCATACCATGGAAACTCTTCTTCCTTGACAGCACAAGCTTCTTCGAATTCCTTCTTGTTGTACACCATTTTATAGCACATGAAAGCCAACAGCTGCTCTTCTGGCATTGAATCGTCTATCGGAGTAGCTTCTTCCATTCTCATTCTTGAAAGATGGTCAGCTGCACCATTCTCAATCCCTTTCTTGTCTACTATTTCCATATCAAATTCTTGCAGAAGCAGTATCCACCTTAACAGTCTCGGCTTAGTGTCCTTCTTGGCATATATATGTCTCAGGGCAGCATGGTCTGTATAGACAGTGACCTTTGATCCAACCAAATAGCTCCTGAACTTTTCAAATGCAAATACAACAGCTAGAAGTTCTTTCTCAGTCGTTGCATATCTTCCTTGGGCTTCATCCAACGTCCTGCTGGCGTAGTATATAACATGAAGCTTCTTATCAATTCTCTGGCCTAACACAGCTCCCACAGCGTAATCTGAAGCGTCGCACATAATCTCGAACGGATAATCCCAATTAGGAGCTTGAACAACAGGAGCAGTTACCAAAGCTTCCTTGATGGTATGGAAGGCTTTGAGGCAATCTTCATCAAATTCGAACTCAGCCTCCTTGCATAGAAGTCTTGTTAATGGTCTAGCTATCTTGGAGAAATCTTTAATAAACCTCCTGTAGAACCCAGCGTGGCCAAGGAAACTTCTGATGTCTTTGACTGTCTTTGGTGGCTGCAACTGCATCATCACTTCAATTTTACCCTTGTCAACCTCTATGCCCTTCTCAGATATCTTATGACCCAACACAATGCCTTCCCTGACCATAAAATGGCACTTCTCCCAGTTGAGAACAAGATTAGTCTCTTCACACCTGGCTAACACCTTGCAAAGGTTCAACAAACATGAGGAGAAGGAGGAGCCATAGACCGAAAAATCGTCCATGAAGACCTCCACCATCTCCTCGATCAAATCTGAGAATATAGAGGTCATACACCTCTGAAAAGTTGCAGGAGCATTGCATAAACCAAATGGCATTCTTTTATAGGCAAAAGTTCCATAGGGACATGTAAAAGTGGTTTTTTCTTGATCATTAGGGTGAATCGGTATTTGAAAGAAACCACTATATCCGTCAAGAAAGCAATAATATGGATGATTAGCTAAGCGTTCTAGCATTTGATCAATGAATGGCAAAGGAAAGTGATCTTTTCTAGATGCAGCGTTTAGTTTCCTATAGTCAATACACATCCTATGTCCTGTTATAGTTCTACTAGGAATCAATTCATCTTTTTCATTCTTTACTACAGTCATTCCACCTTTCTTAGGCACACAGTGAACAGGAGAAACCCATGTACTATCAGAGATTGGATAAATAACATCAGCGTTAAGCAATTTAAGAATTTCCTTTTTCACTACTTCTTTCAAGTTAGGGTTTAACCTTCTCTGTGGTTCAATGCTAGAATAGGATTCGTTTTCAAGATGGATCCTATGATTGCATAAGCTAGGTGAAATTCCTTTTATATCAGACAATGAATAACCAATAGCTCTCCTATACTTCCTAAGTTCAGACAACAGCAAATTCACTTCATCATCATTCAATGCAGCATTTATGATCACAGGGTAAGTAGAGTTTATTCCGAGAAATGCGTACCTTAGACCTTGCGGAAGTGGTTTGAGGTCTACCTTAGGTGCTTTGAGCTCAGACCAGTCATCAGAGGTGGGAGAAGGCCATCTCGACGTATCGTCGAGCTTGCAAGTCGAGTCTGCTTCCTTGACTTCTTCAGGAATTGAACTGGGAAGGCCTACTCGACGTGTGGTCGAGTAGGTAGGTCGAGTCTGATCTGAAATGTCTTCTTCCACTTTACTGACTTCTGCAACTGGCACCTCTAACTTCTCAAAGCATTCTGATGATTCTTCTTCTTTATGGGAGTCTAGCAGCTTCTTGTACCCCAATGTCTCTAAGTGTAAGAACCCCTCTTCCCCGTCTTTGGTAAGAGCACTCTGTAGGTAGTCTTCTTCAGTAAGCTCTTCAAGTAGTTCGTCAGCTAAACGATCCATTTCTTCTATGTAGAACACTTGTCCGTCAATGGTAGGTTTCTTCATCGTCTTAGTGATGTCGAATGTCATCTTGAAATCTTCACCGAGGTTTAAGTCGATCTTACCTCTTCTGACATCAATGAGAGCTCCAGCAGTAGCTAAGAAAGGTCTCCCTAGTATGAGAGGGTCCTTTGGCTCTTCATCCATTTCTAAAACAACGAAGTCTGTAGGGATCTCTAACCTTCCTATTCTGACAGGTAGATCCTCTAACATACCATGAGGGACTCTTACGGATCTGTCGGCTAAGATTAGTTGGATTTGGCAGGACTTGTACTTGTTGAAACATAGTCTTCTTACTACTGAGAGTGGCATCAAACTGACTGATGCACCTAGATCACATAGGCATTTGTTGAAGAACAAAGGGCCTAGTGAACAGGGTAGAGTAAATGAGCCGGGATCCCCAAGCTTCTTCGGTATGATCTTTTTCTGTATGATAGCACTGCATTCATGGCTCAACACTACCATTCCTTGTACTTCCTAAATTCTCTCCATTATCATGTCCTTCAAGTACTTGTGAGAATCCGGAATCAGCATGAAAGCATCAATGAGAGGCATTCTTAATTCAATCTCCTTGATGTGTTTAGCAAACATGGCTCTGTACTTCTCAATGATATCCCTCTTGAATCTTCCTGGGAATGGTATTTTGGGCTTGTAGGGTGGTGGAACGAAAGCTTTCTTCTTACCCTTATCAACAGTTGGTTTTTCAATTTGGGGACTCTTAGCTTGATCCCTAGGTACAGCATCTTGGTCAAGCTTATTGGTGTCTTCTACTTGAGTTTCATTCTGAATAGAATCCTCCCCTTCTTGAATCTCACTGTCCTCAGTGACAGGAGCTTGGTTAGGTCGAGCTCGCAGCTCTCGACCACTGCGGAGTTGAATAGCATGAGCATACTCCTTTGGATTCTAAATAGCTTTCCCGGGTAGTTGTCCGGGATGTGTAGGTGCAGAAGTAGAAGCAGCTTGGCTCTCCATGTACTTCACCTTGGAGTTTAGAGCCTCAATCTTGACATGTAGATCATTGTAGGAGCAGTCTACTTTGTTTTGAATCTCAGCCATTTTCTTATCAATAGCTATAGCACCAGCTGCTTGACCGTGTAGAATCTGCTGAAGCATTTGCTTCATGTCTTGATCTTGTGCAAGTGGAGCTTGTTGGGGTTGCTGTGCAAAACCGGGTGGTGGATTTTGTTGTTGATAACCTCCACTAAACTACTGCTTTGGGACAAAGCCTTGATTGTATGGTACAAATGGCTTGGACTGGTTCTGTTGTTGCTGAGGGTAAACCTGATCCTGAGGGTTTGCAACATTCGGGCTCCGGTAAGATAGATTAGGATGAGCAGGCTTGTAGGGGTTGTAGCCCTTGTTGTAGCCACCTTGGTTCTGAACGTAGCTGACTTCTGCAGCCTGAGTGTTCTCCCCCTCTTGGATTTGATAGTGCTCCTCTTCAGTGATATAGTGGACTGGCTTCTGTTGAGTAAGCAGAAATTTATCCATCTTGTCGTTGAGAGCCTGAATCATCTCCTTATTATGCTTTGCATCCGGATCTCCAATACCTCTGTTGGAGCGATCAAAATCCTCGTTATAGTTACCATCAGATAGAGCTAAGTCCTCTATCAATTCCCAGCCTTCCTCAACATCCTTATTCAAGAAATTCCCATTAGAGGTAGTGTCTAGCAACATTCTGATCTTAGGCAAAACTCCCCTGTAGAGTGTGCTGAGTAGTGAAGCCTTCTTGAAACCATGGTGTGGACACTGTATAGTGTAGCCTTTGAATCTCTCCCAGGCCTCACAAATGGATTCAGACTACTTTTGTGTAAAACTGGAGATTTCATTCCGTAGACGTGCAGTTCTTGAATTGGAGAAGAACTTTGTTAAGAAGGCCTTCTTGCAATCGTCCCAAGATGTGATGGAGCCAGCAAGTAGTGTCTTCTCCCAGTGGTGTGCTTTGTCTCCCAGCGAGAATGGAAATAGACGCAGCTTGAAGCTGTCTTCACTAACACCATTTATCTTGGTAAGGCTGCAGAGCCTATCAAAATTATCCAAGTGATCCAAGGGATCTTCCAGAGGCAACCCGTGAAACTTGTTACCTTGAATCATTGAGATCAATCCACTCTTGATCTCGAAATTGTTGTTCTGGACATGAGGTGGAACGATGCCCTGTCTTTGTTGATGGTTGCGTGGTGCATCACCATCACCAATGTTTCGTGGTATACCAACTCCTTGATTATCTTGATCTTGTGGTTCCATGGCTACTGGATTGTGCGGTTCACAATCGTCTCTGGCTCTACCTTCTCTTAACTCACGAGCTAACCGATCGATGTTGTCTTTGTAGCTGATGAGGTTGTTGGAGCCTTTAGAATGAGTTTGCATGCAAAGTGGTTAGATTCGACGTGGTGAACTCGACCGCAGGTCGAGTAGGTACCTGGAGCACAAAAACAAGCAGATGAAATGAAGAGTTAGTAACCAAAGTAAAGAAAGAACTTGATCTTAGCAATTCTAAAATCTTGAATGTAACAAGCAGACACCCAAATGGCAACGGCGCCAAATTGATACTAGGATTTTACTATCAATTACCCTAATATACTTTCATGTCATTGCAGTATAAGAGGTTATCAATCCAATCAGGTACTCTCACTATCAATCAAGATATGCTCAGAGATAACTAAGTCAAGCCAAGCAGAATAGAGGTTTGTTATCTAGCAATCCTAAGCGAACATGCATAAAAACGATAAAACTACAGAACAGGAGTGAACATGCATAAGAGAAAGAACTATCAATATTAAGCAGCAATAAACAAGCAAGCAACAGGTACAGAGAATAGGTAAAACAATAGAGATAAAAGCTCCTGAGGAATGGGGTAATCGATTATGGCAGTCTCTTTAGTCTACCTAGGTGGTTAACAAACTCAATCAAGCTATCCCTAGACAATAGATTCAAATACAAATCAATCCACTCTCGTGACAGAGATTCTCAAGCTAAATCACTTTCATACTCAATTCTCATTGAAGAAATATAACCTAGCAGGCATTATGATTCAATCTAATAAAGTCAATAAGCATTCTAAACATCCAATCTCTTGGGCTAGAGTATGCAAATCTTTGGAAAAGTTTGTTCAGACATTTCATCAAACACCTTGTGTGTGTGGAAATGTCTGAGATCAATTTCCAATTGATCAGAGAAGAAATAGCATTAAGATCTACTAAACCAGAAGGGAAATCAAGCAATTCTACACTTAACCACCTAAATATACTAAGGATTCCACACCTAATCTAACCCATCCTCAAGAACCCTAATCCATTACTCAAGAACACTGAAGAACATCATGTATAAAAACCCAGTAAATTGCATAAACCCAGAAATCATTAAAAAGCAAGTATGTTATAGATAAGAGAGAGATCTACAACTTTGATGAAGAAAAGAAATGTAAAAACTCAAAGATTCAGCAGGAAAAACGATTATAAAAACTAGGGTTTATGAGAGAGCAGCGGAATATCTGCTGGGTAAAAGGAATATCCGCTGGATAATAGCATGAACCCCTATTTATAGGAAATACTAGGTTGCCCTAATTAGCTACAAGACAAAATAGAGAGTCGGCGGAGACCAACTCGACGTGACGTCAAGCCTGCCACGTCGAGTCCATGTGATTCTCAAAGGTGGCGCCTTGATGTCCAACTCGACGTGTCATCGAGTTCGTGTGGTCGAGTCTGCTCCCAGTCGGCTTCCTGGCATCCTACTCGACGTGTCATCGAGCCATGACATCGAGTCTGGTCCCGGGTGATCTTGAACGACTTCATTCCTCTCCAACTCGATCCTAAGTCTAGCTCCAAGGTCGTGTTGGTTCCTCCTTGCTCCATTAAGTCCCAAATAAGCTCCAAAATACCTGAAACTCATCCAATATGCAACATGCTATGCCATGCAATGCAAATTGTACTAAGTGATGAAAATGTTATGAAAAAGGACTATTAATGCAATGAAACAGAGAGGAAACTAAGCTAAATGCATAAGAAATGTGTGCTAAAAAGAGGTAAAATACAGAGATATCAACTCCCCCAAACTTAGCTCTTGCTTGCCCTCAAGCAAACAAATAGAACCAAGCTGGAGAAGAGGTTTGAAGGTGGAGACTCAGAAAACCAAAACATGCATATAGAGTAAGTGAATTCAATGTCCAGGTTGCTAATTCTAGAGTGCAAGGTTGACTGATCTCTACTTAAAAACATTAGCCATCTCCTTCACATTTCAACCTAACCTTTACCTTAATCAAATCAAGCATTCAAATCTGCACATTCCCTTTAACATTTATTAAGTAGGAACCGTGAATCATACTATGCAATGGATATGAACACATTTGACTAAAAGGTAAAGGTTTAGAGACAAAGATGGTCCCTTAAAGATCTGGTTTAAATCGCAATAGGGGATCCCTCAAGAATGATTGAGCTTTAGTAGAATGCTAAAGGTGAGTATCAAGTTATGCATACAAGGATAAGACCCCAACTACCCAGAATGTAATCAATATCAACCCAAATAGAGGTTCTATTTCTAATCCCAGAATCATGAACTTAACTCTACCCTTTTGCACACAAAGCATTTATAGACTTTACTCAAATCATTCCTTTCTTTTCTTTGCTTTCTATCCTAGGAGAAGCTTTCTTACTGCTCTGTCTAGCGGATTAGGATTCTTTAACAACTAGGGTTCCCTTTTCTTTCTTCTTATAAACACAAGGCTTTTGCCCAATCTCTTTAAGCTATGTACAGAACCCTTTTTCCTTTACTTTAGCACACCCAAATCCTTTACTAGACTTCTCTTACTTTAGCTACTTCTCCTTAGGACTTTTTTCCCTTTTCTTTTTCCATTTACTGATGATCACAACCTTTTCTGTCTTTTAAACACAACCCAAACCCAGAATTAAGCACTCACCTAGTCCTATCTAGTCCAGATAACGTGAACTAGAACTACATGAGATACTATCCTTGTCGTTACAGACCTAACACTTTCTACCAAGCTCAACCGAAATAAGGCCTCACAGTCACACACAAATGATAAATGGCTTAAAAGAAGGTTAAGGCTAAGGGTGGGGAATAACTGCTCCAAAGATGGGAGTCAGCTACTTGGACTAGCAAGAGTGATCAAAAGGTAAAAGAAAGTCCAAGTATTTTAAGGTATCCATGAGTTCATAGCACAATGCACAGCATGATAATTATAAGTCAAAATTCAAGTTCAAATAGATAGGGAATGACATAAGATCAAAGCGAGATTCGACTAAAAACAAGAAAGTCAAGCATTGAATTCAAAAGATGGTGCGGTCTTACTTCAAGTTCAGTCGATTATGCATTAGAGAACTAACAACCTGGGCACTGAGTTCTACTTAGTGAATATGCATATTTACAAGGTTATAATCATCATAATCTCCAATGCAAATGCATGATGCAGCAGTCCTAAATGAAAGCATGCTAAAACAGTCTTAAAATGGCAATGCGAACTACATGAACACTCTTCTTTTGTATTACAATTTTCGAAATTTTTCAAAATTTTTTGGTTTTTCTATGCCTTAGATGATTATGCAATAAGAAAACAGAATACAACACCAAATACTTCTTGGACTCTCCCCCAAACTTAAATTACACAGTCCCTTGTGTAATAAAAATTCAAAAGAGAGCTCAAGAGAAACAAACAGCGAAACAGAAAAGCAAACTAATGCAATGAAATAATACAATGGTTTAGGGATGAGTGATACTTTGGGTTTAGGCGAAGTAGTGGTCGAGGAACTCATCCATGCTCTCCTGCGTGTAAGAAGGAGCTGTGCTTGACTCTGGAGGTTCCTGCTCGTTGTCAAAACCCGTCTGCGTGTGAGAAGGATTAGTTGGCTCTGGAGCAGGCTGCTCGACGTGCAGACTCGACGTGTCATCGAGCTCCATGGTCGAGTCTGCCTCTGGACTTGGCCGCTGAGCCTTCCGCTTATTGCGATGCTTTTGCGAACGTCTAGGGAGTTGTGCAGATTCCTCTTGGCTTTCCCTCTGGCGCGGTTCAAAGGATGAATATCTGGGAGGATCAGCCTTTACCGAGTGTCTTGGAGCCATGCTTGTGGAACCGCTTCTTCTCAAAGTACCTCTCTCTTCTGATGATGGTGGTGAATGCTTGGACTTCTTTTGCATCTCCGTGATCTGAATCGCCATCTTCTTCACCATTGTGGTTAATGAATCTACCTTCTTTGACAATCCTCGCATTGCCTTCCCTTGGAACTTTCCCAACCCTTGTAGGAGTCCTATGCACTTGTGAGCTTCTCTCTCGCTTTTGGTCTGCCTAGGGGCTTTGTATTCCTCAAAGAAGAACCGCTCTAGTGCGTAATCATCAGGAGCGTCTTGGGTTTGTTCGTCCTCGTGCATTGCTTGAGGCGGTGGAGAAGCAGGGGCGACTTGTGAATCGTAGAGAATGAAGGATGGTGGGCCGAAGTCGATGTTCTCACCAGCCCTAATTGTGGTGTGATTTGTGCATGGTAGAAGCAGCCTAGAATTCCTTTCTTCAGGGTGGTTGAACATATAGAGCAGCACGCCTTCAGGAGCTGTTTTATCAAGGTAACCCTTCTTCCTTAGGTACGCCATATCGATCCAAGTTGGGGAAGCGTCTCCTGTTCCCACGTCTATACCCGCAGCTACCAGAATCGGTGTCAGAATTCCGCCAATTGTCAAGCTTCCCTTGCGCCCTGACCTATGCATTGTCTTAGCATACTCCTTGTATCCCAATAAATGATCCAAGAACACGGCTATTAGAGGGGCGTTTCCTCTATCTCCCACCATTTCTGCTCCATCTCTAGTGTTTCTCAAGGAGAATATGAGAGCTAAGTCCAGAAGTTGCAATTCGCCTTCACTTATGGTACCGGTGATCTTCTTTGCAAAGAACATGCTGGCAATGGATTGATGTAGATACCTCACCACTGGGCTTCTAATAGAGGAACTCTTGCTTTTCAAAGGTATGTAATCTCCTGGTCCAGCGATCGTCTTCCACAAGGCTTGAAGTTCGCGCTTACCGAAATCTTGCACCAATCCCTCTTTGCTCGGGAATCCATACAAGAGATTGAGCTCCCTAATTGGTAGTGAGTAGTCTCTTCCCTTGACAGAGAATGTGATGTATCCAAAACCTCTCCCATTCTCTTCTTCTTGATCATCCGCGTAGAAGTGTACGTTGAGAGTAGCTAGGAGCTGGCAGGTCTCCACTTGATAACCCTCGAAACTATACCCCAGGAAGGTTTTTAAACCGTACATCTCAGCAAGGTAGTCCACATCTTCAGCAATTCCCAAAGCAGCCATCGTTTCTCGATGAGGATGTCATGTGCCTTCGAAATCCAGTGACTTTAGGTAGTCATAGTACTCCTCAGGAGTAGGAGGCTTCTTCTTCTTTCTATCCCTTTTGGCGGGTTTAGCAGGTTTGATCTCTTCCTCCATTTCAACGGCTTCTTCTTCTTCCATTTCAACAGCCTCTTCTTCAGGTGTGGCTTCTAAATCTGCTTCCATAACCCTCTTACCGCGGCTTATCTCTCTTCTCCTTCTGGCCAAACGTTCAGCATCGTCATCTCTTGAACTCGAGGAGCCTCCTCGACGTCCCTCCTCGACGTGACGTCGAGTAGGTTCATACCCACCTTGACTCAGGACCATTTCTCTTTCTACACGATCGGGGCTATCTTTTCGCACGAAACTGGCATGACCGGTCCAAGCAGGGGCTGGAATCCTTTCGTTGATAATAGCAAAACCACATGCAGCATGTCTTGCAAAAACCTTCTTTCTTTCTTGGTCACTATCCATGGTGTTTCCTTCAGCAAAAGAAGAACACAACGAGCAGAGTGGATCAAATGAGCAGAGAATAGAGTTTTTAAAGAGGAGAAGTGAGTTTTAAACTTTGAAATCGAGTTTTAAAACCAAAGTATAAGAACTTTCAAAGCTTTAAAACGCAAATGCAAAGGGGAAATGAGAGAACTAGAGCTTTAGGTGAAAAAAAATGAGAGAAATTGAAGAAATGAGAGAGTGAGAGTGATGAGGAGTGCTTCTTCCCTTTTAAAGACGCCCAAGGAGACCAAAAGCAAGGGGGGAGCGTGTGGGAGCAGGGATTGTCGGATCTGGGATTCAAATTTGAATTTTGAACGGTTTGGCGTTGGACTCGACGTGTGGGCTCGACGTGTGGGGTCGAGTAGGATGTCGGCAACTTCAAATTTGAATTTTGGTGGGACTTTGCTTGGACTCGAGGTGTTGACTCGACGTGGGGTCGAGTTGACTAGTTGACCAGATTTGAATTTGAATTTTGGCTCCAAGGTTGACTTCCTGGATAGTTGACTCAATTTGAATGGGCTTGGCTGTGTTGGGCTTCACTTATCATCGAGTTGGGCTTCGTTTAAAGCTTAGAGCCGGTCCATTGGGCTAGCTCGACTTGTAGTCGAGTAGGCCACATCGAGTCTGACACTTCTCTATTCCTTTGACTCCAATTCGATTAATTCCTGAAAATCACAGACACTACAAAAACACATTAAAAATAACAAGAGATAAAGAGCTATTTACAAAGATAAACATGGGAATTCCTCCCAAGTGAGCTTGTTTAAAGTCACTAAGCTTGACTTTACTACTCTTTTAGGCGAGTTGAGGTTCCTGAAGATGAACTGTAGATCCTTCAGGAATGACGCTATCCGCGAGATACTTCTTAAGCCGCTGACCATTCACCTTAAACTCTGACCCGTCCTTAGCAAATAGCGATACCGCACCAAATGGTAGAACTTCTTTGATAGTGAAAGGACCAGACCACCTTGATTTGAGCTTTCCCGGAAATAGCTTGAGTCTGGAGTTGAACAGTAACACTTGGTCTCCAGCCTTGAAGTCCTTTGGTGAAATCTTCTTGTCATGGAAAGCCTTTGTTCTTTCCTTGTACACCTTTGAACTCTCATAAGCTTCAAGCCTTATTTCCTCAAGTTCGTGCAAGTCAACTGATCTCTTCTCCTGAGCATCTTTGATATCCAAGTTCAGCAACTTAGTAGCCCAGATTGCTTTGTACTCTACCTCAACTAGAAGATGACATGACTTCCCGTACAGCATCTGGAATGGAGTTCTTCCTATTGGTGTTTTGTAAGCAGTCCGGTATGCCCAAAGTGTATCGTCTAACTTGGTAGACCAGTCTCTCTTTGAAACACCAACAACCCTGGCGAGTATGGCCTTGATCTGATGGTTGGATACTTCTACTTGCCCGCTAGTCTGAGGGTGATAAGGAGTAGCTACCTTGTGCTTCACACTGTGCTTCTTTAATAGACTCTCAAAAACCTTGTTGATGAAATGAGAACCTCCATCACTGATCACAGCCTTAGGGATACCAAATCTGGGGAATATGATGCTCTTGAACAGCTTTAAGACCACCTTATGATCATTAGTTGGAGATGCAATGGCCTCAACCCATTTGGAGACGTAGTCCACAACAACAAGGATGTACTTATTACCATAGGAAGCAGGATTGAATGGTCCCATGAAATCAATTCCCCACACATCAAAGACTTCAACCTCTAGGATAGGGCTCTGCGGCATTTCATTCCTCCTGGTGATGTTCCCCATTCTCTGGCATGGATCACATTTAGCAATGAATCCATGTGCATCTTTAAACATGGAAGGCCACCAAAGGCCGGCTTGGAGAACCTTCTGTACTGTCTTGAAGGTAGCAAAGTGACCGCCATAAGCAGAACCATGAAAGTGTTCAAGCACTCCTTGAACTTCCTCTTCAGCAATACACCTTCTAAATAGGCCATTAGTACCCTTCTTATACAAATAAGGTTCATCCCAATAGTAATGGTTGATGTCTCTAAAGAACTTCTTCTTCTGGTAAGCATCAAGGTATTTGGGGATTTCCCCACAGATAAGATAATTCACAAGGTCACCATACCATGGAAACTCTTCTTCCTTGACAGCACAAGCTTCTTCGAATTCCTTCTTGTTGTACACCATTTTATAGCACATGAAAGCCAACAGCTGCTCTTCTGGCATTGAATCGTCTATCGGAGTAGCTTCTTCCATTCTCATTCTTGAAAGATGGTCAGCTGCACCATTCTCAATCCCTTTCTTGTCTACTATTTCCATATCAAATTCTTGCAGAAGCAGTATCCACCTTAACAGTCTCGGCTTAGTGTCCTTCTTGGCATATATATGTCTCAGGGCAGCATGGTCTGTATAGACAGTGACCTTTGATCCAACCAAATAGCTCCTGAACTTTTCAAATGCAAATACAACAGCTAGAAGTTCTTTCTCAGTCGTTGCATATCTTCCTTGGGCTTCATCCAACGTCCTGCTGGCGTAGTATATAACATGAAGCTTCTTATCAATTCTCTGGCCTAACACAGCTCCCACAGCGTAATCTGAAGCGTCGCACATAATCTCGAACGGATAATCCCAATTAGGAGCTTGAACAACAGGAGCAGTTACCAAAGCTTCCTTGATGGTATGGAAGGCTTTGAGGCAATCTTCATCAAATTCGAACTCAGCCTCCTTGCATAGAAGTCTTGTTAATGGTCTAGCTATCTTGGAGAAATCTTTAATAAACCTCCTGTAGAACCCAGCGTGGCCAAGGAAACTTCTGATGTCTTTGACTGTCTTTGGTGGCTGCAACTGCATCATCACTTCAATTTTACCCTTGTCAACCTCTATGCCCTTCTCAGATATCTTATGACCCAACACAATGCCTTCCCTGACCATAAAATGGCACTTCTCCCAGTTGAGAACAAGATTAGTCTCTTCACACCTGGCTAACACCTTGCAAAGGTTCAACAAACATGAGGAGAAGGAGGAGCCATAGACCGAAAAATCGTCCATGAAGACCTCCACCATCTCCTCGATCAAATCTGAGAATATAGAGGTCATACACCTCTGAAAAGTTGCAGGAGCATTGCATAAACCAAATGGCATTCTTTTATAGGCAAAAGTTCCATAGGGACATGTAAAAGTGGTTTTTTCTTGATCATTAGGGTGAATCGGTATTTGAAAGAAACCACTATATCCGTCAAGAAAGCAATAATATGGATGATTAGCTAAGCGTTCTAGCATTTGATCAATGAATGGCAAAGGAAAGTGATCTTTTCTAGATGCAGCGTTTAGTTTCCTATAGTCAATACACATCCTATGTCCTGTTATAGTTCTACTAGGAATCAATTCATCTTTTTCATTCTTTACTACAGTCATTCCACCTTTCTTAGGCACACAGTGAACAGGAGAAACCCATGTACTATCAGAGATTGGATAAATAACATCAGCGTTAAGCAATTTAAGAATTTCCTTTTTCACTACTTCTTTCAAGTTAGGGTTTAACCTTCTCTGTGGTTCAATGCTAGAATAGGATTCGTTTTCAAGATGGATCCTATGATTGCATAAGCTAGGTGAAATTCCTTTTATATCAGACAATGAATAACCAATAGCTCTCCTATACTTCCTAAGTTCAGACAACAGCAAATTCACTTCATCATCATTCAATGCAGCATTTATGATCACAGGGTAAGTAGAGTTTATTCCGAGAAATGCGTACCTTAGACCTTGCGGAAGTGGTTTGAGGTCTACCTTAGGTGCTTTGAGCTCAGACCAGTCATCAGAGGTGGGAGAAGGCCATCTCGACGTATCGTCGAGCTTGCAAGTCGAGTCTGCTTCCTTGACTTCTTCAGGAATTGAACTGGGAAGGCCTACTCGACGTGTGGTCGAGTAGGTAGGTCGAGTCTGATCTGAAATGTCTTCTTCCACTTTACTGACTTCTGCAACTGGCACCTCTAACTTCTCAAAGCATTCTGATGATTCTTCTTCTTTATGGGAGTCTAGCAGCTTCTTGTACCCCAATGTCTCTAAGTGTAAGAACCCCTCTTCCCCGTCTTTGGTAAGAGCACTCTGTAGGTAGTCTTCTTCAGTAAGCTCTTCAAGTAGTTCGTCAGCTAAACGATCCATTTCTTCTATGTAGAACACTTGTCCGTCAATGGTAGGTTTCTTCATCGTCTTAGTGATGTCGAATGTCATCTTGAAATCTTCACCGAGGTTTAAGTCGATCTTACCTCTTCTGACATCAATGAGAGCTCCAGCAGTAGCTAAGAAAGGTCTCCCTAGTATGAGAGGGTCCTTTGGCTCTTCATCCATTTCTAAAACAACGAACTCTGTAGGGATCTCTAACCTTCCTATTCTGACAGGTAGATCCTCTAACATACCATGAGGGACTCTTACGGATCTGTCGGCTAAGATTAGTTGGATTTGGCAGGACTTGTACTTGTTGAAACATAGTCTTCTTACTACTGAGAGTGGCATCAAACTGACTGATGCACCTAGATCACATAGGCATTTGTTGAAGAACAAAGGGCCTAGTGAACAGGGTAGAGTAAATGAGCCGGGATCCCCAAGCTTCTTCGGTATGATCTTTTTCTGTATGATAGCACTGCATTCATGGCTCAACACTACCATTCCTTGTACTTCCTAAATTCTCTCCATTATCATGTCCTTCAAGTACTTGTGAGAATCCGGAATCAGCATGAAAGCATCAATGAGAGGCATTCTTAATTCAATCTCCTTGATGTGTTTAGCAAACATGGCTCTGTACTTCTCAATGATATCCCTCTTGAATCTTCCTGGGAATGGTATTTTGGGCTTGTAGGGTGGTGGAACGAAAGCTTTCTTCTTACCCTTATCAACAGTTGGTTTTTCAATTTGGGGACTCTTAGCTTGATCCCTAGGTACAGCATCTTGGTCAAGCTTATTGGTGTCTTCTACTTGAGTTTCATTCTGAATAGAATCCTCCCCTTCTTGAATCTCACTGTCCTCAGTGACAGGAGCTTGGTTAGGTCGAGCTCGCAGCTCTCGACCACTGCGGAGTTGAATAGCATGAGCATACTCCTTTGGATTCTAAATAGCTTTCCCGGGTAGTTGTCCGGGATGTGTAGGTGCAGAAGTAGAAGCAGCTTGGCTCTCCATGTACTTCACCTTGGAGTTTAGAGCCTCAATCTTGACATGTAGATCATTGTAGGAGCAGTCTACTTTGTTTTGAATCTCAGCCATTTTCTTATCAATAGCTATAGCACCAGCTGCTTGACCGTGTAGAATCTGCTGAAGCATTTGCTTCATGTCTTGATCTTGTGCAAGTGGAGCTTGTTGGGGTTGCTGTGCAAAACCGGGTGGTGGATTTTGTTGTTGATAACCTCCACTAAACTGCTGCTTTGGGACAAAGCCTTGATTGTATGGTACAAATGGCTTGGACTGGTTCTGTTGTTGCTGAGGGTAAACCTGATCCTGAGGGTTTGCAACATTCGGGCTCCGGTAAGATAGATTAGGATGAGCAGGCTTGTAGGGGTTGTAGCCCTTGTTGTAGCCACATTGGTTCTGAACGTAGCTGACTTCTGCAGCCTGAGTGTTCTCCCCCTCTTGGATTTGATAGTGCTCCTCTTCAGTGATATAGTGGACTGGCTTCTGTTGAGTAAGCAGAAATTTATCCATCTTGTCGTTGAGAGCCTGAATCATCTCCTTATTATGCTTTGCATCCGGATCTCCAATACCTCTGTTGGAGCGATCAAAATCCTCGTTATAGTTACCATCAGATAGAGCTAAGTTCTCTATCAATTCCCAGCCTTCCTCAACATCCTTATTCAAGAAATTCCCATTAGAGGCAGTGTCTAGCAACATTCTGATCTTAGGCAAAACTCCCCTGTAGAGTGTGCTGAGTAGTGAAGCCTTCTTGAAACCATGGTGTGGACACTGTATAGTGTAGCCTTTGAATCTCTCCCAGGCCTCACAAATGGATTCAGACTACTTTTGTGTAAAACTGGAGATTTCATTCCGTAGACGTGCAGTTCTTGAATTGGAGAAGAACTTTGTTAAGAAGGCCTTCTTGCAATCGTCCCAAGATGTGATGGAGCCAGCAAGTAGTGTCTTCTCCCAGTGGTGTGCTTTGTCTCCCAGCGAGAATGGAAATAGACGCAGCTTGAAGCTGTCTTCACTAACACCATTTATCTTGGTAAGGCTGCAGAGCCTATCAAAATTATCCAAGTGATCCAAGGGATCTTCCAGAGGCAACCCGTGAAACTTGTTACCTTGAATCATTGAGATCAATCCACTCTTGATCTCGAAATTGTTGTTCTGGACATGAGGTGGAACGATGTCCTGTCTTTGTTGTCCCGCAGCGACACACCCG
>NW_003302552.1:7233769-7248174 GCF_000004255.2 Arabidopsis lyrata subsp. lyrata
GTGTGTGTGGAAATGTCTGAGATCAATTTCCAATTGATCAGAGAAGAAATAGCATTAAGATCTACTAAACCAGAAGGGAAATCAAGCAATTCTACACTTAACCACCTAAATATACTAAGGATTCCACACCTAATCTAACCCATCCTCAAGAACCCTAATCCACTACTCAAAAACACTGAAGAACATCATGCATAAAAACTCAGTAAATTGCATAAACCCAGAAATCATTAAAAAGCAAGTATGTTATAGATAAGAGAGAGATCTACAACTTTGATGAAGAAAAGAAATGTAAAAACTCAAAGATTCAGCAGGAAAAACGATTATAAAAACTAGGGTTTATGAGAGAGCAGCGGAATATCTGCTGGGTAAAAGGAATATCCGCTGGATAATAGCATGAACCCCTATTTATAGGAAATACTAGGTTGCCCTAATTAGCTACAAGACAAAATAGAGAGTCGGCGGAGACCAACTCGACGTGACGTCAAGCCTGCCACGTCGAGTCCATGTGATTCTCAAAGGTGGCGCCTTGATGTCCAACTCGACGTGTCATCGAGTTCGTGTGGTCGAGTCTGCTCCCAGTCGGCTTCCTGGCATCCTACTCGACGTGTCATCGAGCCATGACATCGAGTCTGGTCCCGGGTGATCTTGAACGACTTCATTCCTCTCCAACTCGATCCTAAGTCTAGCTCCAAGGTCGTGTTGGTTCCTCCTTGCTCCATTAAGTCCCAAATAAGCTCCAAAATACCTGAAACTCATCCAATATGCAACATGCTATGCCATGCAATGCAAATTGTACTAAGTGATGAAAATGTTATGAAAGAGGACTATTAATGCAATGAAACAGAGAGGAAACTAAGCTAAATGCATAAGAAATGTGTGCTAAAAAGAGGTAAAATACAAAGATATCATTATTTCAGGTTTTTAATAAAATAGAAAAGAAAAGAAAACCGAGAAAGGAGTTATACCATTTGAATTTGGAGACAGACCGAGAACTGAGCCGGACCATGGCCGCATGGCCGATGGTCCAGTGTGAGGCGACCAGAATGAACGGCCGCACACGCGGGGGCTGAGCGTGCGGCCAGGCAGTGGTCGGGTGGACCATTGGTGATTTCTAACCACGACCGACTGACCTTAGTACCACATGCACGGGACGACTACGCATGGGACGTACTTGACACGACCGTAGACCAAATGCGATAAGACGAGCCCATGATCGAAGAGTGATACGCCTACACAACCGGGACTCCAAACGGAGGCGATCATGACACGACTTGAGATGACCCATACAACCGCACCGGACATAATTTTATACTCAGTCCATCTCATCACAATTCCAAACGCTGCATCATTCACACCACAACATCACCGTTCCATCAGCATATTGTATTATAGGATTTTTATTTTGGTTCTCTAATTCTTTATTGATGGTCTTAGGTTTTGTAACAAGGACGATGCAAAAGGAGATTATACGAAGAATTCGATGCACCTTAAACAAGTTCATTCGATTATAAGCAAGTATGAGGGAGAGAAGAGTTCAATTAACCATGTATCCACCACCACCGTCACCAACAGAGGAGAATTGGTAACAACTCAATTCTGGGGGAGACAAATAACACGTCCATCATTCCATTTCTACTACAACAAGGCGACATTGTTCTATACTTTAATCTTTCACTTCCACATTCTTATTATCATCCTTTCTCACCGAGGACAGTTTGATTTAAGTCTAGGGGGAAGGATGTTCCATCCTATACTAACGTGCTACTTTCTTTTTGTTGACTTGCGAAATTTTCCATTTTTTTACATCAATATTGAGTTTTTATCGAGTCAAAATTAGTAGGGAATTATGATCTTATTCTAACGGTTTATCTGATTTGATTAACACTCTACTCTTGATCACGCTTAACTTCGGAGCCAAGTTTGGATAGGCCGTGAGCTGATTCGACAATCCCCAAAGACTCATGTTCGATGGATATTCAGATGATTCAGCGTTGTCTCTAACCTTTATGGGACTTAAACCGGACTTAATTATCGAGCCTTGGGATTTGAGGGAGTGGATTTCTACTCTGAGCCTTACGAGACATTGCACTTCTTCATCAGTATGTTCCCCTCACTCTTCCCTTCAATACTCTAAAAAAAAAAAAAGAGAGAAGGAAAGAAGAAAACGGCGGAAGTGAACCAAGGGATGCAGCGGCTACAACCGGGCATACTTTGGACCTCATGGAAGTCTATTCTATAAAAAAAAAAAAAAAAAGAGAAAGAGGATATAGGTCAAAAAGAAGTGAACCGAGGGATGCAGTGGCTACAACCAGGCATACTTCGGACCTCATGGAAGCCTGTCCCAAATAAAGAGCAAGGGATTGATAAATAAAATAAAATGATACCCTAGAAAAGTTGGGAGAAATCAGTCCCTCGGAAGTGAGAAAAGAGGAAGAGGGATGAGCATACGAAGAAAGTCTCGGCTTGGGGGAGAGTCTACATGCCTCCAATCGATTTTCCCTTGGTAAGATCTTACCATTTTATTGATGCTTAATTTATGTAAAGAGACGACAATGGAGAGTCTGGAGATACCGGAAAACCGTGTGTATGATTTGGTATAAGAACTAGAAGCGCCACCGGATCCCACAAGCTAAAGTAGTGTTTCTTTGTTTAGAAACTCCAAAACTGAAAACTCATAGGACTTTGGCCACACCCACAAAGTTTTGAGAAGCAATAAGAAGCTTGGTTAGCCTTTTTAGAGTCAAATATGACTAGATCTCGTGTGTATGATTTGGTATAAGAACTAGAACCACCACCGGATCCCACAAGCTAAAGTAGTGTTTCTTCGTTTAGAAGCTCCAAAACTGAAAACTCATAGGACTTTGGCCACATCCACAAAGCTTTAAGAAGCAATAAGAAGCTTGGTTAGCTTTTTTAGAGTCAAATATGACGAGATCTCGTGTGTATGATTTGGTATAAGTACTAGAACCGCCACCGGAGCCCTCAAGCTAAAGTAGTGTTTCTCTGTTTAGAAGCTCGAAAACTGAAAACTCATAGGACTTTGGCCACACCCACAAAGCTTTATGAAGCAATAAGAAGCTTGGTTAGCATTTTTAGAGTCAAATATGACTAGATCTCGTGTGTATGATTTGGTATAAGAACTAGAAACGCCACCGGATCCCACAAGCTAAAGTAGTGTTAATTTGTTTAGAAGCTCCAAAACTGAAAACTCATAGGACTTTGGCCACACCCACAAAGCTTTGAGAAGCAATAAGAAGCTTGGTTAGCCTTTTTAGAGTCAAATATGACTAGATCTCGTTTGTATGATTTGGTATAAGAACCAGAACCGCAACCGGATCCCAAAAGCTAAAGTAGTCTTTCTCCGTTTAAAAGTTCCAAAACTAAAAACTCATTGGACTTCGGCTACACTCACAAAGATTTGAGAACCAATATGAAGCTCGGTTAGCGTTTTTAGAGTCAAATATGACTAGATCTCGTTTGTATGATTTGGTATAAGAACTAGAACCGCAAGCGGATCCCAAAAGCTAAAGTAGTCTTTCTCCGTTTAAAAGCTCCAAAACTGAAAACTCATAGGACTTCGGCTACACTCACAAAGCTTTGAGAAGCAATAAGAAGCTTGGTTAGCCTATTTAGAGTTAAATATGACAAGATCTAGTGTGTATGAATTGGTATAAGAACTAGAACCGCCACCGGATCCCACAAGCTAAAGTAGTGTTTCTTTGTTTAGAAACTCCAAAACTGAAAACTCATAGGACTTTGGCCACACCCACAAAGTTTTGAGAAGCAATAAGAAGCTTGGTTAGCCTTTTTAGAGTCAAATATGACTAGATCTCGTGTGTATGATTTGGTATAAGAACTAGAACCGCCACCGGATCCCTCAAGCTAAAGTAGTGTTTCTTCGTTTAGAAGCTCCAAAACTGAAAACTCATAGGACTTTGGCCACACCCACAAAGCTTTAAGAAGCAATAAGAAGCTTAATTAGCGTTTTTAGAGTCAAATATGACGAGATCTCGTGTGTATGATTTGGTATAAGAACTAGAACCGCCACCGGATCCCACAAGCTAAAGTAGTGTTTCTCTGTTTAGAAGTGATAATAGGATTTTTCACTCAATTAAACCTAAAACACTATCGTGTCGTTGTAGTATTTTAGGGTGTCAATCCAATCTAGTGTGATGCAAACAGATGAGATGTGATCAGAATTTGCTAAGTCAAGCTAAGCAGAGAGTTGTTGTTTTCTAACAATCCTAATGCGAAATAACATAAATGAAATGAAACTGAAATGCAAACAAGCAATAGCAGGCAGTTGAATAACAAAGCAGGTAAGATAGCAGGCAATCAAATGGATGAGAGATTCCTAAGGACAGGGTAATCGAATAGCGTGGTCTCCTTGATCTATTTAGACGGTTGACAAAACTTCATAGAAGCTATCCCTTGACAACAAGTTCAAAAGCAAATCAATTCACCACCGTGATAGAAATTCTCAAGCAGAGCTAGACACAGACCTAATCACCATTAGCGATCTCTAACTAAGCAGGCAATATCGAATCAACTTGTTAAAGCCAATACCCGCTCTAAACGGCCAATACCTTGGGATAGAGACGAGTATCTCTGGAATTAGTGGATCAGACATCCCATCAAACACCTTTTGGGTGTGGGAATGTCTGGATTCATTTTCCAGTTGATCAGAAAGGAACAAGCAATAAGCGCAACTAATCCAGAAGGGATTCAAACAATCTAAACTCAACCATCTAAAGCGACTAGGGCAACCACGACTACTCTATCCCATCCTCAGAAATACAATTCACTACTCAGACATAATCAAAAACAATAGCAATGAAACGATAGAAAACATGATAACAAGAAATGATAAAGACTGAAACGAAAACTGAATTATAGAATACTTGAAAGCAAATACAAAGTCGCAGGAAGAACACACTGTGGCTATGAAAACAAGTCTAGGTAAAAACTGAAAATAAAAGACTGGATGCCCTAGGGAAAACCCTTAGAGGCTGCTTATATAAGCGAAAAAAAAGTTAAATAAGGAAAGTTCGGGATAGTGGTCTTCACAACAAGACTTTGCGATCAAGCATTTGATGGGCTGAAATGGGCTTCCCTGTGATCGAGTGAAACTGATCAAACTGGGCTTCGGGAACTCCGTCTTGCGATCGAGTGGTCTGTAGTGAAGACGAGATGGAATGGTCCAGCGACCTTGCGATCGAGTGGTGCGATCGAGTAGATGACGTGAGGTGGTGATCGAGTGGTGTAGAATGGGTGATCCCTCCGGGCTTGCGATCGAGTGAAACTGAGCTGCTGGCTTCTCCGGGGTTGTGATCGAGTGATATGTCCTTCATGACAGCTTCTGCTCGATCTTGCGATCGAGTGGTTTCTTCTGAAATTGCTCCGGGGTTGTGATCGAGTGGTTTTGCCCTTCATGACAGTTTCTGGGGTTGCGATCGAGTGCTTTGCTCTGTCAGGGCTCCGAGGTTGCGATCGAGTGCTTTGGCTGAGGGAGTGATTGAGCGTTCTGAATTTCTGTTCTGTTTCTCCTCTGTTTGAACTCCAAAAGCATCCAAAGTACCTGAAAACAACCAAATATGCGATGCACATGCAATCCTAATGCAAAAACGTCCTAAGTATGCAAAACACACTAAAACGACCACTAATGAGATGAAATGTGACTGAAACAATGACAAAGTGATGAAGAATGAATGCTTAAATCATGCAAATTATAGACATATCAACTCCCCCAAACTTAGTCTTTGCTTGCCCTCAAGCAAACAAGTAAACATAAGATGGAAGAGAGGTTTGAAGGTGGGGATTCAGAACCAAAGCATCTGGTAAAATAGATAAAATCAAGGTCCAAGTTGGTAGTTCTAGGATGCGATATGATCGATCTCTACTCAAAAACGTTAGCCATGCCTGGTTATAGTTCAATCTGACTCTTATACTCGACCTACACATGCTTTCAAATCGACCAATCCCTTTAACATTCGTTAGTTTCAGAACGTGAATCAAGCAATGCACCATCAATGAACTCATTTGGCTTAAGGTGAAGGTTAGGAGACAAAGGCAGTCCCTTTAAAGTGGTTCAAGTTTAGTAACAGGGGACTCTCAAAAGAAATGGACTGAGCTTTAGGAGAATGCTAAAGGTAAGACCCAACTTATGCATACAAGAACAGTATCTCATCTACCCAATAACATAAACCGTGTTTACACCAGCAGATGGTACTACCCTCAAGCCCAGAAGATGATCCTAGTTCTACCCTTTGCACTCAAGGTAATTTTTTTCTCATTCTTATCTTTGATCAAATCAATCTTTCTTTTTCCTTGACTCTGTTCTAAGGAGAAGTTTTCTTTTACTTGATGGATCTAGTGGGTTTTGGTTTTCTTTGACAACTATGGCTCTTGTTATGGTTTTTGCTTTTGTTACAGAGCCTATTTATTCGACTTTTTTAGTTCCTCAAAACCCTTTACTAGAGTAACTTGTTTCTCAACTTCCCTCTCCTAAAAACATCAACCTTTACCTTCTTTTACTCATATACTCGATCCCCACCCAAAAATAGACTCCCACCTAGTCCTATCTAGTCCAGAAAACATGGACTAGAACTACATGAGACACTACTCTTGTCGGTTCAAACCTAACACTTTCTACCAAGCTCAATCCTGAAACAGGCCTCACAATCACACACGAGATATTACAGGGCTTTTAAAAGAAAGGTTTGGTTAAGGACTAGGGAAACTGCTCCTATGATGGAAGCAGCTACTTGGGTTAGCAAGGATGGTGAAAAGTTGAAAGAAAACCCAAGTATGTATATGGTATCCATGAGTTCAAATTTGATGCTAAGACATGATAATTGTAAATCAGATTCAGGTTCAAATTGATAGGGAATGGTATCAAATCATGACAGTGTGATCGAGTAGAGCATTCAAGACATGGTGCAGTTTTACTTCAATTTCATTGACTACGCATCAGACAACTAGCAACGAGGGCATTGAGTCTATCTACTGAACCAACATGCTTACAAGGCTATTTCATCATAATCCCCTATGCATATGCAACAATCCTAAATGAAACACTCTAGACTCGATCCTAAATGCAATGCAGCTACATGAGCACTCTGTTTTTGTGGAATACATTTTCAGAAATTTTCAAATTTTTTTGTTTTTTTTCTATGTTTTAGATGATATGCAGACTCAAATGATATTCACAAAAAACAAGTCAAATACGTCTTGAACCCTCCCCCAAACTTAAATTACACAGTCCCTTGTGTAATAAAAATTTGTGAAAGAATTCAAGATAAACACAAGAAACAAAAACAAAAACGGTATTTACAATTGTGTTTTGGTGTGTTACCTCAGGAAAATTGCCTTGCGATGTAGTCATCCATCTCCGCTTGAGTGTAATCCGTAGGCATGATAGGTCCTAGCTGCGCTTCCACCATCTCTTCATCATTGTGCTCAATTGCAACCCCAGCAGGTTGTGGAGCACGGCGTTCATGCGATCTCGTGATCGAGTATGTTCAATAAAATTTTTGAACTGTAGCCTTCCCCTAAACCAAAGCACTCGATCGCAAGGCATCAATGATACCCCGACGTTGCGATCGAGTGTGTTCACCATATTTCTCCTGTTACTGCTCTTGACAATTACGCCTCTTGAGAACTAAAAAACACTACCAACACAAATCAAAAACAACAAGAAAATAAAAACTATATACAAGGATAGTCATGGGACTTCCTCCCAAGTGAGCTTGTTTTAAGTCTCTAGCTTGACTCCTCACACTTATTAGGCCTAGGGAGGTTTGTGGAGATGAAATGAGGCCTCCTCTTCTTCCTCAGTAGATGGATCATCAAACTCAACATGCTCTCTTGACAAGTCTGTAACTGAGTACTCAATGGCCGTTTCTTTAAAGTAAGCTTCTTTCTGATCATCCGGATAGTCTTCTTCTATAGACCATTCAAATGTGAATTCATTTTTTTCTTTGTTAACCAGAGCAATGGCTTCATCATTTGGTACGTCCTTGATATTGAGTGGTCCTTGGTTGGCTTTCCCATGGAGCACTTTGACTTGATCCTTTAGATTTCTCACAGTGTCTGTTAACTCCCTTATGGCTTTGTCCTGCCATTTAGACCTCTCCATGAGTTTTAACCATTCGTCTGATGCAAAATTGTGAGACTCTAGCTTCTGATTAAGCAGTTTTGTCGAGCATGAGCTCTGTGGGCGAGTTAAAGGATTACTCGAGTAGACGGTCAAGTCAGCAGGTCGAGTATGGGGCGAGCTTGCCTCAATTGCTGCCATACCATTTTTTTCTGACGCAATCAAACCCTCAATGACATCTGATCCAGTTGTTGGCTTGCGTGAGTCTAATAAGTTCTCAGAGCTAAAGGTCTCACTTGGGAGATACCCAGCTTCACCACTCTTGGTTAAAGCAGTTTGAAGGCGATCTTCATCAGCAAGCTCCTCTAGCAGTTCATCAGCTAGCCGATCCATTTCCTTAACCATGAAGGTTTGTCCTTTTATTGTCGGCTTCTTCATAGCATCATTGATGTTCAACTTTATCTTAAAATCTTTTCCAAGATTAAGATCAATCTTCCCTTTCTTAACATCTATGACTGCTCCGGCTGTTGCTAAGAAGGGCCTTCCTAAGATTAAAGGATCTTTTGGTTCTTCATCCATTTCTAGCACTATGAAGTCTGTGGGCACTTCAACATTTCCAATCCTTATAGGCAAATCTTCTAATAACCCATGAGGTAGTCTAACAGACCTATCTGCCAAGATCAAGGAGATGTTGCAAGATTTGTACTTGCTGAAACCCAGTCTATTGGCCACAGAGAGAGGCATGAGACTTATAGAAGCACCTAGATCACAGAGGCAGTTACTGAAGGCTAAAGGACCTAGAGAGCAAGGTAAGGTAAACGAACCAGGATCTCCCAATTTCTTGGGAATAATCTTCGTTTGGATGATTGCACTGCACTCATGACTCAAAACCACCTTTCCTTGAACTTCTCTGATTCTCTTCGTGATCATATCCTTCACATACTTGTGGGAATCTGGTATTAGTGCAAGACAGTCCACTAGAGGCATCGTTACTTCGAGGTCTTTCAGTTGTTTTTCCAGGAGGGCTTGATACTTCTTAATAAGCACTTTCTTGAATCGACCAGGGAATGGAAGCGGGGGTTTGTAAGGTGGTGGCACCAAGACTGTATCCTTGGTCTTTGCAGCAGCTGGTTTTTCAACAGTGGGAGCGACCGGTGAAGCTGGTGGGCGAGTAGACTGCTTGTCGAGTATGGGCTCCTCTAGTGTTTGGTCAGCCATAACGTCATCTTGACAAAAATCCTCCCCCTCTTGAACCACACTGCCCTCAGTGATTGAGTTAAGGGCATGTCGAGTTGGCAGCTCTCGATCATGGCAGATAGTGATAGCATGAGCAGTGGCATACTCCTTTGGGTTCTGGATTGCTTTCCCTGGAAGTTGGCCTGGGTTGTTGGAAATGGATGTTGAAATAGGATTGGCTTCCAGATAGCGTAGTCTAGTACTCAATGATTCAAACTTGTTGTTAAGGTTACTGAAATTGCGGTCGACTTTGTTGTTTAATTCAGCCAACTTTTTTGCAATTTCCATCGCTCCTGTGGCTTGCCCTTGAAGTATCTGTTGGACCATGTTCTTTATATCAGAATCCGTAGGCGAAGGTGCTTGATGTTGCTGTGATGGGAAACCAGGTGGTGGATGCTGTTGTTGATATCCTCCCTGGAACTGCTGCTTTGGAACGAACCCTTGACCTTGGTTGTATGGAACAAACGGTTTGGGTTGTTGTTCCTGCTGTTGAGAAGGATAAACTTGGTCTTGAGGGTTGGCAACGTTGGTGCTTCTGTATGACAGATTCGGGTTTGGTCTGTAGTTGTTGTAACCCTTGTTGTAGCCACCTTGGTTCTGAATGTAACTGATTTCAGCAGACTGATCATTCTCCCCCTCTTGGACTTGGAATTGTTCATCTTCAGAGACGAAGTGAACATGCGTCTGTTGCACTTGCAGGAGCTTGTCAAGTTTGTCATTGAGAGCTTTCATCTCTTTGCGGTGCTTGTCATCAGTGTCAGTACTAGTGCGGATGCTTCTGTCATAGTCCTCGTTGTAATTGCCATCCGACTGAGCTAAGTTTTCAACGAGCTCCCACCCTTCTCCAACGTCTTTGTTGAGGAAGTTCCCATTGGAAGCGGTGTCAAGCAGCATCCTTATCTTGGGAAGGACGCCTCTGTAGATTGTGCTGAGAAGAGAAGCTTTTCCAAAGCCGTGATGAGGGCATTTGGTCTGATAACCTTTGAAGCGCTCCCATGCTTCACAGAAGGTTTCAGCATTCTTCTGAGTGAATCCGGATATCTCATTCCGGAGTCTTGCTG
This sequence comes from Arabidopsis lyrata subsp. lyrata, assembly GCF_000004255.2. Taxonomy (NCBI): domain Eukaryota; kingdom Viridiplantae; phylum Streptophyta; class Magnoliopsida; order Brassicales; family Brassicaceae; genus Arabidopsis; species Arabidopsis lyrata. The sequence goes on from NW_003302552.1 coordinate 7,244,162, forward strand.
TTCTGGAGTTGGAGAAGAAGTTAGCCAAGAAGGCTTTTTTGCAGTCATCCCAGGTCGTGATTGAACCCCGGGGTAGCGTCTTTTCCCACAGATGGGCTTTGTCTCCAAGTGAGAATGGAAACAAGCGAAGCTTGAAACCATCTTCACTTACTCCATTGATTTTAGTAAGGCCACAGAGCCTTTCAAACTCGTCAAGATGATCAAGCGGATCCTCCATTGGCAAGCCGTGGAACTTGTTCCCCTGAACCATTGCAATGAGACCGCTCTTGATCTCAAAGTTGTTGTTCTGGACTGGTGGAGGAACAATTCCATGACGCTGGTTGTGATTGTGTGGGAAGTCACCAGCACCAATGTTGTTGGGTTGGTCTTGGTCATCTACAATATCAGCCATTGTGTCTGTTGCTGTTTGTTCTCTTAGTTGGCGAGCGATACGGTCGATGTTATCGTTGAAAAGGAGATTCTGATTTCCTCTTGACCGTGTATGCATATAACAGGTAACAGCAAGGCTTTAGCAGACCAATCAAAGATGGGTCTGTAAAGCTGGTTGCTATGAGTACCTGAAACGCAGACAGAAAGACACAATGTCAGTATCTTGTGTAACAAAAACGAACTTGATCTTAACGATTCTAATGATCTCAAATATAGCAAACAAACACTAAACTGGTAACGGCGCCAAATTGATAATAGGATTTTTCACTCAATTAAACCTAAAACACTATCGTGTCGTTGTAGTATTTTAGGGTGTCAATCCAAGCTAGTGTGATGCAAACAGATGAGATGTGATCAGAATTTGCTAAGTCAAGCTAAGCAGAGAGTTGTTGTTTTCTAACAATCCTAATGCGAAATAACATAAATGAAATGAAACTGAAATGCAAACAAGCAATAGCAGGCAGTTGAATAACAAAGCAGGTAAGATAGCAGGCAATCAAATGGATGAGAGATTCCTAAGGACAGGGTAATCGAATAGCGTGGTCTCCTTGATCTATTTAGACGGTTGACAAAACTTCACAGAAGCTATCCCTTGACAACAAGTTCAAAAGCAAATCAATTCACCACCGTGATAGAAATTCTCAAGCAGAGCTAGACACAGACCTAATCACCATTAGCGATCTCTAACTAAGCAGGCAATATCGAATCAACTTGTTAAAGCCAATACCCGCTCTAAACGGCCAATACCTTGGGATAGAGACGAGTATCTCTGGAATTAGTGGATCAGACATCCCATCAAACACCTTTTGGGTGCGGGAATGTCTGGATTCATTTTCCAGTTGATCAGAAAGGAACAAGCAATAAGCGCAACTAATCCAGAAGGGATTCAAACAATCTAAACTCAACCATCTAAAGCGACTAGGGCAACCACGACTACTCTATCCCATCCTCAGAAATACAATTCACTACTCAGACATATTCAAAAACAATAGCAATGAAACGATTGAAAACATGATAACAAGAAATGATAAAGACTGAAACAAAAACTGAATTATAAAATACTTGAAAGCAAATACAAAGTCGCAGGAAGAACACACTGTGGCTATGAAAACAAGTCTAGGTAAAAACTGAAAATAAAAGACTGGATGCCCTAGGGAAAACCCTTAGAGGCTGCTTATATAAGCGAAAAAAAGTTAAATAAGGAAAGTTCGGGATAGTGGTCTTCACAACGAGACTTTGCGATCAAGCATTTGATGGGCTGAAATGGGCTTCCCTGTGATCGAGTGAAACTGATCAAACTGGGCTTCGGGAACTCCGTCTTGCGATCGAGTGGTCTGTAGTGAAGACGAGATGGAATGGTCCAGCGACCTTGCGATCGAGTGGTGCGATCGAGTAGATGACGTGAGGTGGTGATCGAGTGGTGTAGAATGGGTGATCCCTCCGGGCTTGCGATCGAGTGAAACTGAGCTGCTGGCTTCTCCGGGGTTGTGATCGAGTGATATGTCCTTCATGACAGCTTCTGCTCGATCTTGCGATCGAGTGGTTTCTTCTGAAATTGCTCCGGGGTTGTGATCGAGTGGTTTTGCCCTTCATGACAGTTTCTGGGGTTGCGATCGAGTGCTTTGCTCTGTCAGGGCTCCGAGGTTGCGATCGAATGCTTTGGCTGAGGGAGTGATTGAGCGTTCTGAATTTCTGTTCTGTTTCTCCTCTGTTTGAACTCCAAAAGCATCCAAAGTACCTGAAAACAACCAAATATGCGATGCACATGCAATCCTAATGCAAAAACGTCCTAAGTATGCAAAACACACTAAAACGACCACTAATGAGATGAAATGTGACTGAAACAATGACAAAGTGATGAAGAATGAATGCTTAAATCATGCAAATTATAGACATATCAAGAAGCTCCAAAACTGAAAACTCATAGGACTTTGGCCACACCCACAAAGCTTTGAGAAGCAATAAGAAGCTTGGTTAGCGTTTTTAGAGTCAAATATGACTAGATCTCGTTTGTATGATTTGGTATAAGAACAAGAACCGCAACCGGATCCCAAAAGCTAAAGTAGTCTTTCTCCGTTTAAAAGCTCCAAAACTGAAAACTCATAGGACTTTGGCCACACCCACAAAATTTTGAGAAGCAATAAGGAGCTTGGTTAGCCTTTTTAGAGTCAAATATGACTAGATCTCGTGTGTATGATTTCGTATAAGAACTAGAACCGCCACCGGATCCCACAAGCTAAAGTAGTGTTTCTTCGTTTAGAAGCTCCAAAACTGAAAACTCATAGGACTTTGGCCACACCCACAAAGCTTTAAGAAGAAATAAGAAGCTTGGTTAGCGTTTTTAGAGTCAAATATGATGAGATCTCGTGTGTATGATTTGGTATAAGAACTAGAACCGCCACCGGATCCCACAAGCTAAAGTAGTGTTTCTCTGTTTAGAAGCTCCAAAACTGAAAACTCATAGGACTTTGGCCACACCCACAAAGCTTTGAGAACCAGTAAGAAGCTTGGTTAGCGTTTTTAGAGTCAATATGACTAGATCTCGTTTGTATGATTTGGTATAAGAACTAGAACCGCAACCGGATTCTAAAAGTTAAAGTAGTCTTTCTCCGATTAAAAGCTCCAAAACTGAAAACTCATAGGACTTCAGCTACACTCACAAAGCTTTGAGAACCAATATGAAGCTTGGTTAGCGTTTTTAGAGTCAAATATGACTAGATCTCGTTTGTATGATTTTGTATAAGAACTAGAACCGCAACCGGATCCCAAAAGCTAAAGTAGTCTTTCTCCGTTTAAATGCTCCAAAACTGAAAACTCATATGACTTCGGCTACACTAACAAAGATTTGGGAACCAATATGAAGCTTGGTTAGCGTTTTTAGAGTCAAATATGACTAGATCTCGTTTGTATGATTTGGTATAAGAACTAGAACCGCAAGCGGATCCCAAAAGCTAAGGTAGTACTTCTCCGTTTAAAAGCTCCAAAACTGAAAACTCATAGGACTCGGGCTACACTCACAAAGCTTTGAGAAGCAATAAGAAGCTTGGTTAGCCTTTTTAGAGTCAAATATGACTAGATCTCGTGTGTATGATTTGGTATAAGAACTAGAACCGCCACCGGAACCCACAAGCTAAAGTAGTGTTTCTTTGTTTAGAAGCTCCAAAACTGAAAACTCATAGGACTTTGGCCACACCCACAAAACTTTGAGAAGCAATAAGAAGCTTGGTTAGCGTTCTTAGAGTCAAATATGACTAGATCTCGTGTGTATGATTTGGTATAAGAACTAGAACTGCCACCAGATCCCAAAAGCTAAAGTAGTGTTTCTTTGTTTAGAAGCTCCAAAACTGAAAACTCATAGGACTTTGGCCACACCCACAAAGCTTTGAGAAGCAATAAGAAGCTTGGTTAGCGTTTTTATAGTCAAATATGACTAGATCTCGTGTGTATGATTTGGTATAAGAACTAGAACCGCCACCGGATCCCACAAGCTAAAGTAGTGTTTCTTTGTTTAGAAGCTCCAAAACTGAAAACTCATAGGACTTTGGCCACACCCACAAAGCTTTGAGAAGCAATAAGAAGCTTGG
>NW_003302552.1:9406998-9444683 GCF_000004255.2 Arabidopsis lyrata subsp. lyrata
TCGTGTTTCTTTGTTTAGAAGCTCCAAAACTGAAAACTCATAGGACTTCGGCGACACTCACAAAGCTTTGAGAAGCAATAAGAAGCTTGGTTAGCATTTTTAGAGTCAAATATGACTAGATTCCGTGTGTATGATTTGGTATAAGAACTAGAACTACAACCGGATCCCAAAAACTAAAGTAGTGTTTCTCCGTTTAGAAGCTCCAAAACTGAAAACTCATAGGACTTCGGCTACACTCACAAAGCTTTGAGAAGCAATAAGAAGCTTGGTTAGCCTTTTTAGAGTCAAATAAGACTAGATCTCGTGTGTATGATTTGGTATAAGAACTAGAACCGCCACCGGATCCCACAAGCTAAAGTTGTGTTTCTTTGTTTAGAAGCTCCAAAACTGAAAACTCATAGGACTTTGGCGACACCCACAAAGCTATGAGAACCAATAAGAAGCTTGGTTAGCCTTTTTAGAGTCAAATATGACTAGATCTCGTGTGTATGATTTGGTATAAGAACTAGAACCGCCACCGGATCCCACAAGCTAAAGTTCTGTTTCTTTGTTTAGAAGCTCCAAAACTGAAAACTCATAGGACTTTGGTGACACCCACAAAGCTATGAGAACCAATAAGAATCTTGGTTAGCGTTTTTAGAGTTAAATATGACTAGATCTCGTGTGTATGATTTGGTATAAGAACTAGAACCGCCACCGGATCCCACAAGCAAAAGTAGTGTTTCTCTGTTTAGAAGCTCCAAAACTAAAAACTCATAGGACTTCGGCGACACTCACAAAGCTTTGAGAAGCAATAAAAATCTTGGCTAGCATTTTTAGCGTCAAATATGACTAGATCTCGTGTGTATGATTTGGTATAAGAACTAGAACGCAACCGGCTCCCAAAAGCTAAAGTAGTCTTTCTCCGTTTAAAAGCTCCAAAACTGAAAACTCATAGGACTTCGGCGACACTCACAAAGCTTTGAGAAGCAACAAGAAGCTTGGTTAGCATTTTTAGAGTCAAATATGACTAGATTATGTTTGTATGATTTGGTATAAGAACTAGAACCACAACCGGATCCCAAAAACTAAAGTAGTGTTTCTCCGTTTAGAAGCTCCAAAACTGAAAACTCATAGGACTTCGGCTACACTCACAAAGCTTTGAGAAGCAATAAGAAGCTTGGTTAGCCTTTTTAGAGTCAAATAAGACTAGATCTCGTGTGTATGATTTGGTATAAGAACTAGAACCGCCACCGGATCCCACAAGCTAAAGTTGTGTTTCTTTGTTTAGAAGCTCCAAAACTGAAAACTTATAGGACTTTGGCGACACCCACAAAGCTATGAGAACCAATAAGAAGCTTGGTTAGCCTTTTTAGAGTCAAATATGACTAGATCTCGTGTGTATGATTTGGTATAAGAACTAGAACCGCCACCGGATCCCACAAGCTAAAGTAGTGTTTCTCTGTTTAGAAGCTCCAAAACTAAAAACTCATAGGACTTTGGCCACACCCATAAAGCTTTGAGAACCAATAAGAAGCTTGATTAGCTTTTTAAGAGTCAAATATGACTAGATCTCGTGTGTATGATTTGGTATAAGAACTAGAACGGAACCGGATCCCAAAAGCTAAAGTAGTCTTTCTCCATTTAAAAGCTCCAAAACTGAAAACTCATAGGACTTCGGCGACACTCACAAAGCTTTGAGAAGCAATAAGAAGCTTGGTTAGCATTTTTAGAGTCAAATATGACTAGATTCCGTGTGTATGATTTGGTATAAGAACTAGAACCACAACCGGATCCCAAAAGCTAAAGTAGTGTTTCTCTGTTTAGAAGCTCCAAAACTGAAAACTCATAGGACTTCGACTACACTCGCAAAGCTTTGAGAAGCAATAAGAAGCTTGGTTAGCCTTTTTAGAGTCAAATAAGACTAGATCTCGTGTGTATGATTTGGTATAAGAACTAGAACCGCCACCAGATCCCACAAGCTAAAGTAGTGTTTCTTTGTTTAGAAGCTCCAAAACTGAAAACTCATAGGACTTTGGCCACACCCACAAAGCTTTGAGAAGCAATAAGATGCTTGGTTAGCCTTTTTAGAGTCAAATATGACTAGATCTCGTGTGTATAAATTGGTATAAGAACTAGAACCGCCACCGTATCCCACAAGCTAAAGTAGTGTTTCTTTGTTTAGAAGCTCCAAAACTAAAAACTGATATCTCTGTATTTTACCCCTTTTTAGCATACATTTGCTATGCATTTAGCTTAGTATTCACTCTTATTTACTGTCATTTGTAGTCATTTTGCATCACTTTGCATACTTAGAGTATTCTACATTAGCATAGCATGCATTCTTGCATTTTGGAGTTGTATCTGGTACATTCAGGTACTAAGGAGCAGTGCCAGAGCAGTGTACTCGAGCAGAGCCAGAGCAGTGTACTCGAGCAGATTTCTGAAGAGAAGACCAAGACATACTCGACCAACCTACTCGAACAGGCTACTCGAACTGGACCTGAGAGACTTACCCGAGCAAGATGCAACCTTTGAAGAATGGACTACTCGACCAAGCCACTCGAGTACCAGCTCGAGTAGACCCTAAACCGACTTTCTATTTTGTCGTTTTGTGTACTAGGGTTTTCTACTTTTGCTATAAATAGACCTCTTAGGGCTTTGCCCAAAGGATCTCGTTTTTATCCTCTGAACAATATTTCTCCAAACTTTTGTAATCCAAATTACTTTTGATCCTTTGAGTTTTTGCAATAATTTCCTTCTGCAAAGTTGTTTATCTTGCTTTGATCTATAACATATGATGTTTTTAGCGATTTCTGGGTTTGTGCAAATTTATGGGTTTGTGTTCTTGAGTATGTCTGAGTAGTGGATTAGGGTTCTTGAGGATGGGATAGATTAGGTGTGGAATCCTTAGTTTATTTAGGTGGTTAAGTGTAGAATTGCTTGAATCCCTTCTGGATTAGTAGTACTTAGTGCTTATTCCTTTCTGATCAACTGGGATTTGAACCCAGACATTTCCACACCCACCAGGTGTTCGATGAAATGTCTGAACCAACTACTCCAGAGATTTACATACTCTAGCCCAAGAGATTGGATGTTTAGAATGTTTATTGACTATATTAGATTGAATCTTATTGCCTGCTTTGCTAGATTTCGCTAATGATGATTAGGTCTGGAACTGGTATTGCTTGAGGATCTCTGTCATGAGAGTGAATTGGTCTGTAGTTGAATCTATTGTCTAGGGATAGCCTGTTTGGATTGTTAACCACCTAAGTAGATTAAGGAGACTGCTATAATCGATTACCCTATCCTCAGGACCTTTTATCTCATTTGATTGCTTATCTCTTTACCTGCTGCTTACCTGTTACTTATCGCTGCTTAGTATTGATAGTTCTTTCTCTTTATGCATGATCACTCATGTTCTGTAGTTTTATCGTTTATGCATGATCGCTTAGGATTGTTAGATAAACAAACCTCTATTCTGCTTGGCTTGACTTAGTATTCTCTGATCGCATCTTGATTGATAGTAAGAGCACCTGATTGGATTGATAACCTCTTATACTGCAATGACATGAAAGTATATTAGGGTAATTGATAGTAAAATCCTAGTATCAATTTGGCGCCGTTGCCATTTGGGTGTCTGCTTGTTACATTCAAGATTTTAGAATTGCTAAGATCAAGTTCTTTCTTTACTTTGGTTACTAACTACTCTCTTCAGCTGCTTGTTTTTGTGCTCCAGGTACCATCTCGACCTCACGTCGAGCCTGTCACGTCGAGACTAACCACTTTGTATGCAAACTCGTTCTAAAGGCTCCAGCAACCTCATCAGCTACAAAGACAACATCAACCAGTTAGCCCGTGAGTTGAACGAACGTAGAGCCAGAGACGGTTGTGAACTGCACAATCCAGTAGCCATGGAACCACAAGAACAAGACAATCAAGGAGTTGGGATACCAAGAAACATTGGTGCTGGGGATGCACCAAGAAACCATCAACAGAGACAGGGCATAGTTCCACCTCCTGTCCAGAACAATAAGTTCGAGATCAAGAGTGGATTGATCTCAATGATACAAGGAAACAAGTTTCATGGGCTGCCTATGGAGGATCCCTTAGACCACTTGGATAACTTTGACAGGCTCTGCAGCCTCACCAAGATAAATGGTGTTAGTGAAGACGGTTTCAAGCTGCGTCTGTTTCCCTTCTCGCTGGGAGACAAAGCACACCAATGGGAGAAGACACTACCTCCTGACTCCATAACATCTTGGGACGATTGTAAGACGGCCTTCTTGACAAAGTTCTTCTCAAATTCAAGAACTGCAAGGCTAAGGAATGAAATCTCCAGTTTCACCCAGAAACAGTCTGAATCCTTTTGTGAGGCCTGGGAGAGATTCAAAGGCTACACTACACAATGTCCACATCACGGTTTCAAGAAAGCTTCTTTGCTCAGTACACTCTACAGAGGAGCTCTGCCCAAGTTCAGAATGGTCCTGGACACTGCTTCAAATGGGAATTTCTTGAATAAGGATGTTGAAGAAGGTTGGGAATTGGTTGAGAACTTAGCTCAGTCCGACGGTAATTATAATGAAGATTTTGATCGCTCCAACAGAGGTATCGGAGATCCGGATGCGAAGCATAGTAAGGAGATGATTCAGGCTCTCAACGATAAGCTGGATAAATTTCTGCTTACTCAACAGAAGCAAGTCCACTATATCACTGAAGAAGAGCACTATCAAATCCAAGAGGGGGAGAATACTCAGGCTGCAGAAGTCAGCTACATTCAGAACCAAGGTGGCTACAACAAGGGCTACAACCCCTACACGCATGCTCATCCAAATCTATCTTACCGGAGCACGAATGTTGCAAACCCTCAGGATCAGGTTTACCCTCAGCAACAACAGAACCGGTCCAAGCCATTCATACCATACAATCAAGGCTTTGTCCCAAAGCAGCAGTTTAGTGGCGGTTATCAACAATATAATCCACCTCCCGGTTTTGCACAGCAACCCCAACAAGCTCCACCTGCACAAGATCAAGAGATGAAACAAATGCTTCAGCAGATTCTACACGGTCAAGCAGCTGGTGATAAGAAAATGGCTGAGATCCACAACAAAGTAGACTGCTCCTTCAATGATCTCAATATCAAGTTTGAGGCTCTAAACTCCAGGTTGAAGTACGTGGAGAGCAAAATTGCTTCTACTTCTGCGCCTACGAATCCAGGGCAACTGCCAGAGAAAGCTAGTCAGAATCAGAAAGGTCATGTTAATGCTATTCACCTTCGCAGTGGTCGAGAGCTGCAAGCTCGACCTAGCCCCGCACCTGTCACTGAGGACAGTGAGATTCAAGATGGGGAGGATTTCATTCAGCATGAAACTCAAGTAGAAGACACCACTAAGCTAGACCAAGAGGCTGTACCTAGGGATCAAGCTAAGAGCCCCCATATCAAAGAACCAGTTATTGATAAGAGTAAGAAGAAAGCTTTCGTTCCACCACCCTACAAGCCCAAAATACCATTCCCAGGAAGATTCAAGAGGGATATCATTGAGAAGTACAGAGCCATGTTTGCTAAACACATCAAGGAGATTGAATTAAGGATGCCTCTCATTGATGCTTTCATGCTAATTCCAGATTCTCACAAGTTCTTCAAAGACATGGTAATGGAGAGAATTAAGGAAGTGCAAGGGATGGAGAGTCATGAGTGCAGTGAAATCATCCAAAAAAAGATTATTCCCAAGAAATTGGGAGATCCTGGTTCGTTTACTCTACCTTGCTCTCTAGGCACTTTTGCCTTCAGTAACTGCCTCTGCGATCTAGGTGCTTTTAAAAGTCTCATGCCTCTCTCCGTGGCCAAGAGACTGGGTTTCAGCAAGTATAAACCTTGCAACATCTCCTTGATCCTGGCTGATGAGTCTATCAGATTTCCTCATGGGTTATTAGAAGATTTGCCTATTAAGATTGGAAATGCTGAAATCCCTACAGACTTCATAGTGCTAGAAATGGATGAACCAAAAGATCCTTTAATCTTAGGAAGGCCCTTCTTAGCCACTGCTGGAGCTGTCATTGATGTTAAGAATGGGAAGATTGATCTTAATCTGGGAAATGATTTCACAATGAAGTTTGACATCAATGATGCCACGAGGAAGCCAACAATTGAAGGACAGACCTTCGTAGTTAAGGTAATGGATTGCTTAGCTGATGAACAGCTAGAGGAGGTTGCTGAGGAAGATCACCAACAAACTTCTTTGACTAAGAGTGGTGAAGCAGGATATCTTCTCACTGAAACTTTGAGCTGTGGTAAGTCACTAGATTCACACAAGGAAGTAGTAGGGTCAGAGGTCTTTAAAGGCTTGATTGGGTCAAAAACAGTGGTTAAGACAGCATATGAAGCAAGCTCAACACATGCTCAACTAACTGACTCGAGTTTAAATTTGAGCAAGCCTACAATTCGTCTGGAGAACTCTAGCACGACCAAACATCGTGATAAGCTGCTAGAGTCTAGCAATTCTGTGCAAGATGGCTGGTTAGAACTCAAGAGGAGGTCTAAATGGCAGGATAAAGCCATAAGGGAGCTAACTGACACTGTGAGAGAGCTGAAGGATCAAATCAAGAAGCTCCATGGGATAGCCAACCAAAAACCACTCCAAATCAAGGACATCCCAAATGATGAAGCGTCTACTCTGGTCAGCGCAAAGGGGAATGAATTCACTTCAGCATGGTCTACAAAAGAAGACTATCCAGTTGCTCAACAAGAAGCTTACTATGAGAAAAGGGCCATTGAGTACTCAACTGCAGATTTATCAAGAGAGCCTGCTAAGCCAGATGATTCATCCACCTGCATGACAGAGGAGACCTCACTTCCTCTCTACAACCCACCCTAAGCTTATTCAGTGTGAGAAGTCAAGCTAAAGACTTTAAACAAGCTCACTTGGGAGGAATTCCCATGTTTATCCTTGTAAATAGCTCTTTATCTCTTGTTATTTTTGATATGTTTTTGTAGTGTCTGTGATTTTCAGGAAAAAGGGGAAAGGTTTTGGTTCAGGAAAAGCTCAGAAAATTTTTGCAGAAACGCTACAGTACTCGAGTACACCACTCGAGCAGCAACCCGAGCAGATACCCGAGCACACTGTCCCGACCTCATCCCAGCCAGTACCTTGGAGCTACACAAGTGAGAGCATGGATGACTACGTCTCTGCTTTCTTTACTTAGACCAGGTAACAACTCTACTTCACCATTGTTTATATCATCTTTCATCTTGTTTATCTATTGGTTTGCCCTGAGTACTCTCTTCCAAGCTTTTGTTACACAGAGGACTGTGTAATTTAAGTTTGGGGGAGGGCTCAGGGAGTATTTGACATTGTGTTTTCTGTTCTTATTTCAAATTTTGCATCATATAATCTGCATTGCATCTAAGGCATAGAAAAACCATAAAAATTTGAAAATTTTTCGAAAATTGTTTCACAAAAACAGTGTTCATATATCTTGCATTGTCATTTTAGGATTGTTTTAGTATGCTTTCACTTAGGGCTGTTGCATCATGCATTTGCATTGGAGATTATGATGATTATAACCTTGTAAATATGCTTATTCACTAAGTAGAACTCAGTGCCCAGGTTGTTAGTTCTCTAATGCATAATCGATTGAACTTGAAGTAAGACCGCACCATCTTTTGAATTCGAAGCTTGATTTTCTTGTTCTTAGTTGAAACTCGCTTTGATCTGATGCCTTTCCCTATCAATTTGAACCTGAATTTTGACTTGCAATTATCATACTGTGCATTGAGTTATGAACTCATGGTTACCTTAAAATACTTGGACTTTCTTTTACCTTTTGATCCCTCTTGCTAGTCCAAGTAGCTGACTCTCATCTTTGGAGCAGTTATTCCCTACCCTAAACCTTAACCTTCTTTCAAGCCATTTATCATTTGTGTGTGACTGTGAGGCCTTATTTCGATTGAGCTTGGTAGAAAGTGTTAGGTCTGTACCGACAAGGATAGTATCTCATGTAGTTCTAGTTCACGTTATCTGGACTAGATAGGACTAGGTGGGTGCTTAATTCTGGGTTTGGGTTGTGCTTAAAAGAAAGAAAAGGTTGTGTTCATCACTGAAAGAAAAGAAAAGGGAAATGAGTCCTTAGGAGAAGTAGCTAAAGTAAAATAAAGTCTAGTAAAGGATTTGGGAGTGTTAAAGTAAAGAAAAGGGTTATGTAATAGCTTAAAGAGAAAGGTCAAAAAGCCTTGTGTTATAAGAAGAAAGAAAAAGGAACCCTAGTTGTTAAAGAAATCCTAATCCGCTAGACAGAGGAAAGAAAAAGAAAGCTTCTCCTAAGATAGAAAGCAAAGTAAAGAAGAGAATGATTTGAGTAAGAGTCTGGAAATGCTTTGAATGCAAAAGGGTAGAGTTTAAGTTCATGTTCTGGGATTAGAAATAGGACTTCGATTTGGATTGATATTGATTACATTCTGGGTAGATGGGGTCTTATCCTTGTATGCATAACTTGGAACTCACCTTTAGCATTCTACTAAAGTTCAATCATTCTTGAGAGATCCCCTGTTACGATTTAAACCAGATCTTTAAGGGACCATCTTTGTCTCTTGACCTCTACCCTTAAACCAAATGACTTCATATCCATTGCATTGTATGATCCACGGTTCTCACTTAATCAATGTTAAAGGGAATGTGCTGAGGTGATTGCTTGAATTGATTAAGGCAGAAGTTAGGTTGAGATGTGAAGGAGATGGCTAAAGTTTTAAAGTAGAGATCAGTCAACCTTGCATTCTAGAATTAGCAACCTGGACATTGAATTCACTTACTCTATATGCATGTTTTGGTTCTGAATCCCCACCTTCAAACCTCTTCTCCAGCTTAGTTCTATTTGTTTGCTTGAGGGCAAGCAAAAGATAAGTTTGGGGGAGTTGATATCTCTGTATTTTACCTCTTTTTAGCATACATTTGCTATGCATTTAGCTTAGTATTCACTCTTATTTACTGTCATTTGTAGTCATTTTGCATCACTTTGCATACTTAGAGTATTCTACATTAGCATAGCATGCATTCTTGCATTTTGGAGTTGTATCTGGTACATTCAGGTACTAAGGAGCAGTGCCAGAGCAGTGTACTCGAGCAGAGCCAGAGCAGTGTACTCGAGCAGATTTCTGAAGAGAAGACCAAGACATACTCGACAAACCTACTCGAACAGGCTACTCGAACTGGACCTGAGAGACTTACCCGAGCAAGATGCAACCTTTGAAGAATGGACTACTCGACCAAGCCACTCGAGTACCAGCTCGAGTAGACCCTAAACTGACTTTCTATTTTGTCGTTTTGTGTACTAGGGTTTTCTACTTTTGCTATAAATAGACCTCTTAGGGCTTTGCCCAAAGGATCTCGTTTTTATCCTCTGAACAATATTTCTCCAAACTTTTGTAATCCAAATTACTTTTGATCCTTTGAGTTTTTGCAATAATTTCCTTCTGCAAAGTTGTTTATCTTGCTTTGATCTATAACATATGATGTTTTTAGCGATTTCTGGGTTTGTGCAAATTTCTGGGTTTGTGTTCTTGAGTATGTCTGAGTAGTGGATTAGGGTTCTTGAGGATGGGATAGATTAGGTGTGGAATCCTTAGTTTATTTAGGTGGTTAAGTGTAGAATTGCTTGAATCCCTTCTGGATTAGTAGTACTTAGTGCTTATTCCTTTCTGATCAACTAGGATTTGAACCCAGACATTTCCACACCCACCAGGTGTTCGATGAAATGTCTGAACCAACTACTCCAGAGATTTACATACTCTAGCCCAAGAGATTGGATGTTTAGAATGTTTATTGACTATATTAGATTGAATTTTATTGCCTGCTTTGCTAGATTTCGCTAATGATGATTAGGTCTGGAACTGGTATTGCTTGAGGATCTCTGTCATGAGAGTGAATTGGTCTGTAGTTGAATCTATTGTCTAGGGATAGCCTGTTTGGATTGTTAACCACCTAAGTAGATTAAGGAGACTGCTATAATCGATTACCCTATCCTCAGGACCTTTTATCTCATTTGATTGCTTATCTCTTTACCTGCTGCTTACCTGTTACTTATCACTGCTTAGTATTGATAGTTCTTTCTCTTTATGCATGATCACTCCTGTTCTGTAGTTTTATCGTTTATGCATGATCGCTTAGGATTGTTAGATAAACAAACCTCTATTCTGCTTGGCTTGACTTAGTATTCTCTGATCGCATCTTGATTGATAGTAAGAGCACCTGATTGGATTGATAACCTCTTTTACTGCAATGACATGAAAGTATATTAGGGTAATTGATAGTAAAATCCTAGTATCAAAAACTCATAGGACTTTGGCCATACCCACAAATCTTTGAGAAGCAATATGAAGCTTGGTTAGCCTTCTTAGAGTCAAATATGACAAGATCTCGTGTGTATGATTTGGTATAAGAACTAGAACCGCCACCGGATCCCACAAGCTAAAGTAGTGTTTCTCTGTTTAGAAGCTCCAAAACTAAAAACTCATAGGACTTTGGCCACACCCACAAAGCTTTGAGAACCAATAAGAAGCTTGATTAGCTTTTTTAGAGTCAAATATGACTAGAGCTCGTGTGTATGATTTGGTATAAGAACTAGAACGCAACCGGACCCCAAAAGCTAAAGTAGTCTTTCTCCGTTTAAAAGCTCCAAAACTGAAAACTCATAGGACTTCGGCGACACTCACAAAGCTTTGAGAAGCAATAAGAAGCTTGGTTAGCATTTTTAGAGTCAAATATGACTAGATTCCGTGTGTATGATTTGGTATAAGAACTAGAACCACAACCGGATCCCAAAAGCTAAAGTAGTGTTTCTCTGTTTAGAAGCTCCAAAACTGAAAACTCATAGGACTTCGGCTACACTCACAAATCTTTGAGAAGCAATAAGAAGCTTGGTTAACCTTTTTAGAGTCAAATAAGACTAGATCTCGTGTGTATGATTTGGTATAAGAACTAGAACCGCCACAGGATCCCACAAGCTAAAGTTGTGTTTCTTTGTTTAGAAGCTCCAAAACTGAAAACTCATAGGACCTTGGCCACACCCACAAAGCTTTGAGAAGCAATAAGATGCTTGGTTAACCTTTTTAGAGTCAAATATGACTAGATCTCGTGTGTATGATTTGGTATAAGAACTAGAACCGCCACCGGATCCCACAAGCTAAAGTAGTGTTTCTTTGTTTAGAAGCTCCAAAACTGAAAACTCATAGGACTTTGGCCACAGCCACAAAGCTTTAAGAAGCAGTAAGAAGCTTGGTTAGCGTTTTTAGAGTCAAATATGACGAGATCTCATGTGTATGATTTGGTATAAGAATTAGAACCGCCACCGGATCCCACAAGCTAAAGTCGTGTTTCTTTGTTTAGAAGCTCCAAAACTGAAAACTAATAGGACCTTGGCCACACCCACAAAGCTTTGAGAACCAATAAGAAGCTTGGTTAGCCTTTTTATAGTCAAATATGACGAGATCTCGTGTGTATGATTTGGAATAAGAACTAGAACCGCCACCGGATCCCACATACTAAAGTAGTGTTTCTTTGTTTAGAAGCTCCAAAACTGAAAACTCATAGGACTTTGGCGACACCCACAAAGCTATGAGAACCAATAAGAAGCTTGGTTAGCGTTTTTAGAGTTAAATATGAATAGATCTCGTGTGTATGATTTGGTATAAGAACTAGAACCGCAACCAGATCCCACAAGATAAAGTAGTGTTTCTTTGTTTATAAGCTCCAAAACTGAAAACTCATAGGACTTTGGCCATACCCACAAATCTTTGAGAAGCAATAAGAAGCTTGGTTAGCCTTTTTAGAGTCAAATAAGACTAGATCTCGTGTGTATGATTTGGTATAAGAACTAGAACCGCCACCGGATCCCACAAGCTAAAGTAGTGTTTCTTTGTTTAGAAGCTCCAAAACTGAAAACTCATAGGACTTTGGCCACACCCACAAAGCTTTGAGAAGCAATAAGATGCTTGGTTAGCCTTTTTAGAGTCAAATATGACTAGATCTCGTGTGTATGATTTGGTATAAGAACTAGAACCGCCACCGGATCCCACAAGCTAAAGTTGTGTTTCTTTGTTTAGAAGCTCCAAAACTGAAAACTCATAGGACTTTGGCGACACCCACAAAGCTATGAGAAGCAATAAGAAGCTTGGTTAGCGTTTTTAGAGTTAAATATGGCTAGATCTCGTGTGTATGATTTGATATAAGAACTAGAACCGCCACCGGATCCCACAAGCTAAAGTAGTGTTTCTTTGTTTAGAAGCTCCAAAACTAAAAACTCATAGGACTTTGGCCACACCCACAAAGCTTTGAGAAGCAATAAGAAGCTTGGTTAGCCTTTTTATAGTCAAATATGACGAGATCTCGTGTGTATGATTTGGAATAAGAACTAGAACCGCCACCGGATCCCACAAGCTAAAGTAGTGTTTCTTTGTTTAGAAGCTCCAAAACTGAAACCTCATAGGACTTTGGCCACATCCACAAAGCTTTAAGAAGCAATAAGAAGCTTATTTAGCGTTTTTAGAGTCAAATATGACAAGATCTCGTGTGTATGATTTGGTATAAGAACTAGAACCGCCACCGGATCCCACAAGCTAAAGTAGTGTTTCTCTGTTTAGAAGCTCCAAAACTAAAAACTCATAGGACTTTGGCCACACCCACAAAGCTTTGAGAACCAATAAGAAGCTTGATTAGCTTTTTTAGAGTCAAATATGACTAGATCTCGTGTGTATGATTTGGTATAAGAACTAGAACGCAACCGGACCCCAAAAGCTAAAGTAGTCTTTCTCCGTTTAAAAGTTCCAAAACAGAAAACTCATAGGACTTCGGCGACACTCACAAAGCTTTGAGAAGCAATAAGAAGCTTGGTTAGCATTTTTTAGAGTCAAATATGACTAGATTCCGTGTGTATGATTTGGTATAAGAACTAGAACCACAACCGGATCCCAAAAGCTAAAGTAGTGTTTCTCCGTTTAGAAGCTCCAAAACTGAAAACTCATAGGACTTCGGCTACACTCACAAATCTTTGAGAAGCAATAAGAAGCTTGGTTAGCCTTTTTAGAGTCATATAAGACTAGATCTTGTGTGTATGATTTGGTATAAGAACTAGAACCGCCACCAGATCCCACAAGCTAAAGTAGTGTTTCTTTGTTTAGAAGCTCCAAAACTGAAAACTCATAGGACTTTGGCCACACCCACAAAGCTTTGAGAAGCAATAAGATGCTTGGTTAGCCTTTTTAGAGTCAAATATGACTAGATCTCGTGTGTATGATTTGGTATAAGAACTACAACCGCCACCGGATCCCACAAAGCTAAAGTAGTGTTTCTTTGTTTAGAAGCTCCAAAACTAAAAACTAATAGGACCTTGGCCACACCCACAAAGCTTTGAGAACCAATAAGAAGCTTGGTTAGCCTTTTTATAGTCAAATATGACGGGATCTCGTGTGTATGATTTGGAATAAGAACTAGAACCGCCACCGGATCCCACATGCTAAAGTAGTGTTTCTTTGTTTAGAAGCTCCAAAACTGAAAACTCATAGGACTTTGGCGACACCCACAAAGCTATGAGAAACAATAAGAAGCTTGGTTAGCGTTTTTAGAGTTAAATATGAATAGATCTCGTGTGTATGATTTGGTATAAGAACTAGAACCGCAACCAGATCCCACAAGATAAAGTAGTGTTTCTTTGTTTAGAAGCTCCAAAACTGAAAACTCATAGGACTTTGGCCATACCCACAAATCTTTGAGAAGCAATAAGAAGCTTGGTTAGCCTTTTTAGAGTCAAATAAGACTAGATCTCGTGTGTATGATTTGGTATAAGAACTAGAACCGCCACCGGATCCCACAAGCTAAAGTAGTGTTTCTTTGTTTAGAAGCTCCAAAACTGAAAACTCATAGGACTTTGGCCACACCCACAAAGCTTTGAGAAGCAATAAGATGCTTTGTTAGCCTTTTTAGAGTCAAATATGACTAGATCTCGTGTGTATGCTTTGGTATAAGAACTAGAACCGCCACCGGATCCCACAAGCTAAAGTTGTGTTTCTTTGTTTAGAAGCTCCAAAACTGAAAACTCATAGGACTTTGGCGACACCCACAAAGCTATGATAACCAATAAGAAGCTTGGTTAGTGTTTTTAGAGTTAAATATGGCTAGATCTCGTGTGTATGATTTGATATAAGAACTAGAACCGCCACCGGATCCCACAAGCTAAAGTAGTGTTTCTTTGTTTAGAAGCTCCAAAACTAAATACTCATAGGACTTTGGCCACACCCACAAAGCTTTGAGAAGCAATAAGAAGCTTGGTTAGCCTTTTTATAGTCAAATATGACGAGATCTCGTGTGTATGATTTGGAATAAGAACTAGAACCGCCACCGGATCCCACAAGCCAAAGTAGTGTTTCTTTGTTTAGAAGCTCCAAAACTGAAAACTCATAGGACTTTGGCCACATCCACAAAGCTTTAAGAAGCAATAAGAAGCTTATTTAGCGTTTTTAGAGTCAAATATGACAAGATCTCGTGTGTATGATTTGGTATAAGAACTAGAACCGCCACCGGATCCCACAAGCTAAAGTAGTGTTTCTCTATTTAGAAGCTCCAAAACTAAAAACTCATAGGACTTTGGCCACACCCACAAAGCTTTGAGAACCAATAAGAAGCTTGATTAGCTTTTTTAGAGTCAAATATGACTAGATCTCGTGTGTATGATTTGGTATAAGAACTAGAACGCAACCGGACCCCAAAAGCTAAAGTAGTCTTTCTCCGTTTAAAAGTTCCAAAACTGAAAACTCATAGGACTTCGGCGACACTCACAAAGCTTTGAGAAGCAATAAGAAGCTTGGTTAGCATTTTTAGAGTCAAATATGACTAGATTCCTTGTGTATGATTTGGTATAAGAACTAGAACCACAACCGGATCCCAAAAGCTAAAGTAGTGTTTCTCCGTTTAGAAGCTCCAAAACTGAAAACTCATAGGACTTCGGCTACACTCACAAATCTTTGAGAAGCAATAAGAAGCTTGGTTAGCCTTTTTAGAGTCAAATAAGACTAGATCTTGTGTGTATGATTTGGTATAAGAACTAGAACCACCACCGGATCCCACAAGCTAAAGTAGTGTTTCTTTGTTTAGAAGCTCCAAAACTGAAAACTCATAGGACTTTGGCCACACCCACAAAGCTTTGAAAAGCAATAAGATGCTTGGTTAGCCTTTTTAGAGTCAAATATGACTAGATCTCGTGTGTATGATTTGGTATAAGAACTAGAACCGCCACCGGATCCCACAAGCTAAAGTTGTGTTTCTTTGTTTAGTAGCTCCAAAACTGAAAAATCATAGGACTTTGGCGACACCCATAAAGCTATGAGAACCAATAAGAAGCTTGGTTAGCATTTTTAGAGTTAAATATGACTAGATCTCGTGTGTATGATTTGATATAAGAATTAGAACCGCCACCGGATCCCACAAGCTAAAGTAGTGTTTCTTTGTTTAGAAGCTCCAAAACTAAAAACTCATAGGACTTTGGCCACACCTACAAAGCTTTGAGAAGCAATAAGAAGCTTGGTTAGCCTTTTTATAGTCAAATATGACGAGATCTCGTGTGTATGATTTGGAATAAGAACTAGAACCGCCACCGAATCCCACAAGCTAAAGTAGTGTTTCTTTGTTTAGAAGCTCCAAAAGTGAAAACTCATAGGACTTTGGCCACACCCACAAAGCTTTAAGTGTAAGAATGTGGAGATTAGGTTTGCGAGAATGGGACTAAGAGTGAGAGATTAGGTTGCGGAAATGAGTGTGAGAGATTAGAGAGGAAAAGATTTGATGATGAGAAAGAGAGAGATTATCTCTTCTTACTTAATTTGGTAATTACATAGGTTCCCTTTTAAAGGGGATACAAAAGGAATATCCAAGGAGGATATCCTATTTACAACGGTTAAGAAGACCCAAAAGAGGAGCCAAAACGCGTCATAAAGTAGAGGACCACATCAAAAGGTAAAGCATAAAGTAACTCTTGTCTTCTTCCTCTTTAGAACTTGCAACGGCTATAAGGAAGGCTCGGGAAGGATCCGGAGGCTTCTTGAAGCATCTTGGAGAGGATCCAAGGCTAAATGGCCGAGAGAAAAAGTCGTGGGCCGAGACAAATCTTCAATGGTACGGACGGACCAAAAGTCGGCCGTACGGGCGAGAGTCTTAAATCGGTTGTGCAACCGATCAGCGTAACCGATCGATAGTGTAACAAGGCTTCGATTGGTTGTGCAACCGATTGTCACAACCGAGCGGCAAATCTCTAGCTGATACGATCGGTTATGCAACCGATCGTAGTAACCGATTGGAAGACAAGTTACCCGGTTCTTCCTTTTCTTCACTTCATTCAATACTCCCCCTCAAGTCTAACCGGAGAAGGATGGAGGTTAGACTTAGATCCAAATTCAACCACCTCATTAAAAACCTAAGTGTAGAAAACCTCATGGGATAAAATCACACTTAGGGAAAAAGAGTATGGGATATTTGGCTAAGAGGATCATGGCCGAGAGAGGTCAACGAGGCCAAGTTTGTGATGAATGTACTCACAAACTTTGGTGCTAGCTCCTTTGGTAAAGATGTCGGCCAATTGTTCTTATCGGTGTAGCAAGGTAGGATTACTCCAAGTTGAACTTGTTCTCGGACCTTGTGACTATCCACCTCAATGTGCTTCGTTCTTTCATGGAACACTGAATTTGAGGCGATGTGAATGGCGGCTTGATTGTCGCAATGCATGGTGATTGGCTTTGGTGTGTCAATTCCGAAGTCTTTGAGGAGAGCTTTCAACCACATAAGTTCAGTTGTGAGCTTTCTCATGGCCCGGTACTCGGCTTCACAACAAAGCAAATGTCAGGCCTAGTAATGGTTAAATAAATGAGCTTACCTACAAGTCTTCGATATTGTGTGACATCTTCGAAAGGCTTGTTGTCAAGCTCCCCCTTACGATTGGCCTTGTAGTCATCTTCCAAGGGAGTCTTAGCGGTTTTGCTCCAAGCTTACCTACTTGACTAAGAAGATCAAGAGTGTACTTCCTTTGAGATAAGAAGAGACCTTCCTTTGATCTACAAACTTCTATCCCAAGGAAGTACTTTAGTTCACCAAGGTCTTTTATATCAAAAACACTCTTAAGAAAGGTTTTAGTCTCTTGAATCCCTACCTTGTCATTCCCGGAGATGATAATATCATCTACATAAACGAGAATGACTACTATACCTTCCTTGCTTGGGAGAGTGAAAAGGGTGTTGTCGGCTTCCGACTTCTTGAATCCTCTTTCCAACAAGGTTGTGCTAAGCTTGTGGTACCAAGCTCTCGGGGATTGCTTCAAACCATAGATGGCTTTCTTGAGTTTAAAGACCTTCCCGGGTGCATTATGATCTTCAAGACCCGGTGGTGGCTTCATGTAGACTTCTTCTTCAAGTTCTCCTTGAAGGAAGGCATTGATAGACTCCTAGATGAGGATCTATTCCCAAGAACACACTTTGTTGGTTTTGAACATGAAGGATGCAGCGGAATGGATGAAGAGCGAGATCGTAGGTGGAAGATGAACGGACAAACGGATGAACTGTTGCAGCGGATTGAAGGTGGAACGTTTTGTACTTCCAAGAGAGGTGGAAATCTCTTAGACTACGAGCTTGAATACAACTTAGATATTACACACTAAGAAGGAAACAAGTTGAGAAGATATTACGCACTTCTCGGATCAAAAAAGTAAAAGAGAGATTTTTGATAAAATGTTTGATGTCGTTTACAATAGAGGAGAACCGAATATAAAGAAGAAGAAGAGAGTCTAGGGAGATGAAAGGTCGTCCTAGGGAAAGAAAACACATTAAAACACACAAAGACTGAAGTAAAACGAAAATGGGCTTCTCCTTTGGTAATGGGCCTCGAGACAACAATGGGCTGTGGTAAAGAGTGTGTGGGCTTGCCTCATTAAAAACCTCTCTTGAAAAACCCATTGGGACAAAACCAAGAGGAGGGAAAAAGAGTACAAGTCACACACCTCCATTGTTGTCGCTTAAACGGCTTGAATCACAACCAGTGTGGTTGGACAAGCTTTTGGTTTAAGGCTGCCCTGAATTTGATGTAGAAGTGTTGTGATGGCTTGATTTAGTAGCCTCGTCTTTGATCTTGTCATGGGACCATCAGAAACATGCAACGCTACATCCTCTTTAGCTCCATTTGCTCCATCTCCAAGCTGCTCCTTTGCTCCAAGCTCCTCAGGTTCAAGCAGCTCCATATCTCCATTGTTCGAGCTATCCATGATCACATCAGGCATTCTTAACATCCATTTGCCAAAGTTCCCACTCCAAGTTGGTAGCTAGAGAGATTAAGTTAGAAAAGTTGAAACTTATGCTCAGATTATACTTACCTTGCAAGCTTTGGTCATAAGCTTTTTCTCTGGTTGGCTCAAAGATCTGAAATGGAAAATTGCTTCTTGGCGTCAGCTGGATCTGTTTGTTGTTTGCAAAACACTTCATTTAAATCCAGAAACATCCACCAGGGTCAAAGATCATTCTGCATTGCCTCTTGCTTCCTTGCCATTCATCCTGCTCATTTCTCAACTGCTCGCATGGATCATAATCAACTTGAACAGTAAACCTCATTAGCCACAAGTTAAATAGCCACGTTTCTGGTGCATGAGCTTTCATTCCTTCACTTTGTATAACCTGCGCTTTCACCACAGAGACTCGAAAAACAGGATCATAGGTGCAAAAGGTATACTTCTTGACTTTAGCAAACATTTTCTTACTTAGATCATCTAAATAAGATTTCAGATACTTAGCTTGCTCATCAAATATTTGGTTATAGACTAGAATATCAAAACCTTCAGTGAATGGATTTGAAACAGAAAAAGCCTCTTCAGTTTTAACGTATGAAATGCAATAGGCTATCTTAGAGTGATTATCAAACACAAACACAGAATCATTCAAGAAACAGTTAAGCTCAAACAGTTTAATTTTATTAAGCATAAATCCTTTAGTTCTATATGTAAATTGATCATAAGGATGAAATACATGTTTAATTCCATCATGAGAATCGTAAGACTCTTTAGCCTGCTCAAAATCTAGAAACCTATCATATGGTATAGCAAGAAATTCATACCTTTGAGTCGTTGTATCAGTTACAACATGTTTCTTACCTTGTTTGCTCTGAATGATATAAAGAAAGGTCTTACTGGATTCTCCTGATTCATCAAGGAATTGATGTTTAAGTCCAAAGAATGGTGGTAATCCTCCTGGGTTGTTTTCTTCAAATTCCTGCAAGAGACACTTGATTTTGCTAGGTATGACCTGCTCAGGATTAGTTAGACTCATAAGAGTCTCCTTATAAATGAACAATTGCTTAGGCTTTTGAAAACCACTTCCCTTTTCCCTTTTCTCGGTGATCATGTAGTTGGATTGAGGCTGATGCACATCTGGTGGTTTTTCTTTGATTGCCATTTCTCTTATGTGCTTATGCTTCTCCAAAGCTCCTGTTCCTTTTTGAACACTCATGGGATAGAACAAGTGTATTATACTTGAAGTAGAGAGTTCAAAAACATAATCTTTCAAAGTAGGTTTGCAAAGCACATTCAGC
Source organism: Arabidopsis lyrata subsp. lyrata (assembly GCF_000004255.2). Classification (NCBI taxonomy): domain Eukaryota; kingdom Viridiplantae; phylum Streptophyta; class Magnoliopsida; order Brassicales; family Brassicaceae; genus Arabidopsis; species Arabidopsis lyrata. Next base: position 9,426,579 of record NW_003302552.1, read on the forward strand.
GGATTTGATTCACTCAACTTGTTTTTCAATTCAGAAAAGGTTTTAACCAATGCATATCCAGTTTTAGTTCTAAACAGCTCAAATGCATTATTACACAAAGAAACTCTAAAAGAAGAGTTAAATTCACGAAATTCATCAAACAGAAAACTTTTCGGCTTAAAGAACTTTTCAAGTGTGATTGTTTCAAAAGTTGGAATCATTCTTTCAAACACAGATTTTGAAACACAAAATTCTTTCACATTTTCTAAACCAAAACGTTTTTCATCTAGAGCAGAAACTAACACAAACAAATTAGTTTCCTTACAGTGCTTTAGTTTGCATCCATTTGCCTTAAGGATTGGTCCTGGAACGAAGTCGAGTGGCTGCTCCAAGTGACTAACTGAAGGAAAACTCCTTGGTGTTTCTTCTTGTGATTTATCTTCTACGACCTGTGAAACAGTAACAATACTACTCGGATGCACCGGTTCTAATTGGATTAGTGTTTCACAAACTTGATTATTTTCAAGCACAAAATCAGGTTTCTTAAACAGATCACACGTATCTTTCACAATTTCAGTAGGAAGAGGAAACTTAGCTGTTTCTAAGGGAGAAGGAAGAGCACACTTAGCTTTCTTGGGTTTGTTATAAGTGTTGAGAATCTTGAGAACTTCTTCTTTAAATTGTTCTTCTGCTATGGAGTTGCTCCTAGTGCTTTCCTTTTGTTCCTTGGGAGCTAAGCTCTTCTTATGATGATCAGATCTCTCTTTAGTAGCAAAACGTTGATGGGAGACTGGTTTCTTTTCTCTAACTGCTAACTCTTGGACTGTGGCTTTAGCTGGTGGAGTGCGGCTTGGTGCTTGCGGAGCATACTTATTCCTTAGTAGTTTCTTAAGATCTCTCCACGAGGTGATAGGTGGCTCCTTGTAATACCAACGATCATCAACTTCTTGTACCCACCATTTGTAAGCGTCTCCAGTGAGTTGGCTAATTGCACAGGCTAATCTCTTCTCGCTCAGGAAGTTGTGGTAATAAAACCATTCGTCCATGTTTTTCTCCCACTCTAGGTAGTCTCTTTTTCCTGAAAATTTATAGAGTTCATTAGGAGGTGGAGAATCACAATAAAGCACAGATTTGGATTTAGAAGTATGAAAGTTTTTCTGCTTGCTGCTCCATGTGGATCTCAATGCGTTGTCTGGTAGCTTGGGTTTAAGCTCTTGTTCCTTCCTTCTCTGGTAAGCTTTAAATCTCTCGTCCATCATTTTAGTCATTGTGGCTGTGAGAGCTTCAAGCACTTGTTTGCTATAGTATTCTCCTTCCTTTTCGTTCACCATGTCCCTACAATGACCAAAACAAAATAAACAAGTAAAATGTTCCTTGTAGATCGAGTAACAACGCAAACAGAATCTGAAAAGTCAAAAACCCTAAACAGCTTCTATTGTACCCTAATCGAGCAAGCATGGAAGACGAATCGTTTTGTTCCTAATCACTTGATCGAGTACGTATTTAAACAGTTCAGAACGTGATCTAAACGATTTAACAAGTTTCATACAGGTCGGATAAGTATTCAAGCCTAGAAAGATGAAACAATTTCGCAAGAACAAATCAGAAGATGAAAAGTTTAGATTGATACAACCTGACACGAAGTGGCTCTGATACCACTTGATAGACTCCTAGATGAGGATCTATTCCCAAGAACACACTTTGTTGGTTTTGAACATGAAGGATGCAGCGGAATGGAAGAAGAGCGAGATCGTAGGTGGAAGATAAACGGACAAACGGATGAACTGTTGCAGCGGATTGAAGGTGGAACGTTTTGTACTTCCAAGAGAGGTGGAAATCTCTTAGACTACGAGCTTGAATACAACTTAGATATTACACACTAAGAAGGAAACAAGTTGAGAAGATATTACGCACTTCTCGGATCAAAAAAGTAAAAGAGAGATTTTTGATAAAATGTTTGATGTCGTTTACAATAGAGGAGAACCGAATATAAAGAAGAAGAAGAGAGTCTAGGGAGATGAAAGGTCGTCCTAGGGAAAGAAAACACATTAAAACACACAAAGACTGAAGTAAAACGAAAATGGGCTTCTCCTTTGGTAATGGGCCTCGAGACAACAATGGGCTGTGGTAAAGAGTGTGTGGGCTTGCCTCATTAAAAACCTCTCTTGAAAAACCCATTGGGACAAAACCAAGAGGAGGGAAAAAGAGTACAAGTCACACACCTCCAATGTTGTCGCTTAAACGGCTTGAATCACAACCAGTGTGGTTGGACAAGCTTTTGGTTTAAGGCTGCCCTGAATTTGATGTAGAAGTGTTGTGATGGCTTGATTTAGTAGCCTCGTCTTTGATCTTGTCATGGGACCATCAGAAACATGCAACGCTACATCCTCTTTAGCTCCATTTGCTCCATCTCCAAGCTGCTCCTTTGCTCCAAGCTCCTCAGGTTCAAGCAGCTCCATATCTCCATTGTTCGAGCTATCCATGATCACATCAGGCATTCTTAACATCCATTTGCCAAAGTTCCCACTCCAAGTTGGTAGCTAGAGAGAGCACCACTCTAACCGTATGGAGCTTTGCAACCGGGGCAAACGTATCCAAGTAATCCACCCCATACGTTTGAGTGAACCCTCTTGCAACAAGCCTAGCTTTGTAGCGTTCAATGTCCCCATTGCTCTTGTACTTGATGGTGAAGACCCACTTGGATGTCACCGCTCTCTTGCCTTTAGGTAACTCTCCTTCTTCCCAAGTATGGTTATGTTCCATAGCTTGTCTTTCGGCGGCTATAGCTTCTCTCCATACTTGATGTTGGATAGCTTCTTCATAGGTTTGAGGAATCCAATGTTGATCAATTTGTCCAAGGAAGACTTGATGTTCCTCGGGAAAGTGAGCAATGGTACACACGGCTTGAATAGGATGAGCCACGGCTTGACTATTGTAGTAAACCCGAGTGTTCTTCCAATTTGATGGAGGGAACTTCTGTCTTTGACTTCTTCTTAGGGCTATAGGCGCTTCTTGGGATGTAGAGCCTTCATTATGATCCGATGTAGACAAATTCTCCTCTTCGGATAAAGTAGTCTCTTCCTCATGATCACTTGGAATCTCTTCCTCTTCAAGATTGTCTTCTTGAATATTTTCTTCTTCTTGTAAATGTTCTTCTTCCTCATGTTGTGATGTTTCTTGTTGTTGAGTAGGCTCCGGATTAGGATTTGGTGAGTTGGTGTGACTTTGAGAGTTTCTTACACCAAGTCTTTCCAAGATAATTCGGAGGTTGCTAGCTCTATCCGAAGGTGAATGGGTGAGATCTTGAATGTCTTCCCAATTCCTGTCTTCATAGTAGCCTTTGCCTTCAACAAACTTCACATCTCTTGAGACAAGGACTTTCTTGGTTTCCGTTATATAGCACTTGTAACCTTTTTGAGTGATTAAGTACCCAATAAACATGCCTTTGACACTCTTAGGCTCAAGCTTATTCCGTTGTTCACCTACAAGAACAAAGCAAACACAACCAAACACGCGTAAGTGATTGATAGACGGTTTATTTTTGTTAAGTACTTCAAAGGGAGAGGAATCTTGTAGGATCTTGGTTGGTGTTCGGTTGATCAAGTAGCAAGCTAGCACCACCGCATCACTCCAAAAGCGTTTAGGAACATTGGTGTGAAACATCATGGATCGAGCTACTTCCATAAGATGCCTATTCTTCCTCTCCGCTACTCCGTTTTGTTGTGGTGTATAAGGACAGCTTGTTTGATGGATTATCCTGTGCTTGGCCAAATGTTGCTTGAAGGCATGACTTGTATATTCACCACCATTATCGGACCTAAAGATTTTTATCTTGGCATTGTAATGGTTAGTAACATAGTTTTGGAAATTAGTAAACGCTTCAAGAACTCTATCCTTAGAAGGAAGCAATGTTAACCAAGTATATTTCGACTTCTCATCAATGAATGTGACAAAGTATTTCTGATTTTCTCTAGATAAGCAAGGTGAAGTCCAAACATCCGAATGAACTAAATCAAAACAATTCTCATAGATAGTATTAGACTTGGGAAAAACAGATTTGCAATGTTTACCAAGAATACATGCCTCACATTCATCATTCTTAAAGGAAACACTTGGTAACAAAAGGCCTACGGCACGAGAATGAGGATGACCTAATCTAGCATGCCAAATAGCATTATTCGCATTAACAAGAATTGAACTAAGGTGAGACGATAGAGGAGTGGAAAGCTTGGTATCTTCAAGAACATAAAGACCATCCTTTGTACCTCCATGACCAAGCACTCTACTAGTCTCAATATCCTGAAAATGAACATCATTAGGACCAAAGATAGCATAGCAATTAAGGTCGGTAGTAGCTTTCTTAACGGATAACAAGTTCGAAGTGAATGTAGGCATATAGAAAGCTTTAGACTTTTTGCTAAACAATTCTAAATCTCCTACTCCTTTAACCGGAATCTTATCACCATTTGCAATTATGACATTTCCTAAAGCAGGTTCAATGTTATTCATCAATTTAGAGTCACTAATCATATGGTGAGAGGCTCCCGAATCAACATAAGCGTTACAAGCACTAAGAGCATGATAAGCGTTACCGGAAGACTCTTTGAGAGCCTTGATGAGTGCGTCGAGGTCAGAACGTCTCACAAGGTCGGAAGAGGCCATCATTGCGGCTCCATTTCCTCCCAAGGCTTGACTTGATGTTCCGGCTTGCTCTTGGCCTCCAAGGTTCCCTCCGGTAGCTTGATTTGCTCTTGGCTCTCTTCGTGCTGGCTTTAGGTGAGGGTGAAGAATCCAGCACTTCTCTTTGGCATGTCCACTCCGTTTGCAATGATCACACCATGGAGCTTTCCCGCGGTTGGCGTTGAAGTTCCCACGGTTGGCGGATGCGAGCTCACTTGAGTTGCCCGAGACAAGCTCTCCTTTGCTACCAAACAACCCGAGAGATCCTTGCTCCTTTTGGATTTGAGAACACACTTCTTCAAGGTTTTGGAGCTTGTCGGCACGAAGGAGATGCTTGATGAGGTCGTTGTACGCCGGACTCAAGGTGAAGAGTAGACCAAAGACCTTGTCTTGCTCACGCCTCTCGTTGATGACCACCGGATCAAGAGTGTTGGGTCTCAACATCTCAAGCTCGGCCCAAAGAGACCGAAACTTCCCAAAGTGTTGAGTGAACTCCATGTCTCCTTGGGTCAGCTCGTTGATGGCTTTCTTGATCTCAAAAACACGGCTTAGGTTGGATTGGTTTCCAAAGACATTTTGTAAAGTTTCCCAAAGATCCTTGGGAGTCTCACAATAGGAGTATCCTTCAAGGATTGATGCTTCAAGGGAGTTTTGCAGAACGGATAAGACCATTTGGTCTTCTTGGAACCACTTGTCTTCATCAACAAGGGCGATCTCCAAGCCATCTTCGTTCGTGGTTGTCTCTCTTGGCGCTTCACTCTTGATGATGTGAGGCCAGAATCCACGACCGCACAAGATGGTCTTCATGGTTCTTGCCCAAAGCAAGTAGTTTCCTCCTTTGAGGGTGACTGGAGCACGAATCTTGGTGTTCTCCATGGTGAGAAGAATCGAAAAGAGAATGAAGATTAGAAAAGAAGAAGATTTGCAAGAAGAATCGAGTATGTGGAGCTTTATGGCTCTGATACCATGTAAGAATGTGGAGATTAGGTTTGCGAGAATGGGACTAAGAGTGAGAGATTAGGTTGCGGAAATGAGTGTGAGAGATTAGAGAGGAAAAGATTTGATGATGAGAAAGAGAGAGATTATCTCTTCTTACTTAATTTGGTAATTACATAGGTTCCCTTTTAAAGGGGATACAAAAGGAATATCCAAGGAGGATATCCTATTTACAACGGTCAAGAAGACCCAAAAGAGGAGCCAAAACGCGTCATAAAGTAGAGGACCACATCAAAAGGTAAAGCATAAAGTAACTCTTGTCTTCTTCCTCTTTAGAACTTGCAAAGGCTATAAGGAAGGCTCGGGAAGGATCCGGAGGCTTCTAGAAGCATCTTGGAGAGGATCCAAGGCTAAATGGCCGAGAGAAAAAGTCGTGGGCCGAGACAAATCTTCAATGGTACGGACGGACCAAAAGTCGGCCGTACGGGCGAGAGTCTTAAATCGGTTGTGCAACCGATCAGCATAACCGATCGATAGTGTAACAAGGCTTCGATTGGTTGTGCAACCGATTGTCACAACCGAGCGGCATATCTCTAGCTGATACGATCGGTTATGCAACCGATCGTAGTAACCGATTGGAAGACAAGTTACCCGGTTCTTCCTTTTCTTCACTTCATTCAATATTAAGAAGCAATAAGAAGCTTATTTAGCGTTTTTAGAGTCAAATATGACAAGATCTCGTGTGTATGATTTGGTATAAGAAATAGAACCGCCACCGGATCCCACAAGCTAAAGTAGTGTTTCTCTGTTTAGAAGCTCCAAAACTAAAAACTCATAGGACTTTGGCCACACCCACAAAACTTTGAGAACCAATAAGAAGCTTGATTAGCATTTTTAGAGTCAAATATAACTAGATCTCGTGTGTATGATTTGGTATAAGAACTAGAACCGCAACCGGATCCCAAAAGCTAAAGTAGTCTTTCTCCGTTTAAAACCTCCAAACTGAAAACTCATAGGACTTCGGCGACACTCACAAAGCTTTGAGAAGCAATAAAAATCTAGGCTAGCATTTTTAGAGTCAAATATGACTAGATCCCGTGTGTATGATTTGGTATAAGAACTAGATCCACAACCGGATCCCAAAAGCTAAAGTAGTGTTTCTCCGTTTAGAAGCTCCAAAACTGAAAACTCATAGGACTTTGGCTACACTCACAAAGCTTTGAGAAACAATAAGAAGCTTTGTTAGCCTTTTTAGAGTCAAATAAGACTAGATCTCGTGTGTATGATTTGGTATTAGAACTAGAACCGCCACCGGATCCCACAAGCTAAAGTAGTGTTTCTTTGTTTAGAAGCTCCAAAACTGAAAACTCATAGGACTTTGGCCACACCCACAAAGCTATGAGAACCAATAAGAAGCTTGGTTAGCGTTTTTAGAGTTTAATATGACTAGATCTCGTGTGTATGATTTGGTATAAGAACTAGAACCGCAACCAGATCCCACAGGCTAAAGTAGTGTTTCTTTGTTTAGAAGCTCCAAAACTGAAAACTCATAGGACTTTGGCCACACCCACAAAGCTTTAAGAAGTAATAAGAAGCTTGGTTAGCGTTTTTAGAGTCAAATATGACGAGATCTTGTGTGTATGATTTGGTATAAGAACTAGAACCGCCACCGGATCCCACAAGCTAATGTAGTGTTTCCTTTTTCAGAAGCTCCAAAACTGAAAACTAATAGGACCTTGGCGGATCCCACAAAGCTTTGAGAAGCAATAAGAAGCTTGGTTAGCCTTTTTAGAGTCAAATATGACTAGATCTCGTGTGTATGATTTGGTATAAGAACTAGAACCGCCACCGGATCCCACAAGCTAAAGTAGTGTTTCTTTGTTTAGAAGCTCCAAAACTGAAAACTCAAAGGACTTTGGCCACATCCACAAAGCTTTAAGAAGCAATAAGAAGCTTATTTAGCCTTTTTAGAGTCAAATATGACTAGATCTCGTGTGTATGATTTGGTATAAGAACTAGAACCGCCACCGGATCCCACAAGCTAAAGTAGTGTTTCTTTGTTTAGAAGCTCCAAAACTGAAAACTCAAAGGACTTTGGCCACACCCACAAAGCTTTAAGAACCAATAAGAAGCTTGGTTAGCCTTTTTAGAGTCAAATATAACTAGATCTCGTGTGTATGATTTGGTATAAGAACTAGAACCGCCACCGGATCCCACAAGCTAAAGTAGTGTTTCTTTGTTTAGAAGCTCCAAAACTGAAAACTCATAGGACTTTGGCCACACCCACAAAGCTTTAAGAACCATAAGAAGCTTGGTAGCCTTTTTAGAGTCAAATATGACTAGATCTCGTGTGTATGATTTGGTATAAGAACTAGAACCGCCACCGGATCCCACAAGCTAATGTAGTGTTTCCTTTTTTTTGGAGTTATCTTGCCACATTATACCGAGAGTGAAGAGCAATTGGCCGACATCTTCACCAAAGGAGCAAGCACCAAGGTGTGTGATTACATTCATCAAAAGTTAGGTCTCGTTGACTTAACTCAACCATAATCCCCTTAGCCAAATATCCCATACTCTTTTTCCCTAAGTGTGGTTTTATCCCATGAGGTTTTCTACACTTAGGTTTTTAATGAGGTGGTTGAATTTGGGTCCAAGTTTGACCTTCATCTCCGGTTAAACTTGAGGGGGAGTATTGAACCAAATGAAGACAAGGATCCATCTTGACTCGAGTAGAATGAAGTCGAGTAGAACGAAGTGAGGAAGTATCCGGGTCGAGGAAACCATCATGTGCTTCTCGTCCGTACGGTTCACACTCGTCCGTACGGTTCATCACTCGTCCGTACGATTCAACTATGAGGCCGTCCGTACCAAATCAAGATCACTCGGCCCATTGGGATCTCCAGCCTTCTAAGCGTTATTCAAAGCCTCATAAACGTTCTAGAAGACTCTAGAAGACTCTCGATCCATCCTCTTGGAGCCGTTGCTCGTTCAAAGGAAGAAGAAGACAAGAAACGCTTTATGACCACCTTTATGACGCGTTTTATAGCTCATGACCGTTGTACATAGTGAATATCCTACGGGATATTCCTTTTGCTTTTGTCCTTAAAAAGGAACCTTTGTATTTACCAATTTGAGTAAGAAAGAGAAATAATCTTTCCCATCTCTCAAATCTCTCTACTCTCTCAATTGCGAGAATGGGACTAAGATATGCGGAAATGAGATTGAGAGATTAGAGAGAAAAAGATTTGATGATGAGAAAGAGAGAGATTATCTCTTCTTACTTAATTTGGCAAATGTACAAGGTTTCTCTTTAAAGAGATTTACAAAAGGAATATCCTTTAAGGATATGCTACTTTACATAAAGCAAAAGCAAAAGCAACACCACACGTCAGCAGAGGAGCGTCCTCTCCTAGGTTTGAACACGCAACGGCTCCAAGGGGAAGGATCCGGATGCTTCTAGAAGACTCTTGTCTTCTTCCTCTTTCCAATGTGTAACGGATATGAGATAAGGTTCTGGAAGCTTCTAGAAGGGCCTTGGAGAGGATCCAGGGCTAAATGGCCGAGAGAAAACATCGTGGGTCGAGCCAATTTTTCAATGGTACGGACAGACTCAAAAGTGGCCGTACGGGCGAGGACCTTCAATCGGTTATGCAACCGATCAGCCTAACCGATCGATAGTGTAACGAAGCTTCGATTGGTTGTGCAACCGATTGTCACAACCGTGCGGCAAATCCTTAGCTGACCGATCGGTTATGCAACCGATCGTAGTAACCGATTGGAAGACAAGTTACCCGTTTCTTCCTTTTCTTCACTTCATTCAATACTCCCCCTCAAGTCTAACCGGAGAAGGATGGAGGTTAGACTTGGATCCAAATTCAACCACCTCATTAAAAACCTAAGTGTAGAAAACCTCATGGGATAAAACCACACTTAGGGAAAAAGAGTATGGGATATTTGGCTAAGAGGATCATGGCCGAGAGAGGTCAACGAGGCCAAGTTTGTGATGAATGTACTCACAAACTTTGGTGGTAGCTCCTTTTGTAAAGATGTCGGCCAATTGTTCTTCAGTTTCGGTGTAGCAAGGTAGGATTACTCCAAGTTGAACTTGTTCTCGGACCTTGTGATATGATCTTGGTCGAAAATCTATGTCCCTTGAATACACTTCGTGAGGTTGAACGAAAACAGCTTGCGGATTGACTGTTTTAGAGAGGTGGAGATCGAGTAGGCGATCTGGTGGACGTGTTCGAGTGATCTGGTGAGTGTAACGAGTGATCTGGTGAGTGTACTCGAGTGGTCTGGTGAGTGTACTCGAGTAGGTCTATTCGAGTGGATCTGGTGGAGTGAAACGAGTGATCTGGTGAGTGTACTCGAGTGGTCTGGTGAGTGTACTCGAGTAGGTCTGTTCGAGTGGATCTGGTGGAGTGAAACGAGTGAGATCGAGTGGTGAAGAAGATGAGGGGTCGAATAGAACTTCCAAAGGCTGCGGGATTCCTTTGAACTTCCAGGCTTGATTCTGCTTGGATATGACACACCAAGAGCAGTTTCAAGATGAGATTGTGATATTACACACACAAACTCAAGATCAAACGAATTCAGAAAGAGTTTTTGATAAGAAAATGTTTGATGTCGTTTACAATAGAGGAGAACCGAATATAAAGAAGAAGAAGAGAGTCTAGGGAGATGAAAGGTCGTCCTAGGGAAAGAAAACACATTACAACACACAAAGACTGAAGTAAAACGAAAATGGGCTTCTCCTTTGGTAATGGGCCTCGAGACAAACATGGGCTGTGCTAAAGAGTGTGTGGGCTTTGCCTCATAAAAAACCTCTCTTGGAAAACCCATTGGGACAAAACCAAGAGGAGGGAAAAAGAGTACAAGTCACACACCTCCATTGTTGTCGCTTAAACGGCTTGAATCACAACCATGTGGTGGACCAACTTTTGGTTAAGGCTGCCCGGAAATGGAAGTAGAAGTGTTGTGATGGCTTGATTTAGTAGCCTCGTCTTTGATCTTGTCATGGGACCATCAGAAACATGCAACGCTACATCCTCTTTAGCTCCATTTTCTCCATCTCCAAGCTGCTCCTTTGCTCCAAGCTCCTCAGGTTCAAGCAGCTCCATATCTACATTGTTCGAGCTATCCATGATCACATCACCTTGTGACAATCCACCTCAATGTGCTTCGTTCTTTCATGGAACACTGAATTTGAGGCGATGTGAATGGCGGCTTGATTATCGCAATGCATGGTGATTGGCTTTGGTGTGTCAATTCCGAAGTCTTTGAGGAGAGCTTTCAACCACATAAGTTCAGTTGTGAGCTTTCTCATGGCCCGGTACTCGGCTTCACAACTTGAAAGGGAGACCACCTTTTGCTTCTTGCTTCTCCAAGTAACTAGGTTGCCACCAATGAATGTGCAATAGCCGGTGGTTGACCTCCTATCCTTTTTGTCTCCAGCATAGTCCGCATCACAATATCCCACCAGCTCCGTGTTTTTGTTGCATCCCATCCAAATGCCTTGACCCAGAGCTCCTTTGAGATATTTGAGGATGCGGTTCACCATGTTCCAATGATGTAGCGTGGGAGCTTGCATGTGTTGACTTACTACATTCACAGCAAAGCAAATGTCAGGCCTAGTAATGGTTAAATAAATGAGCTTACCTACAAGTCTTCGATATCGTGTGACATCTTCGAAAGGCTTGTTGTCAAGCTCCCCCTTACGATTGGCCTTGTAGTCATCTTCCAAGGGAGTCTTAGCCGGTTTTGCTCCAAGTTTACCTACTTGACTAAGAAGATCAAGAGTGTACTTCCTTTGAGATAAGAAGAGACCTTCCTTTGATCTACAAACTTCTATCCCAAGGAAGTACTTTAGTTCACCAAGGTCTTTTATATCAAAAACACTCTTAAGAAAGGTTTTAGTCTCTTGAATCCCTACCTTGTCATTCCCGGAGATGATAATATCATCTACATAAACGAGAATGACTACTATACCTTCCTTGCTTGGGAGAGTGAAAAGGGTGTTGTCGGCTTCCGATTTCTTGAATCCTCTTTCCAACAAGGTTGTGCTAAGCTTGTGGTACCAAGCTCTCGGGGATTGCTTCAAACCATAGATGGCTTTCTTGAGTTTAAAGACCTTCCCGGGTGCATTATGATCTTCAAGACCCGGTGGTGGCTTCATGCAGACTTCTTCTTCAAGTTCTCCTTGAAGGAAGGCGTTCTTAACATCCATTTGCCAAAGTTCCCACTCCAAGTTGGTAGCTAAAGAGAGAACCACTCTAACTGTATGGAGCTTTGGAACCGGGACAAACGTATCCAAGTAATCCACCCCATACGTTTGAGTGAACCCTCTTGCAACAAGCCGAGCTTTGTAGCGTTCAATGTCCCCATTGCTCTTGTACTTGATAGTGAAGACCCATTTGGATGTCACCGCTCTCTTGCCTTTAGGTAACTCTCCTTCCTCCCAAGTATGGTTATGTTCCATAGCTTGTCTTTCAGCGGCTATAGCGTCTCTCCATTCTTGATGTTGGATAGCTTCTTCATAGGTTTGAGGAATCCAATGTTGGTCAATTTGTCCAAGGAAGACTTGATGTTCTTCGGGAAAATGAGCAATGGTACACACGGCTTGAATGGGGTGAGCTACGGCTTGACTATTGTAGTAAACCCGAGTGTTCTTCCAATTTGATGGAGGGAACTTCTGTCTTTGACTTCTCCTTAGGGCTATAGGCGCTTCTTGAGATGTAGAGCCTTCATTATGATCCGATGTAGACAAATTTTCCTCTTCGGATAAAGTAGTCTCTGAAAATGTTTAGAATCATGTAGGGAGGATAGAGATGAACATGATGAATAAAAGAGAGAAAGATGATTTATTGTAATGTCATAAAAGTTACTAATGACTTGCGGCTGCACACGGTTTATATAGGGAGCTTACTAGGTCTAGATGGGTATGCACATAACCTTAAAAGCATCCTCATTTAGCCTAATGAGTCACCGTGTGCTTTTGCCACTTTACAGCTCATGACAACGGTCACACACTACACGACACGGCCGTACACGCGCTTAGCACCATCCGGATAAGGATGGTCTCTTTCCCGCGTCCGTACAATCCAAGATGACCGTTACCTCTCTTCCTCTTATTCAAACCAGTTACTTGCATAACAAGAAACACATTTCATTCATAACTATTACTTAGTTAGAATAAAATGTCTTCTTGATCAATACTCCCCCTCAAGTTTATACTACAATAATCATTGTTATAAACTTGACACTTATGCGAGTGACCTCGTTAAAAACCTAAGATTAGAAAACCACGTGGGACAAAACCAATCTTAGGGAAAAAGAGTATCACTGACATAAGCAGGGAAGTTCTCTCAAGGGTGTGTTAGGTCTACAAGTCCAAGCTTGCCATGAATAAACTTGCAAACTTGGGTACTTGCTGCCTTGGTAAAGATATCGGCCAATTGGTCCGAACTTTCAGTGTAACACGGTAAGATAGTACCATCTTGGATCTTCTCTCTAGTCTTGTGACAGTCTATCTCCACATGTTTGGTTCTCTCGTGAAACACCGGGTTGTTGGCGATGTGAATAGCCGCTTGGTTATCGCAATGAAATGTGATGGGCGTTTTTTGCTCTATCCCAAAGTCTTTAAGAAGCGCCTTTAACCATGTCAACTCATTTGTAAGCTTCTTCATAGCTCTATACTCCGCTTCAGCACTTGAACATGACACCACCTTTTGCTTCTTTGACTTCCAAGTCACCAAGTTTCCCCCAATGAAGGTGCAAAAGCCGGTTGTCGAGTGTCTATCATCACGATCTCCACCATAATCCGCATCACAATATCCAACTATCTCTGTGCTTGAGTTCCTTCCCATCCAAATGCCTTGGCCGGGGCTCCCTTTGAGGTACTTTAGAATCCTATCTACCATACTCCAATGGTACACCGTGGGTTCTTGCATGTGTTGACTCACTTGATTCACTGCAAAAGAGATATCAGGCCGAGTGTAGGTCAAATAGATTAACTTACCCACAAGTCTTCTATATTGCTCCGGGCAATGATATGGTCTATCATTCTTCTCCCCCTTTCGATTGACCTTATATCCTGGCTCTAATGGTGTTGAAACTGGTTTGGCTCCTAGCTTTCCCGTAAGCTTTAGAAGATCGAGCGTGTATTTCCTTTGTGAGAGAAATAGACCCTCCGGTGATCTACACACTTCGATACCTAAAAAGTATTTCAACACACCAACATCTTTAATGTCAAAAGCATTGTGTAAAGAGGTTTTGATAGACTTAATACCTTCCTTGTTACTCCCCGAGATGATCAAGTCATCAACATAGATTAAGACAACTACAATGCCTTGATCATTTTGGAGAGTAAACAAGGTGTGATCAGATTCTGATTTCTTGAATCCATTAGCCTTTAACGTGGAGCTGAGCTTATGGTACCAAGCTCTTGGAGATTGCTTTAGACCATATATAGCCTTGCGGAGTCTTAACACTTTTCCCGGAGCTACCAAATTCTCCAAACCCGAAGGAGGAGTCATATAGACTTCTTCTTCTAGCTCTCCTTGAAGGAATGCGTTCTTCACATCCATTTGCCATAATTCCCAATCCAAGTTAACAGCCAAAGAAAGAACTACTTTCACCGTATGTTGCTTAGCTACCGGAGCAAATGTCTCTCGATAATCATCACCATACGTTTGAGTAAACCCTCTTGCCACTAATCTTGCCTTGTATCTTTCTATATCTCCATTACTCTTGTACTTAATGGTAAACACCCATTTCGAACTCACACGCTTCTTGCCTTGTGGTAGCTCTTCTTCGTCCCATGTATGATTTCTTAACATAGCTTGTACCTCATCATCAACCGCATTGTCCCATTCTTTAATTCCCTTAGCTTCCTCATATCTTTGTGGGACAAACTCCACGTCTAGTTTGCTAAGGAAAGCTTTATGTTCTTCGGGAAGAAGGTCAATCGAACATGTAGCTTGAATTGGATGAGCCACGGCTTGACAATTGTAGTATACTCTAGTATTCTTCCAATTAGATGGAGATTTCCTCTCTCTCATGCTCTTTCTTGGATTCTCTCTAGTGTAGATAGAGTCTTGTGTTACTTGTGGAGCTTGATATGTCTCATCATCGCTTGAAGATTCAATGACCTCCCTTTTATTAGATGGATTCTCTTCTACCACTTCTTCACTAGACCTTTCTTCTCTATCCATTCCTTGTTGGTTATCCGAAGCTTCTTGTGATATGTCATTACCCCTCTCTTGAGCTATGTCATTACCACTCTCTTGAACTTCAATAGTACTATCATTTGGTGTGGCTTCTCTCACTTCTTGACTAGAGCATCCATTACTCAAATGTTCAAGAATATGCCTAAGACTTCTAGCTCTATCCGAAGTTGAATTTGGTAAGTCTTTCACACCTTCCCAACTCTTCTCTCCGAAATAAGCTTCATCTTCCATGAACTTTACATCCCTAGATACATAGTACCTATTCATGACCGGATCATAGCACTTATAGCCTCTTTGCGTTGTTGAGTATCCAATGAAAACACACTTAGTGCTTTTCGGCTCTAGCTTGTTCCTCAAGTCACCTGGAACAAAAACAAAACACACACTTCCAAATACCTTTAAATGATCAATGTTAGGACTTTGGTTATTCAAAACTTGAAAAGGAGATTGATCATTAAGGATACGGGTTGGTATTCGGTTTATGAGATAACATGAAGTTAACACGGCATCTCCCCAAAACCGCTTTGGCATGTGTTTCTCAAACAACATTGCCCTTGCCACCTCCATTAGGTGTCTATTCTTCCTTTCGGCAACACCATTTTGTTGAGGGTTGTATGGGCAACTTGTTTGATGTAGAATTCCACATTTTTCCAAGTGTGTTTTGAGCTTAGTGCTTGTGTACTCTCCTCCATTGTCCGTTCTAAGGATCTTAATCTTGGCATCAAAGTGATTAGTCACATAATTTTGGAAGTTTATAAATGCATCATAAACTCTATCCTTAGATGGAAGCAATGTTACCCAAGTATACTTTGATTTCTCATCTATAAAAGTGACAAAATATTTATGATTATCTCTAGATGCACAAGGTGAAGTCCAAACATCCGAATGCACAAGGTCAAAGCATTTTTCGTAAATAGTATTTGATTTGGGAAAGACTACTTTGCAATGTTTTCCTAAAATGCATGCTTCACATTTAGCACAATCATAAGAGAAACCCGGTAAAAGTAAATTCAAAGCTCTAGAATGAGGATGACCAAGTCTATTGTGCCATAAAACAACCGAAGCTTTAACATTGTTTGCAATCATATAAGAAGCAACATTATTAGAGATAGAGTTAAGAGAAGTGTCTTCAAGCACGTAGAGATCATCTTTAGTACCACCTTGTCCAAACACATTACCACTCTTAATATCCTGCAATTTCACATCATTAGGACTGAAAATAGCAAGACAATTTAAGTCTCTAGTAGTCTTCTTAACTGAGAGTAAGTTCGAGGTAAACTTAGGCATATAGAAAGCACTAGAACGTTTACTAAATAGGTTTATACTACCTATTCCTTCAATCGGCACATTCTGTCCATTCGCAACTTTAACACTTCCTAAAGCCGGTTTAATGTTCTCTAACAGCTTAGGATTACTTATCATATGGTGAGAAGCTCCTGAGTCTAATACTAATGACTTTGGATCATGAGAATTAGAAGTAAAGAGAGAAATACCGCCGGTACTGAATTTTGATGCGATTGATTGAATGAGAGATTCGAGGTCCGCCTTGTTCATCACAATGGTTTCTTGAGTTTGAGACGATGATCCACAGCCCTTATCTTGAATCGTGGCTTACAACGCCTTCTCTTGTTTACCATACTGAACAATAGCCCTCTCTTCATTCTCTTGTCCTCCATCACTCACATTGGCCACATTCGCCTTCGACTTAAGGTTCTTGAACTTCTCCGGCTTCAAATGGGGGTGTAGAATCCAGCAATCTTCTTTGGTATGACCCTTCTTGTTACAATGATCACAAACCGACGCCTTCTTGTCCTTATATTTCACGAACCCAGCCTTGTTTGCCGTAGGCAGATTTTCACCTTTAGAGCCGAATAGCCCTTGTGACCCAAACTCCTTTTGTATCTTTGCACACACTTGCTCCAAGGTAGGAATCTTGTCATCCCTTAGAATGTGTTGAATCACATCTGTGTAAGTAGGGTTAAGCGTCATCAACAACCCGAAGACTCGATCTTGCTCTCGGTGATCTTTAAGTGTTGTGGCTTCGATGGTGAATGGCCTTAGCATCTCTAGTTCAGCAACTAGAGACCTATACTTCCCAAAATGAGTGTTAAAATCATTGTCTTCTTGACTCAAACTTCCGAGAGTCTTCTTGAGCTCATATACCCTTGTCAAGTTTGACTCATTACCGAAAACATTGGCAAGTGTATCCCATAGCTCTTTAGATGTCTCGCAATACGAATACCCTTCCAAGAGTGAAGCCTCAAGTGAGCAATGGAGAGCACTCAGAACCGTCAAGTCTTCTTGCGTCCAAGTCTCTTTGACCAAGCTTTCTTCCAAAGCTTTCGCTTCTTCATAGGTAGACTCAATGTATCTTGTGAGTCTTCTCCCACCCAATACATTCGTCGTTGTTCTCTTCCATAAGAGATAGTTGTTTCCATTCAAAGCAACCGGAAATTTCAGATCTTTGTAAGCCTTGTTCACTTCTTGAACCACAAGCGCCATCTTACAAGAGTAAAGACTCGATTTTGAATCGTTCAAAACTCAAACCCGAGATAAAGCTTCAACCTTTAGTGACAAAGCTTCAACCTTTAGTTATGAACCCAACCTAAACTCCTTAGGAAACCTTTAAATCGCTTCAAAGATATCCTAACTTTTGTGAATGGAATCCTCACCAAAGACTTTAAGAAACTCTACCCCAAGAACAGCAAAACCCGGAACTAAGATGAAACTCTATCCCGCAAACCAAAGAATAGAACTCAAAACGGAGAAAACGAAAGGCTAAGAATAAGAGATAAAAGATTCAAGAATCGAACACGCTCTGATACCATGAAAATGTTTAGAATCATGTAGGGAGGATAGAGATGAACATGATGAATAAAAGAGAGAAAGATGATTTATTGTAATGTCATAAAAGTTACTAATGACTTGCGGCTGCACACGGTTTATATAGGGAGCTTACTAGGTCTAGATGGGTATGTACATAACCTTAAAAGCATCCTCATTTAGCCTAGTGAGTCACCGTGTGCTTTTGCCACTTTACAGCTCATGACAACGGTCACACACTACACGACACGGCCGTACACGCGCTTAGCACCATCCGGATAAGGATGGTCTCCTTCCCGCGTCCGTACGATCCAAGATGACCGTTACCTCTCTTCCTCTTATTCAAACCAGTTACTTGCATAACAAGAAACACATTTCATTCATAACTATTACTTAGTTAGAATAAAATGTCTTCTTGATCAATAGTCTCTTCCTCATGATCACTTGGAATCTCTTCCTC
>NW_003302552.1:9450877-9470215 GCF_000004255.2 Arabidopsis lyrata subsp. lyrata
CTCATAGGACTTTGGCCACACCCACAAAGCTTTAAGAAGCAATAAGAATCTTGGTTAGCGTTTTTAGAGTCAAATATGACAAGATCTCGTGTGTATGATTTGGTATAAGAACTAGAACCGCCACCGGATCCCACAAGCTAAAGTAGTGTTTCTTTGTTTAGAAGCTCCAAAACTGAAAACTCATAGGACTTTGGCCACACCCACAAAGCTTTAAGAACCAATAAGACTTGGTTAGCCTTTTTAGAGTCAAATATAACTAGTTCTCGTGTGTATGATTTGGTATAAGAACTAGAACCGCCACCGGATCCCACAAGCTAAAGTAGTGTTTCTTTGTTTAGAAGCTCCAAAACTAAAAACTCATAGGACTTAGGTCACACCCACAAAGCTTTAAGAAGCAATAAGAATCTTGGTTAGCGTTTTTGGAGTCAAATATGACAAGATCTCGTGTGTATGATTTGGTATAAGAACTAGAACCGCCACCGGATCCCACAAGCTAAAGTAGTGTTTCTTTGTTTAGAAGCTCCAAAACTGAAAACTCATAGGACTTTGGCCACACCCACAAAGCTTTGAGAAGCAATAAGATGCTTGGTTAGCCTTTTTAGAGTCAAATATGACTAGATTTCGTGTGTATGATTTGGTATAAGAACTAGAACCGCCACCGGATCCCACAACCTAAAGTTGTGTTTCTTTGTTTAGAAGCTTCAAAACTGAAAACTCATAGGACTTTGGAGACACCCACAAAGCTATGAGAACCAATAAGAAGCTTGATTAGCGTTTTTAGAGTTAAATATGACTAGATCTCGTGTGTATGATTTGGTATAAGAACTAGAACCGCCACCGGATCCCACAAGCTAAAGTAGTGTTTCTTTGTTTAGAAGCTCCAAAACTAAAAACTCATAGGACTTTGGCCACACCCACAAAGCTTTGAGAAGCAATAAGAAGCTTGGTTAGCCTTTTTATAGTCAAATATGACGAGATCTCGTGTGTATGAGTTGGAATAAGAACTAGAACCGCCACCGGATCCCACAAGCTAAAGTAGTGTTTCTTTGTTTAGAAGCTCCAAAACTGAAAACTCATAGGACTTTGGCCACACCCACAAAGCTTTAAGAAGCAATAAGAAGCTTATTTAGCGTTTTTAGAGTCAAATATGACAAGATCTCGTGTGTATGATTTGGTATAAGAACTAGAACCGCAACCGGATCCTAAAAGCTAAAGTAGTCTTTCTCCGTTTAAAACCTCCAAACTGAAAACTCATAGGACTTCGGCGATACTCACAAAGCTTTGGGAAGCAATAAAAACTTGGCTAGCATTTTTAGAGTCAAATATGACTAGATCCCGTGTGTATGACTTGGTATAAGAACTAGATCCACAACCGGATCCCAAAAGCTAAAGTAGTGTTTCTCCGTTTAGAAGCTCCAAAACTGAAAACTCATAGGACTTCGGCTACACTCACAAAGCTTTGAGAAACAATAAGAAGCTTTGTTAGCCTTTTTAGAGTCAAATAAGACTAGATCTCTGTGGATGTCGGATTCACACACTCAAGTATTTTTATTAGTAGGAAAGATTATTCTTGAGGGACAAAAAATAAGAACGTAAAAGGCTTATGAATTGCTACAAAAATTGCTATCGTATTTCTTGCTCAAAAGAGAGATACTCTTTACATGGCCATTGGCCTCTATACTTATACATAGAAAAATGACATTTAAATGGCTAATTAAGTACAATTATTCTCTCTTAAATGTGCCCGTTTTGATTCCTTGACTTTAATGCTCAACGTTTGAATTTGAGTTGACTCTGGTCTTTATGGGCCTCGCCTTTCGGCCCAAATGTCCTCGGACCGACTTAACCATGACCTCGTCTCCGGACTCGTGTCGAGGTGCAGTCACTTCGAATTCTCCTTATGGTGGTTACCACTTCGATTGTTCTTTTGACTCGTGGGTCTGATGGGCTTTATCCTTTATGAGCCGCTACCCTGACTACGTGGCAATCTTTGGTTGGTCCTGGACCTCTAGTGCGGGATCCGACACCAACAATTAGCCCCCCAAGTTCTTCGAAGTGCCATTCCAATTCTGAGGACTTTAAATGCTTAAATGACCAAAGATTGCGCTCGAGAATCTTTCTGATTTCCCGCCGAAAATCTCATCACTCCTTTAATTTTGGCACTAGCCATTTTTACCCAAGTGACATCTGTCATCATTATGACCGTATATTAATTAATTACTATTAAAACGGGAAAAACCTTCCCACTTCCCGCACAACTCCCGAGGCAGTTCCATCATTTAGCTTGTGTAAGGTAACTTCTTTTCATCATCATTTTCTACTTTTTCATTTGCACTTTATTCGAAACTTCTCTCTTCTTTTCCTTTGCCAAATTTCTCTTCGTCGGATCTCGAACCTTCCATTTTCCCCAATGACTTCTGATCCTGAAAGACCCGAATCTCCGTCATTCGATGATAGGCGCCCTAGTAATGACGAGTGCACTCGCCCTAATGATATTGCCGGTCCGCACTATAGATCCACTTGTACTCTTCAATCCCTCGAGCGGTTGAGAGAGCTTTGCTGGATTCCGCCGGAAATTATGGCGGAAGCACAAATAGCTGCCCCCACAGAATCCCCAGAGAACCATCGCGATGGTTACTTCTGTGTGTACGAGATTTATTTCAAGGGTTGCGGATTAACCTTCCCGCTTCCCGAAGCCCTGGTTCGGTACTTGGCGGTTCTCGAGATCGCTCTTCCTCAATTGACCCCCAATCTTCTCCGAACCATACTTGGAATTATAACAGTAGCGGCGAAAGCCGGATACATTATAGGGGTCCCCGAGTTGAATGAGCTTCTAAGCGTGAGAAGTTCATCGAAGAAGACAGGGTATTTCTCCGCATACCCTAATGCTAACAAGAACGTCATTTCACATCTTCCAAACAAGGATGAAAATTGGCATCACCCTTGGTTCCTGATTAAGAAAACCCCTGCTTCGATTGGAAGTCTATCAGATTTACTTCCATCGAAGTGGTCCGCGAAACCTGGTAGAAATTAGGTCGCAAACATTCCTCCAATTTTATTATTTCTATTGATTAAACTTGTTATTTTCACTTCGCAGCTTTCGTCGCTCCGACTTTACCAACTGAAGAATTCATTGGCTTCTTCAAAATAATCCTCGAAGGGGAAACCCTTTGGAATTCTTTCACTCTCGATCGGTTCATAGAAGCCAATCGAAAACTCAGGATGAGCCCTCCCAACCATCTTCATCGTCTTCTGCCTCCTCCCTCAACACAGGGAATGTCAGCTCGGGCTCTCACTGCCCAGCGAAAAATGATCTCCAAGCCGATGGCTGAGGCTTGCGACGAGAACAAGGCGTTCCTTGCGACCGCCATTGACAAAAAAGATTATAGCAAAACCTTATTGGTTGACGACGGTAGCACCGAAGGAGCCAGATCCGTCGCCGTTTTCAGATTGACACCTCGACGTGAACGTCACGATGACCGTCCTCCCCGGAGGCTTCAATCTCCTAACCGTGATTCTCATCGTTCTTCCCGGGATGACTTTAGCAACGAACCGCTCAAGGATTTAATTCGCAAAAAGAGGGACAGGTCATCCCGCAGTGGTTCTTCTCCGCGAAGAGAGAAGTCAAGGGCCCGGACTGACCGTTCTCCTCGATCGTCCCTTCCTACTGAACCAATGGGTCTGCCTCGTCCTGTTGATATGTCTTCTTCTTCTCAACGTAGTGGTGAGAAGACGAACCTGGGTGCAGCTTCTCAGAAGGATAGTTCTGAGTCTCGAGATGATTCTCCGAAGACAAAGCCTGCTCTTGTCCTTTAGATCAAATCGCTCTCAGGTATGACGATACACATGTATTCTTTTCGTCTTGTACTTATTTTGAATTTCTAAGACCTTTCCTTTTTCGCTTTCGTAGCCATGGAGAAAGAAGGTAACGTTTTTCGGTGCTTCAAAACCCGGTCAGGTGCGATCCTGCCGGAATTCAACAAGTGGCGCTCTGCAATTCGTGAACGATACCTACTTCATGCTCATCATTCATCTCGGGTTAGTTCCGCTTCATTTTTCTGACTTTACCGTCATTTTTCGAACTGATCCGTCATTCTGGGTTTATGTGTAATATCAGGCGAACGACGAGCTCAATGACATAATTGAACATTCCGAAGGGTTGGTCATTGGTCGGGAGAAAGAGATCGACACGTGGAAGGACAAGTTTTCTAATCTCGAGGTTGACCTCCGCTCTTCTACCGACTCCAAGCATGATTTGGAGGACAAGGTTGATGGTCTATCGTCCGAGCTTGCGAAGATAAAAGGGGAGCTACAGGACCAGTACGACCAAAATTTCAAACTCCAGGGTGAGCTTTCTGGTGTTCAGGGTAGACTTCATGAATCCGAATCAACCGCCGACACCCTGAACAACCAGCTTATTGAGCTTAACGCGAAGTACAAGGTGATTACCAAATTACGTGACTCCGAGTTGGCAAGGTCGGCATCGAAGGCCAGGAAGGAGGTTAAGGGACGCGGGATGGAATTGATCCAAGGGGCCATCCACTTCATGCAGACCGAGAAGGCTAGGTCAGACTTGGAATCAGACATCAAGGAGCATGAGAGCGACCTGATTCTGTTGGATCAAATCCATGAAACAGATTTCTCCGAGGAGCAAGAAAGGATCGAACTGTCGACTAATCTTTCTGAAAAGCGGAGTCGCTTGACAGCTCTTCCCACTTCGACCTTCAACCCGCATGACTTCGAGGAATTCTTTACTGAATCACCTCCTATAAGTGAATCGGGTTTAGACTGGGCAGGTAACGCTTGGCTTCTGACGCTTACCACCCTTTTCTTACCTTACGTTTTTTTTTAAATTAACTGGAACCGTCCTTCCCAGGCTCAAGTGAGACGGAAGATGTCGTCCCACCCGAAGTTCCTGTGACACCGGAGGTCATCCCGGAGGATGGTTGTACTGTGGAGAGCGGACCAGGAGTTTCATCTGACCAAGCACCTGCCAAGGAGGCGAATGAAGCTTCGACTGTTGAGCCGGATTCCGAGGTGGATGTTGCTCCGTAGTGGCTGTGTCCACTTTAAACTGGGGATTGTCCCATTTAGTTTAAACTTAATTTCGAACTTGTTTTTGGCCTAAGGAGGCTTTATCATTTCCTTTGCACAAGATATTTGCCTGAGGAGGCTTTTAAACCTTTCTAGGTTATGACCCCAAGGGGGTTTGGTTAAAATTATATGCGGGTTTGCAAAGTCCGCTTTTAACCTTTTGTGGCCTTGTGGTTATGCTTTTGAGATTTTTAGGCTGATCAGACCTTTCTCTTAAGAATGCGAGAACTGAGCTCGGCTTAAAGTGAGTTCCCCACTTCGGGTTTAGTCAACTCGATAATTTATTGGGCTTGGGCCTTAGAATCTTTTGTAGTTAATGCGACGGTTGCTTTTTCCCTTCTTATTTCTTAAAAGTAGGGGAAACGGCTCGTCTTAAATGCAAAAACTGCCTTTTCTCGATTTCCCAAAATTGGTTTAAACCACTTGGGCACACTACCATTATTGGATTTATGGTTCCAAGACAAACCCTAAATCATTATAAATAAAGGCTTACCTATCTCTAAGCTTTATTTAAACACGTTTTTAGAATCTTACTTGAGAAATATTACGAGAATGGAAAACGAAAAAGTAGCCCCCGTTGATTCCGGCAGCCCACTCTTCTTGTCCGGCGACGGATTTGAACCGGCCGGCGTTCTCTTCCCTCACGCCGTCTTTCACTTTCCTTCAAAGGAGAAAAAAGAGGCTTGCGACTTTATTGACAAGGTTAATATCTGTCGTCTTTGATTAAAAACTTTTTGTTTCATCTTATTCGTTCATCTTTATGATAGGTTGCCGACAAACACCGTCGCTTGTGTGAAGAGAGGCAGCGGCTAGGCCTTAAAAGGCAAACACTCGAGGCTCGCATCGCTCGGGTGGAGAGGAAGATACGGGCTTTGGAAAGTGATCCCTTTCAATGGGAATGGCGGAACTTTGATTCTATCGCTGAGATCCCGAAGATGCTTCGGATGTATCTCTGCGCTAAAGGAGTCCCGGGTCCCGTGAATTCCCCGGTCTATACCGTTCCATCTGACAGCGAAGAAGAAGACGAGGAGGAGGCCAGCACCTGTCGGAAACGCGTTCGGGATCATCTCGAAGTGGATGCCAAGAACAAGGCGTCCAGCGATGAAGGAGCCTGTTCCTGAGCCTCTTCCATAAATGTCCTCTAACTTTTTCACTTATTTTGAACTCGTAACGGGCTTCGGCCCCTTTTTATTTATGGAAACATTTGCAATTTTCCTTACTTTTCAAATATTCTCGGAGATGCGTCTTTTAATGCAGGATCTGTTCGAGGGCATAAATCTCTCCGCGAATCACTCCATTCCTAGGATAGAATCCGCAGCTTGCTAGGGATATGACGTTCCTATAAATTATAGTCTCAATTTCCCTTTACTCCTCACCATTCTTTTCATTTTAGTAGGTATGGAGTTCAATCTTCGCTGTTCAGAATCTATGCCCGACTTCTCCAGAATCGGAATGATAAACGTAGATGTTCCAAATGAGCCAAGCAGGCAGCCTCCTCCACTTCGCGGCTTCTTAAGATCTCAGATCCGAGCCCCATGTGCTTTGATCAGGGATCTCCCAATCAGAGACCAAGGAACAGCGACGGCGTTCATAGAGGCACTCGCGCTTCAACACCGGAAGCTTATGTTGGTAAAGAGGAGACTCCGGAAGAGGATTAACCGGATGCAACCCAGGCTTACTACAGTGTCAAGAGATCTTCACATCCTTGAATCTCACCCCGGAGAGTGGATTGAGCTTGGAATCTCTGACTTTGCTCGAATTCCGGACTGCATGATGCCAATCCTCGATCTTGCTGGTCAAGGAGTTGAAGTGTTCTGCTCGTCAACAAGATTTTCATAGTCCGAAGTGTACGATGAGGGACATTCCGTCTTTTGAATAAACGCTTTATGTCCAATCTCTTGTATGTTCGCATAGCCGAACCTTTATTTGCTTCACTTGTTCGCACATTCGGACCTTTTTCCTTTAATAAAGAAATAAAATAAATTTTTATTAATAGCTGAACTCGTTTCCGAGCTGCCTACGTACCCATTTCGGGATCAAGCCACACCGTAGTTCATGTACATAAACAATGCATGTAGCTTTAAACATAAAACTTCTTTAGGTTGATCACATTCCAAGGTCGCTTGACTGGATTGTCTTCTAAGTCTTTCAACCAATAAACACCGTTCCGAACCACTTCGGTAATAATGTAAGGTCCTTCCCAATTAATACCGAGTTTACCGGCACCTTCTTCTTTTTTGTTGTCAAAGACGCGCCTTAATACATAATTTCCCACAAAGAACGGCCTACTTTTAACCTTAGAATTGTAATACCGGGCTGCTGCCTGCTAGTAATTCTGGATCCGAATCAAAGCTTGATCACGCCTTTCATTTATGGTATCTAGTGAATCATTAAGCATTGCTGAATTTTCTTCCTCATTTAACGGTGCTTATGTTCGGCGAAGTCCGGGCACATTGAGTTCAGCTGGTACTACCGCCTCCATTCCATAAACCAAAGAGAATGGAGTTTCTCCTGTAGGTCGCCTAGGGGTTGTGCGATAGGCCCACAGGACGGGTTGGAGTTCTTCATACCATCCTCCCTTTAGATGATTTAAGCGTTTCTTGAGATTGCTCAATATCGTCTTGTTCGCGGCTTCAGCTTGACCGTTTCCTTGCGGATATCGTGGAGTAGAATAACTAACTTTGATTCCCCAGTTCGCACAAAAGGCATCAAACTCGTGTGAAATGAATTGTGGTCCATTATCAGTGACTATTTCGTACGGAACTCCATGTCGACATATAATGTTTTTCCAAATAAAGGTCTTCACCGCCGAATCCTTGATACCAACATACGCCTCAGCTTCAATCCATTTCGAAAAGTAGTCCATAAGGACTAAAAGGTATTGTACACCTCGAGTTGACTTGTGCAATGGTCCAATGATGTCCATTGACCACCTCATAAACGGGTATGGGGCAGAAATGGAGGAGAATAATTCCGATGGTTGATGGATCAATGGTGCATGGAGTTGGCAGTGCTTGCATCTTTGGGCGAACTTAACACAATCTGTGATCATAGTGGGCCAATAATATCCCATTCTTTTAACTTTTAATGCCATAGCCCTTCCTGATGAATGACTCCCACATAATCCTTCGTGCACTTCGCTCATAACGATTTCGACTTCGGGCCCAAAAATGCATAATAGGTAAGGGTCACTGACACCTCGTCTATATAATGTGTCTTTTGACAGACAAAATTTCGCGCTAACGATTCTCATTTTTCTGGCCTGCCATTTATTCTTTGGGAGCTCGCCTGTCATAATGTAGTGCTTTATTGGCTCCCTCTAGTCAGCCCCCAGTCTTTAGCCAGAATTTGGTCGACCTTGTGAAATACTCGTGGCTCCGGTTCGGGATGTTCGTTTGGTTCAAGAACATTCTCCTCGATTAACGGCTCGGTTTCTAATATCGTTTCTGGAATCACATCTTCTGCTAAGAGAACGGGTTCCTTGTCAGGTGTGTTAGATCCCCTTGACTTCCTCCGTTTGTTGGGTGGAGGTTCGATCTCTGGTTCGCCACGGTCACGTGCCGCTGCTCGAGACCTTGTAATGACGAGGGTTTCCTTGTTGTCTTGAATGCTTCACTCCGAAATGCATTCCACTAGAATAACTCTTTTCAACTCAGGATCTGATGTTGACGCTAATGCGGCAAGTGCGTCCGCAGTTGTATTCTCCCCCCGAGGTATGCGAATTAATTCGAATTTCGAGAAATTTTTAGATAGATCCTTCACCACTTCGAGGTACGCTTCCATTCTTGAATCCTTGGCTTCATAGTCTCCATTAAACTGGTTAACTACTAATTGCGAATCGCAATAAGCCAATATTTCCTTAGCACCAACTCCTTGTGCCAATCGAAGTCCGGCAATCAGGGCTTCGTATTCTGCCTCGTTGTTGGAGGCATTGAATAACAATCGGAATGACTGTTCTAGAATTTCTAATGTTGGAGACTCCAACTTGATTCCCACTCCGGATCCTTGTTTTGTTGAAGACCCATCTACGTGTAATTTCCAAGTTTGGTTCTCCGGTTGTTCTATCGTTCCAGGTATTGGTAGTTCGGTCAGGAAGTCTGCTAAGACCTGAGCCTTCATACTGATCCGGCTTTTGAACTCTATGTCGTACTCGCTTAATTCCACCGCCCATTTCGCCAAACGTCCGGACTGACTTGGACTATGAAGTATTGTTCGGAGTGGCTGGTTGGTTAATACGTCAATCGGATGGGATTGAAAATACGGGCGCAGCTTCCGAGCCGAGGTCACCACCGCGAGTGCGAGTTTTTCCATCATTGTATATCTGGTTTCTGGATCCGTCTTTGACTTACTTACATAGTAAATCGGCTTCTGTTCCCCGCGGTCTTCCCGAACCAAGACTCCACTAATCGCATGGTTTGAAACTGATATATATAAATAAAGCTTTTCATCCACTTCTGGCTTAGACAATATGGGTGGATTGGTTAAGTATGCCTTAAGCTGCCCAAAAGCTTCTTCACACTTCTCATCCCAAAGGAATCCTTTGTTTCCTCTTAGGATTTGGTAGAAAGGTAACGACTTATCCGTTGATCTTGAGATAAAACGATTCAAAGCCGCGATCCGCCCAGTCAACCGTTGTACTTCCTTGAAGTTTCTTGGAGATGGCATATTTAGAAAAGCGTTAATTTGATTTGGATTGGCTTCAATCCCTCTTCCGGTCACAATAGAGCCAAGAAATTCTCCGGATGGGACTCCGAATGTGCACTTTGCCTGGTTCAGCTTCATTTGATATTTATTGAGAATATCAAAACATTCCTCTAAATGTTTGACATGATCCTCTTTCTTTAACGATTTAACCAACATATCATCTATGTAGACTTCCATTGTCTTCCCGAGGTGATTGTGGAACATTTTGTTAACCAACCGTTGGTAAGTTGCTCCTGCATTTTTCAAACCAAAAGGCATTACCTTGTAACAATAGATACCTCTATCTGTGATAAATGACGTCTTTTCTTGATCTTCGGGGTTCATCATTATTTGATTATAACCCGAGAAGGCGTCCATGAATGTTAACAGCTCGTTCCCAGCGGTGGACTCTACAAGTCGATCTATATGTGGGAGCGGGAAACTATCTTTGGGACATGCTTTATTTAGGTCTGTGAAATCGATGCAAACCCTATCTTTCCCATTCTTCTTTTTGACAACGACAGTGTTTGCTACCCATTCCGGGTATTGCACTTTTCTTATGGACCCTATCTTCAAAAGTTTATCCACTTCGTCATTTACTATTTTGGCTCGCTCCACTCCAAGCTTTCTTCTTTTCTGTTTCACCGGCTTGAAGCTCGGATCCACGTTTAGCTCATGACAAATTATATTTGGATCTATACCAGGCATGTCCGCCGCTGACCACGCAAACGATGTTTTGTTTCTCCTCAAAAGTTCGACCAAAGCTTCTTTTATTTGGCCAGTCAAAGTTGCTCCAATTCGGACTTTCCGATCTGGTTTGTCTTCTTCCAATACCACTTCGACTACTACATCCTCTTTTTCCTGCCCACTAGGAAATTTTTGCCTTAGTCCTTCTTTTGCGGGCTTTGTTAATTGCTATTGGATCTTCAAACGGTGGCTAGCTAGGTAACACGTCCGTGAAGCTTCTTGATCTCCCCGAATTGTTTCCACCCCATTTGATGTTGGAAATTTGATACATTGATGGTATGTAGAGGGGACTGCTTTCATTCGATAAATCCTGGGAGTTCCGAGGATGATGTTGTAAGCTGCGGGCTTATCGAAGACAACGAAGTCCACGATCTTCGATACCTTTTTGGCAAGGACCGGTAGCTTGATTGTTCCGAGAGACATGGCTGACTCGCTTGTGAACGCAACTAATGGAGATGGAGGTCCTACGATGTCTACCCAGCTGATTCCCATTCTTTCTAAAGTACTTAAAAAGATCAAGTCGACCGAACTGCCTGTATCGATAAGGATCCTTGATACTTCGAAGTTAGCAACATCAAGGGTAATGACTAGAGATCATCATGCGGTCTTTCGAGATGCCGCGTTTCTTCTTCGTTAAATGATATTGAGGCACCTTGAAAATCAACTTCTTCGCTCAAGCTTGCTTTGAGTAAGACATTTCGTCTATGTTTTTTGATGGAACTTATCGAATCTCGACAAAATTTGGAGCCTCCTAGAATCACATTGATCTTACCCTTCGAACTCCTTGGTTCTTCCTCGTTGGATAACCTTGGTCTTTTGGAATCTTGATCTTTGGAGTTTTCCTTTGCTTCATGGTATTCCTTCACAAAATTTTTTATATCGAATTTGGAAAGATCTCCACTGGCCCAAAGCTCCGCAAGGTGCCTTTTAAGGACACTACAATCCTTGGTTAAATGTCCGGTTACTTTATGAATATCGCAATATAAACTTTCATCGCGGACCCAAGTGTTTGACCTTCCTTTTCCATGGAATTGCTTTCCGACAGTACTGTTGAAGGGTTGCGACCCAAATTTTCTTGGTCCTTTGCTCTCCCTAGGCTCGAACTTCTTGGTAGGGACGGTGATTGCCGGCTTTTCTTGCTTATTTCTTTTGGCAAAATTTTCTTTCTCGTCCTCTACTTCCATCCAATTGTTTGCACGGAAGAGTGCATCTTGAATTGTGTCTGGCTTATGAAGTATTAAGTCTTCTTTAAACCTTGAATCATGTCGCAATCCTTTTCGTAGGGCAGATAAAGCTGATTGCTGTGAGATTCTTGGGAGCTTTGACAACACTCCTTTGAACTTGGTGATGAAAACTCGAAGTGACTCATTTGATCCTTGCAATAAGTTCCAAAGATCGGCATCCGAAACGCTTTTATCCATAAGGATGGAATATTGCTTTAAGAATACGGTTGATAGTTCGTCGAAATTGCTGATCGAACCCGGCTCTAATTGGGTGAACCACATTAGAGCTTGGCCACATAGATTTTCCGAAAAAAGCTTGCAGTAACCTGCGTCCTCATCAGCTTCTGATATAAGATTGGAATCCACCAAATCTTATTGATCACAAGATGTCAAGAGTTGCAAAGCTTTCACGCGGAAATGGGCGTTGGTAGAGATGGAGATGGAGTTTGCGATTGATTCCACAATCACACACGAACAAGAAGACTTGATTCCACAAGTAATCTGATCCGTAATCAATAGAAAAGAAGTGATTCCACACTTAGATTCTAAAGAAAAGAACAAGAACAATTCAAAGACTCTCTTTGAAAGAAAACAAACTTTTATTAAATCAATGATAATGGGTGCCATACAATGAATTCGAGACTGAGCTTTTATAGGCTCATAAACAACAGTCTAAAGAAGCTAATTGAGGGAAATAATCGAAAAATATAAAGAATATGGACGTTGGAGCTTTGATGACAAAATCGGCCAAATAAGGAAATGTCTTGAGCTTTGTATCTAGAGAGCTTGGGAAGAAAGGTGAGACTTCTTGGAACATTCTGGGACGTGTGGAGAGTCTTCAAAATGCAGCATCTTTGGTAGATAAAGAGCCGTTGGTGGTTTAAAGCTCCTAGTGTGAATGCGTCCAGAAAAGGAAAGTAGAATTGTGAAAGGATCCGCCTGATCCTATGGGTTTTGGTGCATGGGAAGAATTATTCTAGATGTTTAAGAGTCTCTCCTGGTCGCCAATGATAGTTTTGGAGTGAACCAAATATGGAATGATCCATTTTTGGCAACATATGGCCCGAGGGTAAGGCCAAATGAGTAACTCCTAAAACAACTCGAACCCGGGGTGATTTAGCTCGCCCATTCTTCATAAAATGTGCATAATAATGCTGAATGTCAAATCTAGGTCGAGGAAATGTGACGTTGGGTCGATGATATTGTAGTTGGCTTGATCCGGGTGGGTCTTCTTGGCGCTCGAGTTGATTGGTTCGATAGTTTTTGATTCCGTCTCGCCCAAATGTCTTGAAATATGTAACTTGACGGTGAATATTCAATATGGGTCGGTAAAAGTCTTGATCCGGTCGGTGGATTTGAGTTTTGTGTGCTCCGGGTGAGTCATTGTGGACCAACTTCGATTCGGCATGGTGATTTATGATTCCAGCTGAATCAATACTCTTCTTAGGATATATTTCTTTGTAAATTTCCAATCCTAGGCCAGGTGCTTGATCAGAACTTGATTTGCGCCAAAATTCTCCTTTTTGTCCGGTTTGGTTTGGTTGAGGATTGAACCGGCTGGTCTATTTAACTGCGGGTCTAGTTTGGTTCCGATGTCCACATCATACCCTCCCTCTTCAAAAAGTTTTGACCTCAAAACTGTTTCACCTGCACCAAGAGAAAACAAGTTAGGTTTCATTCGCTTTTGGGAGTTTAGATAGTTACCTCGGCTTTGATTCGTTGTAGAATGTTGGGATGAGTCGGGTGGTTTATCTTTGTTTATAATGTGACATTTAAACACATTTTCTTGATGCTGGGACAAATTTGTATCCTTCTTCGTGAAATCTCCTATTCCACTCTTTATTTCTCCATGAAGTTCTCCTTGAATCTTGATATGTTGAGGTGAATCCGGTGGCTCCTCTTTGACCAGTACAGTGTCAATGACACGTCTAGCATATCCTTTTGTTGGCGTGAGCAAAACTGACTCCATAATGCCTTGGTTATGTTGTTCACTTGAGACTACGATTTCTTTTGATGGTACATCTCCTTGGTAATAGCATTTCACCATTGTACCTGCACCTCTATAGACACTAAAAGGCAAGAACAAGTGCATTATACTTGAAATTGAAATTTTAAAAACATAGAATTGGAGACTACGAATTAATATGAAATGATTCCCGTATTTATCAAAGTCTTGAATCACAGTTACTTGGAAGATATGGCAATGATTATGCACGAATTTCATCTTAATAAAAGCCTCTTTTTGGTTGATAAAGCTCTGTTCTAGACCGTGGGGTGGTGGTTGTTCCTCTAGGATAGCTTGGTTACCTTCGGCTTCTCGAAAACTTTGTTGTGACAATGCTCTCGAGTGGTTCTCTTCCTTACCTATACCTTTGTCAACTTCTTTTTGACAAAACAAGTGTATTATCATAGAATTTAAAGGTTTAAAATCAGAAAGATTCGGGTGAAGACTTACCTTCGGGATAATTTCATGTTTTGTTTCCTTAGACAACATGGTGTGTCGATCTTGCTTTTGATCCGTGGTAAAGACTTCTATTTCTGGTTCTTTTCTTTCAACCATGTATTCCTCCTTAGTTTCTGGACCTGTTTCAATTCCCTTGGACAAAGACAAGTGCATGATACTAGTATTTAAAATTTTTAAATCTGTTTCAACTCGTTTTTCTTTTACATTGGGATTTTCTGTTTTTGGCTCCATGAGGGTTACTACTCGTCTAGTTGGGCACTCCTTTGCTTTGTGTCCTCTGTTTTGACATCGATAACAAGTCACTTCAAATAAATTCAAAGTACTAGAAGACTTACCTTGATTCGTTTTGCCTTGTGGTTCACATAAAGACGTGATGATTGAGTTTTGTTGAATCTCCTTCACTTGTACAGGTTTCTTAGCCTCTGATTTCTTTGATAAAGTGTTTGGGAACACTTTTATTGGCTCATGGAGAGGGAAAGCATTCTTGTTCACCACTTTGGAGCTCGACTTTTGTTGATTCTGCCTCTTTGAATTCGTTGGTGTTACACCTTTGTCATTGTGGTGAGCTTGGGCAGAAGCGTTCTTCACAAATTCACCATACATGAGCTTTCTCATCTCCTTCCAAGAGTAAGCTAGATCC
This sequence comes from Arabidopsis lyrata subsp. lyrata, assembly GCF_000004255.2. Classification (NCBI taxonomy): domain Eukaryota; kingdom Viridiplantae; phylum Streptophyta; class Magnoliopsida; order Brassicales; family Brassicaceae; genus Arabidopsis; species Arabidopsis lyrata. The sequence continues at coordinate 9,465,729 of NW_003302552.1, forward strand.
TTGAAGTGAATACGTGTAGTCTCTATCTCATCCCACCAATCATAAGCTCCTCCGGTTAAAGCATCTTCCGCATAGGATGTTTTCTTTTTCTCCGGGACGTGGTACCTTTCAAACCAGTCCATTAAGGCTGCTTCCCACCGTAGGTATGCTTCTGGTCCCTCCTTATGACCTGAAAAAGTTAAAGGGTCTGAACTAATTTTCCCTCTCTTGCTAAGGTAGTTGTCTCTCGTCTTTGGTCGAGGTGAAATTGATGGAACTCGGTGTGACAAAATTGTTTGGAGAGACTTCTCTTCACGATGTGGGGAATGGTAGTGTTGATCCTCATGGTAATATCCCTCACAGTCCTCATAATACCCTAAACTTGGTTGGCTCCATTTGGTCGTTGCTTGAGGCATGTAAGTGTAAGGCTCGGCACGTTGACTAGATGGATAACAATCAGGTGGCTCCGGCTCCAGTTCTTCACCATCAGGTTCTTCTCCACAATCAGAACTGGAAACACATTCCTCATACCACGTTTGTCTCCCATAGTCATTCTCCTCTTCTATCATGTCTTCGTACTCATCCTCGTCTTGGTTCCAATCACCTTCATAGGAGTCAATCTCTTCTTTCTTCATATAATAGGACGCCATTGCTCTGGTCCTTCTTATTTGTTTGTCCTAAAACAAAGAATAAGAAAGTGTATCAACCTTTAGATCAACAAATATGGCAAGAAAGAGTCAAGACACAAAAATTATGGAAATTTGATATTTCTTTTTACTTTAAAAAAATAAAATCGAAAAATTCAAACAACAAAAGGAAAAAAAAATGATTTATATTTTCTTTTTTTTTGATTTAATAAAATAAATTACGAAAATTAATTTAAAATAAACAAGAAAGACAATTTTTATTGGATTTTTCTTTTAAACCGAAATTAAAAGTAAATAAAAAAAGAACACAAATAATAATTTTTTTTTTTTTGGTTTTAAAATGATACTGAAACAAATTCAAAACACAAAAACAAAAGGACGAAACAAATTTTTATTTTGGTTTTTGACTTAATGAAAATTAAAACAACAAAAACTGAAAAATCGAAAAGATAAAGGTTGGATGAACACAACCTGGATTTGATAGGAGCTTTGAGCTCTGATACCAGATGATATAAGATTGGAATCCACCAAATCTTATTGATCACAAGATGTCAAGAGTTGAAAAGCTTTCACGCGGAAATGGGCGTTGGTAGAGATGGAGATGGAGTTTGCGATTGATTCCACAATCACACACGAACAAGAAGACTTGATTCCACAAGTAATCTGATCCGTAATCAATAGAAAAGAAGTGATTCCACACTTAGATTCTAAAGAAAAGAACAAGAACAATTCAAAGACTCTCTTTGAAAGAAAACAAACTTTTATTAAATCAATGATAATGGGTGCCATATAATGAATTCGAGACTGAGCTTTTATAGGCTCATAAACAACAGTCTAAAGAAGCTAATTGAGGGAAATAATCGAAAAATATAAAGAATATGGACGTTGGAGCTTTGATGACAAAATCGGCCAAATTAGGAAATGTCTTGAGCTTTGTATCTAGAGAGCTTGGGAAGAAAGGTGAGACTTCTTGGAACATTCTGGGACGTGTGGAGAGTCTTCAAAACGCAGCATCTTTGGTAGATAAAGAGCCGTTGGTGGTTTAAAGCTCCTAGTGTGAATGCGTCCAGAAAAGGAAAGTAGAATTGTGAAAGGATCCGCCTGATCCTATGGGTTCTGGTGCATGGGAAGAATTATTCTAGATGTCTAAGAGTCTCTCCTGGTCGCCAATGATAGTTTTGGAGTGAACCAAATATGGAATGATCCATTTTTGGCAACATATGGCCCGCGGGTAAGGCCAAATGAGTAACTCCTAAAACAACTCGAACCCGGGGTGATTTAGCTCGCCCATTCTTCATAAAATGTGCATAATAATGGTGAATGTCAAATCTAGGTCGAGGAAATGTGACGTTGGGTCGATGATATTGTAGTTGGTTTGATCCGGGTGGGTCTTCTTGGCGCTCGAGTTGATTGGTTCGATAGTTTTTGATTTTGTCTCGCCCAAATGTCTTGAAATATGTAACTTGACGGTGAATATTCAATATGGGTCGGTAAAAGTCTTGATCCGGTCGGTGGATTTGAGTTTTGTGTGCTCCGGGTGAGTCATTGTGGACCAACTTCAATTCGGCATGGTGATTTATGATTCCAGCTGAATCAATACTCTTCTTAGGATATATTTCTTTGTAAATTTCCAATCCTAGGCCAGGTGCTTGATCAGAACTTGATTTGCGCCAAAATTCTCCTTTTTGGTCCGGTTTGGTTTGGTTGAGGATTGAACCGGCTGGTCTATTTAACTCCGGGTCTGGTTTGGTTCCGATGTCCACATCAGCTTCATCCAATTCGACTCTTCCAGCAGCGATCAGAAAAGCTGCGAGATAGCTTTTTGGATCCTCCAATCCGCTGTAAAGGTCCAACTTGAGTTTCCGAGAATCTTTGATCCTCAAACTTGCAATTCGCGAGATGAAAGGTGTTCGCCTAGCTTCTTCAATAACTCGATTGATGTCTGGCTCCGAACTTGTAGCTTGATGAAATTTTGATTTCATTTCTTTTAATTCCTGGCTAAACTTCCTCATGGTTTCGAACTGGTCGAGGTTCTCCTGCTCGTATTGAGCTGCAAGTTGTTCTTCATCTCCGAGCTGTGTCTCTTCTTCCAACGTCTGAACTACATTATTAGTAGCACCGGGAGTTGTTTGTCCGCTGGTTTCATTTCGTGCAGCGGAACTTGGCGAGTTGAATATCCCTCTTCGGATTCCCATAAGGTTTCCTGCACTTAAAGAGCGAACACGAGTTTGTATAGTACTGACGTTTTGACTAAGAGATACCTGGGATGTTTGCAACGTATCGACGGCCTTTTCCACATCCGAGAACTTTTGTGATATGTCCGACATGGTTTGCTGCATAGCTTTGAGGGTTTCGGCCAATGATGTCTCAACGGCGTCTCCTCCGGACATTGTTGCTTATCTCGGAAGTGTAATAAAGGAAAATCTGACCACTCAAGAATCCTAAGTCCCCACAGACGGCGCCAAAATGTGGATGTCGGATTCACACACTCAAGTATTTTTATTAGTAGGAAAGATTATTCTTGAGGGACAAAAAATAAGAACGTAAAAGGCTTATGAATTGCTACAAAAATTGCTATCGTATTTCTTGCTCAAAAGAGAGATACTCTTTACATGGCCATTGGCCTCTATACTTATACATAGAAAAATGACATTTAAATGGCTAATTAAGTACAATTATTCTCTCTTAAATGTGCCCGTTTTGATTCCTTGACTTTAATGCTCAACGTTTGAATTTGAGTTGACTCTGGTCTTTATGGGCCTCGCCTTTCGGCCCAAATGTCCTCGGACCGACTTAACCATGACCTCGTCTCCGGACTCGTGTCGAGGTGCAGTCACTTCGAATTCTCCTTATGGTGGTTACCACTTCGATTGTTCTTTTGACTCGTGGGTCTGATGGGCTTTATCCTTTATGGGCCGCTACCCTGACTACGTGGCAATCTTTGCTTGGTCCTGGACCTCTGGTGCGGGATCCGACACCAACAATCTCGTGTGTATGATTTGGTCATAGGACTTTGGCCACACCCACAAAGCTTTGAGAAGCAATAAGAAGCTTGGTTAGCCTTTTTAGAGTCAAATATGACTAGATCTCGTGTGTATGATTTGGTATAAGAACTAGAACCGCTACCGGATCCCACAAGCTAAAGTAGTGTTTCTTTGTTTAGAAGCTCCAAAACTGAAAACTCATAGGACTTTGGCCACACCCACAAAGCTTTAAGAAGCAATAAGAAGCTTGGTTAGCCTTTTTAGAGTCAAATATGACTAGATCTCGTGTGTATGATTTGGTATAAGAACTAGAACCGCCACCGGATCCCACAAGCTAAAGTAGTGTTTCTTTGTTTAGAAGCTCTAAAACTGAAAACTCATAGGACTTTGGCCACACCCACAAAGCTTTGAGAAGCAATAAGAAGCTTATTTAGCCTTTTTAGAGTCAAATATGACTAGATCTCGTGTGTATGATTTGGTATAAGAACTAGAACCGCCACCGGATCCCACAAGCTAAAGTAGTGTTTCTTTGTTTAGAAGCTCCAAAACTGAAAACTCATAGGACTTTGGCCACACCCACAAAGCTTTAAGAACCAATAAGAAGCTTGGTTAGCCTTTTTAGAGTCAAATATAACTAGATCTCGTGTGTATGATTTGGTATAAGAACTAGAACCGCCACCGGATCCCACAAGCTAAAGTAGTGTTTCTTTGTTTAGAAGCTCCAAAACTGAAAACTCAAAGGACTTTGGCCACACCCACAAAGCTTTAAGAACCAATAAGAAGCTTGGTTAGCCTTTTTAGAGTCAAATATAACTAGATCTCGTGTGTATGATTTGGTATAAGAACTAGAACCGCCACCGGATCCCACAAGCTAAAG
>NW_003302552.1:9472127-9477422 GCF_000004255.2 Arabidopsis lyrata subsp. lyrata
AGCTCCAAACTGAAAACTCAAAGGACTTCTTTGGCCACACCCACAAAGCTTTAAGAAGCAATAAGAAGCTTATTTAGCCTTTTTAGAGTCAAATATGACTAGATCTCATGTGTATGATTTGGTAAAAGAACTAGTACCGCCACCGGATCCCACAAGCTAAAGTAGTGTTTCTTTGTTTAGAAGCTCCAAAACTGAAAACTCATAGGACTTTGGCCACACCCACAAAGCTTTAAGAACCAATAAGAAGCTTGGTTAGCCTTTTTAGAGTCAAATATAACTAAATCTCGTGTGTATGATTTGGTATAAGAACTAGAACCGCCACCGGATCCCACAAGCTAAAGTAGTGTTTCTTTGTTTAGAAGCTCCAAAACTGAAAACTCATAGGACTTTGGCCACACCCACAAAGCTTTAAGAACCAATAAGAAGCTTGGTAGCCTTTTTAGAGTCAAATATAACTAGATCTCGTGTGTATGATTTGGTATAAGAACTAGAACCGCCACCGGATCCCACAAGCTAAAGTAGTGTTTCTTTGTTTAGAAGCTCCAAAACTGAAAACTCATAGGACTTTGGCCACACCCACAAAGCTTTAAGAAGCAATAAGTGTTAGAATATATGCGGAATATGGCCAGGTTATGAGCCTGGGACAAATGAGAGTGAGCAGCTCGTGCTCCACTCCAAGATAATCACAAGAACATTAAAATTGGGTTTGTGTGTTCATGTGTAAATCCATCAAGAAACTAACTCAATGTGAGCTGTTCTTGAGGTAATATAGGAGCTATACACGCCAATATGAGCTGTGTATACTCAAGAATAAGTATGAGAGGCAAACTCTCTCTCATACACCCAAAACCCTTAGAGAATCGATTAGAAGATGAAAGAGGAATAGAAGAGAATTTGAGGGAGGTATAAACCGAGAATAATCAAATCCTAATCTACCCAATTTGTTGTGTAAGGAATCGATTTAATCTAAGGGGAAGACATCCCAAAAAGAGTGTTTTTGTTTCTCAATTGTGAGAGCTTAACTTTATTAATGAGTATGTGTTACATATTTATACACAAAGTAGAAGAGACAAATTGTCTCATTTCTAGACCTAAATCCAACGGTCATATCATCCAAACCGTCCACAAGATGTAGATCGTGTGGCTTAGAGAGATTTGGACCATTCTAGAAGGTGAAGGCTCCAAAATATCTTCCGACTTGTTGCTTCTCCTTTAAACGCAACATGTGGCTCTTAGGAGAGAGAGAGGAGCGTCCTTGATGATGATGTCAGCTCCTCAACGTTCATGTAACTCCCATGTGGTCCTCCTTGCAAGTTGCTTGCTTTCTTATCCACATGAGACTCCTTTTGGCGCTTAAACGCATTTGAATCTCGGGCTACTAAGTGTGATTGGTTTGACACCAATTTTGCACATCTTTATCTTCGACCCGGACTTTGCACATTCTCCTCTTGACTTTACACGAACTTTGCACACTCGGTTCTTGATCGACCCGAACATTGCACGTCCGCTACTTGATCATCTTACACGGATTTTGCACATCCGGTCTTGATAATCTTTTGACACCAATTATGCACATTAGGTCATGATAACTTTGACACTAATTTTGCACATTGGTGTTTCGTCTTCGGCCTTGTCTTGAGAGCATCGGCCTTGACTCTTCTTACGAGATTACACCAATTTTGCACTTCGGTGTCTTGGTGACTTTACACGAATCTTGCACCTCCGTGTCTTGGTGAGATCTTCGGCCTTGTCTTGAGAACTTCGGCCTTGACTCTCCTTAGCTTCTTATGAACTCCATGGCTAGTGCTCATTCGGTTCAATACTCCCCCTCAAGCTTTAACCGTAAGGGACGAAGGTTAAAGCTTGGACTTTGATGAGCATGGTCAAGTCATGCTTCCTTGAACCACACCAACTTGGCCTCGTCTTGTAGACTTCGGCCTTAGGCTTTGGATTAGCCTTTTCTTCTTAATACTCCCCCCCCAAGCTTGATCGGCGGGAACCAAAGACCAAGCTTGCAACACATAAAGGACTACCTCGTTAAAAACCTTAGCAAAGAAAACCACTTGGGATAAAACTTTGCTTAAGGGAAAAAGAGTGTAGTCTTTATGGTTGAATGATGTAGCTATGGTCATGGTTTGGATGGAATTGCTTTGACTCTCGATAAGACTCTACTCCTCCGTGTGTGTACTCGCTTAAGGAACTCCTCCTTTCGGTCACCACCATGGATTGATCTTCCTTTGTCAAACCGCCAATTCTCCCGTGACATGCCATAGCTTCCAATCTTCAACCGGTTCTTCTTCTTCTCATCTAGCTTCCAAAATGGCTCACTTCTCTTTTACACCTTCAATAAAGAGATGTAAAGAAATCTTAAGTATATGCCATAAGAATATAAGCTTAGTATGAGTAAGATATAGTAAACAAGATTAAAATGAACTAGCTTTTGATTAAGACTAAGTCCTTTTAATCCACAAATAAAATTCGGAATTTAAACATGTAAATTCAAGATTAATCATGCTATAAATCCGGTTTAAATTCAATACCAATGCAAATGACCAAATTAAATTTCAGATTTTAATCATGACAATTTAATTCAAATAATTACACAATTCTAATTAAATGATGACTCCTAAATCCGTTTTAAATTATGCTTAACCATTTAAATGACAATTTAATTTGTAAGCTAATCATGCGGATTCATTTCAATAAGGAAGTCTATCTATATGATCAAATTATGCATTTCTAAATGAGCATTGATATGAAAAATAACAATGAAAGAGTAAGGGTTTAGAGATAGCCTTTTGTCTTCATTGTTGTATGGGTTGGATGAGACTCTTTGCACCACCATTTGAGCTTCAGCCTTCATAGGTCTCTCTCTTTATGGTTGGTGTCTCCTTGGTCTTCATCCACCTCTTCTTCTCCATGGGTTGCTAACTCGGGTTGTATGCCGAGTAGCCTTCAAGTGTTCCACCTTAGTCTTCTTCTTTGGTCTGCCTCTTGGGTTCATCTTCATGGATCTTCCTCTTGGGTCAGCCTTGAGATAGACTAGGTTGAATTCTTCTTCGTATTAGCACCTTCTTGTGCCGCTTCAAGACCTCTTCAATTTTCTTCGACCCAAACTCATAATTCCCTGTACCATCTTCGAGATTCACCGTACTTATGGGTATTTCATGATGTTTGGTCGAGACAATTTTGAAAATGGTCGAGCCAATTTGTCGGAGTCCGACGAGAGCCTTCTCGGAATGCCCTATCTTCACTTCCTTCGGTCAAATGACATATTTCCTCGACCCATATTGAAATTTCGTGAGGAATGGTCGAGGAAAATTTGCCCCGGGACGAGCTAGATTTGGAAATGGGCGAGAAGTACTCATCTTTAAGTACTAAGACGTGACGATCGGTTGTGCCGATCGGTTGCAAACCGATCGGAGGACATTAGTATGAAATCCGTGTTTTGCCGCTCGGTTATTCCAATCGGTTGCACAACCGATTGGGACTCTATGTCCGCCTCTTCTTGTACTTCTTTAAATCCTTTTAGCTTCCTTTGAAGCTTGAGAATTGTAGAACACTTTTGGGCGCCTTTTGACAACACCAAGTCAGCCACTTAGCTCTTAAAGCTAATCCTTCCTCATTATCCCTTCATAGAACAACTTCAAGACTAGGCTTTTAAGGCTTCTTTCATGACCGCTTCTTATGCTTCAAGGGCTGCTCCAAATCGCCATTTCTTCTTGGAAAACTCATCAAGAAGAGATGGAAGGCATAAGCCTGAGAATAAATGACAAAAAATAAAGTGTATGTTACCAAGAATAAGAGATTAAGTAACCAAGTATGAGAGTATAAAGAGTATGGAATCAAGAGTGCCAATGGACAAAGTTCTTAGCTTTGTTTTCTTGAGGTGAGATTGGGAGAATGTGGAGTGTGTGAGCAGCCTTGTGAACTCCAAAACGAGTAGTCTTTGTTATCTACTTCGTGGGCTTCAAGATCTGCTCCAAACTGCCTTGATAACTCCAAAATGAGCAGTCTTCATGATCTACTTCAAGAGCTTCAAGAACAGCTTCAAATCACCATCTTCTTTGTGGCTTTGAAACCATGGTTCTCCTAACCATGGCTCTGATACCATGTTAGAATATATGCGGAATATGGCCAGGTTATGAGCCTGGGAAAAATGAGAGTGAGCAGCTCGTGCTCCACTCCAAGATAATCACAAGAACACCAAAATTGGGTTTGTGTGTTCATGTGTAAATTCATCAAGAAACTAACTCAATGTGAGCTGTTCTTGAGGTAATATAGGAGCTATACACGCCAATATGAGCTGTGTATACTCAAGAATAAGTATGAGAGGCAAACTCTCTCTCATACACCCAAAACCCTTAGAGAATCGATTAGAAGATGAAAGAGGAATAGAAGAGAATTTGAGGGAGGTATAAACCGAGAATATTCAAATCCTAATCTACCCAATTTGTTGTGTAAGGAATCGATTTAATCTAAGGGGAAGACATCCCAAAAGAGTGTTTTTGTTTCTCAATTGTGAGAGCTTAACTTTATTAATGAGTATGTGTTACATATTTATACACAAAGTAGAAGAGACAAATTGTCTCATTTCTAGACCTAAATCCAACGGTCATATCATCCAAACCGTCCACAAGATGTAGATCGTGTGGCTTAGAGAGATTTGGACCATTCTAGAAGGTGAAGGCTCCAAAATATCTTTCCACTTGTTGCTTCTCCTTTAAACGCAACATGTGGCTCTTAGGAGAGAGAGAGGAGCGTCCTTGATGATGATGTCAGCTCCTCAACGTTCATGTAACTCCCATGTGGTCCTCCTTGCAAGTTGCTTGCTTTCTTATTGATACTAGGATTTTACTATCAATTACCCTAATATACTTTCATGTCATTGCAGTATAAGAGGTTATCAATCCAATCAGGTGCTCTTACTATCAATCAAGATGTGATCAGAGAATGCTAAGTCAAGCCAAGCAGAATAGAGGTTTGTTTATCTAACAATCCTAAGCGAACATGCATAAAAACGATAAAACTACAGAACAGGAACGATCATGCATAAAGAGAAAGAACTATCAATACTAAGCAGCAATAAGCAACAGGTAAAGAGACAAGTAAATCAAATGAGATAAAAGGTCCTGAGGATAGGGTAATCGATTATAGCAGTCTCCTTAATCTACTTAGGTGGTTAACAATCCAAACAGGCTATCCCTAGACAATAGATTCAACTACAGACCAATTCACTCTCATGACAGAGATCCTCAAGCAATACCAGTTCCAGACCTAATCATCATTAGCGAA
>NW_003302552.1:9477522-9484289 GCF_000004255.2 Arabidopsis lyrata subsp. lyrata
CTAGAGTATGTAAATCTCTGGAGTAGTTGGTTCAGACATTCTATCGAACACCTGGTGGGTGTGGAAATGTCTGGGTTCAAATCCCAGTTGATCAGAAAGGAATAAGCACTAAGTACTACTAATCCAGAAGGGATTCAAGCAATTCTACACTTAACCACCTAAATAAACTAAGGATTCCACACCTAATCTATCCCATCCTCAAGAACCCTAATCCACTACTCAGACATGCTCAAGAACACAAACCCAGAAATTTGCACAAACCCAGAAATCGCTAAAAACATCATATGTTATAGATCAAAGCAAGATAAACAACTTTGCAGAAGGAAATTATTGCAAAAACTCAAAGGATCAAAAGTAATTTGGATTACAAAAGTTTGCAGAAATATTGTTCAGAGGATAAAAAACGAGATCCTTTGGGCAAAGCCCTAAGAGGTCTATTTATAGCAAAAGTAGAAAACCCTAGTACACAAAACGACAAAATAGAAAGTCGGTTTAGGGTCTACTCGAGCTGGTACTCGAGTGGCTTGGTCGAGTAGTCCATTCTTCAAAGGTTGCATCTTGCTCGGGTAAGTCTCTCAGGTCCAGTTCGAGTAGCCTGTTCGAGTAGGTTGGTCGAGTATGTCTTGGTCTTCTCTTCAGAAATCTGCTCGAGTACACTGCTCTGGCTCTGCTCGAGTACACTGCTCGAGTACACTACTCTGGAACTGCTCTGGCACTGCTCTTACACTGCTCGAGTACACTGCTCGAGTACACTGCTCTGGAACTGCTCTGGCACTGCTCTTGCACTGCTCGAGTACACTGCTCTGGCACTGCTCCTTAGTACCTGAATGTACCAGATACAACTCCAAAATGCAAGAATGCATGCTATGCTAATGTAGAATACTCTAAGTATGCAAAGTGATGCAAAATGACTACAAATGACAGTAAATAAGAGTGAATACTAAGCTAAATGCATAGCAAATGTATGCTAAAAAGAGGTAAAATACAGAGATATCAACTCCCCCAAACTTAGCTTTTGCTTGCCCTCAAGCAAACAAATAGAACTAAGCTGGAGAAGAGGTTTGAAGGTGGGGATTCAGAACCAAAACATGCATATAGAGTAAGTGAATTCAATGTCCAGGTTGCTAATTCTAGAATGCAAGGTTGACTGATCTCTACTTTAAAACTTTAGCCATCTCCTTCACATCTCAACCTAACTTCTGCCTTAATCAATTCAAGCAATCACCTCAGCACATTCCCTTTAACATTGATTAAGTGAGAACCGTGGATCATACAATGCAATGGATATGAAGTCATTTGGTTTAAGGGTAGAGGTCAAGAGACAAAGATGGTCCCTTAAAGATCTGGTTTAAATCGTAACAGGGGATCTCTCAAGAATGATTGAGCTTTAGTAGAATGCTAAAGGTGAGTTCCAAGTTATGCATACAAGGATAAGACCCCATCTACCCAGAATGTAATCAATATCAATCCAAATGGAAGTCCTATTTCTAATCCCAGAACATGAACTTAAACTCTACCCTTTTGCATTCAAAGCATTTCCAGACTCTTACTCAAATCATTCTCTTCTTTACCTTGCTTTCTATCTTAGGAGAAGCTTTCTTTTTCATTGCTCTGTCTAGCGGATTATGATTTCTTTAACAACTAGGGTTCCTTTTTCTTTCTTCTTATAACACAAGGCTTTTTGGCCTTTCTCTTTAAGCTATTACAGAACCCTTTTCTTTACTTTAACACTCCCAAATCCTTTACTAGACTTTATTTTACTTTAGCTACTTCTCCTAAGGACTCATTTCCCTTTTCTTTTCTTTCAGTGATGAACACAACCTTTTCTTTCTTTTAAGCACAACCCAAACCCAGAATTAAGCACCCACCTAGTCCTATCTAGTCCAGATAACGTGAACTAGAACTACATGAGATACTATCCTTGTCGGTACAGACCTAACACTTTCTACCAAGCTCAATCGAAATAAGGCCTCACAGTCACACACAAATGATAAATGGCTTGAAAGAAGGTTAAGGTTTTAGGGTAGGGAATAACTGCTCCAAAGATGGGAGTCAGCTACTTGGACTAGCAAGAGGGATCAAAAGGTAAAAGAAAGTCCAAGTATTTTAAGGTAACCATGAGTTCATAACACAATGCACAGTATGATAATTGCAAGTCAAAATTCAGGTTCAAATTGATAGGGAAAGGCATCAGATCAAAGCGAGTCTCAACTAAGAACAAGAAAATCAAGCGTTGAATTCAAAAGATGGTGCGGTCTTACTTCAAGTTCAATCTATTATGCATTAGAGAACTAACAACCTGGGCACTGAGTTCTACTTAGTGAATAAGCATATTTACAAGGTTATAATCATCATAATCTCCAATGCAAATGCATGATGCAACAGCCCTAAGTGAAAGCATACTAAAACAACCCTAAAATGATAATGCAAGCTATATGAACACTCTGTTTTTGTGAAATCATTTTCAGAAATTTTTCAAATTTTTTTGGTTTTTTCTATGCCTTAGATGCAATGCAGATTATATGATGCAAAATTTGAAATAAGAAAACAAAACACAATGTCAAATACTCCCTGAGCCCTCCCCCAAACTTAAATTACACAGTCCTCTGTGTAACAAGCATTTGGAAGAGAGTACTCAGGGCAAACCAACAGATAAAAAAAATGAAAGATGATATAAACAATGGTGAAGTAGAGTTGTTACCTGGTCTAAGTAAAGAAAGCAGAGACGTAGTCATCCATGCTCTCACTCGTGTAGCTCCAAGGTACTGGCTGGGATGCTCTCGGAACAGTGGGCTCGGGTTGCTGCTCAGGAGTGTGCTCGGGTGGTGTACTCGAGTACAGTACTCGAGTACTGTAGCGTTTCTGCAAAAAATTTCTGAGCTTTTCCTGAACCAAAACCTTCCTCTTTTTGCCTGTAAATCAAAAACACTAAAGAAACACATTAAAAATAACAAGAAGTAAATTTACAGAGATAAACATGGGAATTCCTCCCAAGTGAGCTTGTTTAAAGTCTTTAGCTTGACTTCTCACACTGAATAAGCTTAGGGTGGATTGTAGAGAGCAAATGAGGTCTCCTCTGTCATGCATGTGGATGAATCATCTGGCTTAGCAAGCTCTCTTGATAAACCTGAAGTTGAGTACTCAATGGCCCTTTTCGCATAGTAAGCTTCTTGTTGAGCAACTGGATAGTCTTCTTCTATAGACCATGCTGAAGTGAATTCACTCCCCTTTGCGCTGACCAGAGTAGACGCTTCATCATTTAGGATGTCCTTGATTTGGAGTGGTACTTGGTTGGCTATCCCATGGAGCTTCTTGATTTGATCCTTCAGCTCTCTCACAGTGCCTGTTAGCTCCCTTATGGCTTTATCTTGCCATTTGGACCTCTCATTGAGTTCTAACCAGCCATCTGGAGCAGAATTGCTAGACTCTAGCAGCTTATCACGATGTTTGGTCGAGCTAGAGTTCTCCAGACTAGTTGAAGGCTTGCTCAAATGTATACTCGAGTCAGTTGGTTGAGCATGTGTTGAGCTTGCTTCATATGCCACCTTAACCTCTGTTTCTGGCTCAATCAAGCCTTTAAAGACCTCTGACCCTGCTACTTCCTTGTGTGAGTCTAGTGACTTACCACATCTCAAGGTTTCAGTGAGAAGATATCCTGCTTCACCACTCTTAGTCAAAGAAGTTTTTTGGTGATCTTCCTCAGCAACCTCCTCTAGCTGTTCATCAGCTAGGCAATCCATTACCTTAACTACGAAGGTCTGTCCTTCAATTGTTGGCTTCCTCGTGGCATCATTGATATCAAACTTCATTTTAAAATCATTTCCCAGATTAAGATCAATCTTCCCATTCTTAACATCAATGACAGCTCCAGCAGTGGCTAAGAAGGGCCTTCCTAAGATTAAAGGATCTTTTGGTTCATCCATTTCTAGCACTATGAAGTCTGTAGGGATTTCAGCATTTCCAATCTTAATAGGCAAATCTTCTAATAACCCATGAGGAAATCTGATAGACTCATCAGCCAGGATCAAGGAGATGTTGCAAGGTTTATACTTGCTGAAACCCAGTCTCTTGGCCACGGAGAGAGGCATGAGACTTTTAAAAGCACCTAGATCGCAGAGGCAGTTACTGAAGGCTAAAGTGCCTAGAGAGCAAGATAGAGTAAACGAACCAGGATCTCCCAATTTCTTGGGAATAATCTTCGTTTGGATGATTTCACTGCACTCATGACTCTCCATCCCTTGCACTTCCTTAATTCTCTCCATCACCATGTCTTTAAAGAACTTGTGAGAATCCAGAATAAGCATGAAAGCATCAATGAGAGGCATCCTTAATTCAATCTCCTTGATGTGTTTAGCAAACATGGCTCTGTACTTCTCAATAATATCCCTCTTGAATCTTCCTGGGAATGGTATTTTGGGCTTGTAGGGTGGTGGAACGAAAGCTTTCTTCTTACTCTTATCAACAACTGGTTCTTTGATCTGGGGGCTCTGGACTTGATCACGAGGTACAGCATCTTGGTCGAGCTTAGTGGTGTCATCGACTTGAGTTTCATACTGAATGAATTCCTCCCCCTCTTGAATCTCACTGTCCTCAGTGACAGGAGCTATGCTAGGTCGAGTTTGCAGCTCTCGACCACTGCGAAGGTGAATAGCATTAACATGACCTTTCTGATTCTGAATAGCTTTCCCTGGCAGTTGCCCTGGATTCGTAGGCGCAGAAGTAGAAGCAATTTTGCTCTCCACGTACTTCAACCTGGAGTTGAGAGCCTCAAACTTGATATTGAGATCATTGAAGGAGCAGTCTACTTTGTTGTGAATCTCAGCCATTTTCTTATCAAGAGCTATAGCACCAGCTGCTTGACCTTGTAGAATCTGCTGAAGCATTTGTTTCATCTCTTGATCTTGTGCAGGTAGAGCTGGCTGGGGTTGCTGTGCAAAACCGGGTGGTGGATTATATTGTTGATAACCGCCACTAAACTGCTGCTTTGGGACAAAGCCTTGATTGTATGGTATGAATGGCTTGGACTGGTTCTGTTGTTGCTGAGGGTAAACCTGATCTTGAGGGTTTGCAACATTCGTGCTCCGGTAGGATAGATTAGGATGAGCAGGCGTGTAGGGGTTGTAGCCCTTGTTGTAGCCACCTTGGTTCTGAATGTAGCTGACTTCTGCAGCCTGAGTGTTCTCCCCCTCTTGGATTTGATAGTGCTCTTCTTCAGAGATATAGTGGACTGGCTTCTGTTGAGTAAGCAGTAATTTATCTAGCTTTTCGTTGAGAGCATGAATCATCTCCTTAGTATGCTTTGCATCCGGATCTCCAATACCTCTGTTGGAGCGATCAAAATCTTCATTATAATTACCGTCGGACTGAGCTAAGTTCTCAACCAATTCCCAACCTTCTTCAACATCCTTATTCAAGAAATTCCCATTTGAAGCAGTGTCCAGGACCATTCTGAACTTGGGCAGAGCTCCTCTGTAGAGTGTACTGAGCAAAGAAGCTTTCTTGAAACCGTGATGTGGACATTGTGTAGTGTAGCCTTTGAATCTCTCCCAGGCCTCACAAAAGGATTCAGACTGTTTCTGGGTGAAACTGGAGATTTCATTCCTTAGCCTTGCAGTTCTTGAATTGGAGAAGAACTTTGTTAAGAATGCCTTCTTGCAATCATCCCAAGATGTGATGGAGCCAGCAGGTAGTGTCTTCTCCCAGTGGTGTGCTTTGTCTCCCAGCGAGAAGGGAAATAGACGCAGCTTGAAGCTGTCTTCACTAACACCATTGATCTTGGTGAGGCTGCAGAGCCTATCAAAATTATCCAAGTGATCCAAGGGATCTTCCAGAGGCAACCCATAAAACTTGTTACCTTGAATCATTGAGATCAATCCACTCTTGATCTCGAAATTGTTGTTCTGGACAGGAGGTGGAACGATGCCCTGTCTTTGTTGATGGTTGCGTGGTGCATCACCATCACCAATGTTCCTTGGTATCCCAACTCCGTGATTGTCGTGATCTTGTTCTTCCATAGCAGCTGGATTGTGCTGTTCACAACCGTCTCTGTCACGGTTGCACGTCCGCTACTTGATCATCTTACACGGATTTTGCACATCCGGTCTTGATAATCTTTTGACACCAATTATGCACATTAGGTCATGATAACTTTGACACTAATTTTGCACATTGGTGTTTCGTCTTCGGCCTTGTCTTGAGAGCATCGGCCTTGACTCTTCTTACGAGATTACACCAATTTTGCACTTCGGTGTCTTGGTGACTTTACACGAATCTTGCACCTCCGTGTCTTGGTGAGATCTTCGGCCTTGTCTTGAGAACTTCGGCCTTGACTCTCCTTAGCTTCTTATGAACTCCATGGCTAGTGCTCATTCAGTTCAATAATAAGAATCTTGGTTAGCGTTTTTAGAGTCAAATATGACAAGATCTCGTGTGTATGATTTGGTATAAGAACTAGAACCGCCACCGGATCCCACAAGCTAAAGTAGTCTTTCTTTGTTTAGAAGCTCCAAAACTGAAAACTCATAGGACTTTGGCCACACCCACAAAGCTTTAAGAAGCAATAAGAAGCTTGGTTAGCGTTTTTAGAGTCAAATAAGACTAGATCTCGTGTGTATGATTTGGTATAAGAACTAGAACCGCCACCGGATCCCACAAGCTAAAGTAGTGTTTCTTTGTTTAGAAGCTCCAAAACTGAAAACTAATAGGACTTTGGCCACACCCACAAAGCTTTGAGAAGCAATAAAAAGCTTGGTTAGCCTTTAGAGTAA
>NW_003302552.1:9489320-9490177 GCF_000004255.2 Arabidopsis lyrata subsp. lyrata
TTTTTAGAGTCAAATAAGACTACGATCTGGTGTGTATGATTCGGTATAAGAATCAGAACCGCCACCGGATCCCACAAGCTAAAGTAGTGTTTCTTTGTTTAGAAGCTCCAAAACTGAAAACTCAAAGGACTTTGGCCACACCCACAAAGCTTTAAGAACCAATAAGAAGCTTGGTTAGCCTTTTTAGAGTCAAATATAACTAAATCTCGTGTGTATGATTTGGTATAAGAACTAGAATCGCCACCGGATCCCACAAGCTAAAGTAGTGTTTCTTTGTTTATAAGCTCCAAAACTGAAAACTCATAGGACTTTGGCCACACCCACAAAGCTTTAAGAACCAATAAGAAGCTTGGTTAGTGTTTTTAGAGTCAAATAAGACTAGATCTCGTGTGTATGATTTGGTATAAGAACTAGAACCGCCACCGGATCCCACAAGCTAAAGTAGTGTTTCTTTGTTTAGAAGCTCCAAAACTGAAAACTAATAGGACTTTGGCCACACCCACAAAGCTTTGAGAAGCAATAAAAAGCTTGGTTAGCCTTTTTAGAGTCAAATATGACTAGATCTCGTGTGTATGATTTGGTATAAGAACTAGAACCGCCACCGGATCCCACAAGCTAAAGTAGTGTTTCTTTGTTTAGAAGCTCCAAAACTGAAAACTCATAGGACTTTCGCCACACCCACAAAGTTTTGAGAAGCAATAAGAAGCTTATTTAGCCTTTTTAGAGTCAAATATGACTAGATCTCGTGTGTATGATTTGGTATAAGAACTAGAACCGCCACCGGATCCCACAAGCTAAAGTAGTGTTTCTTTGTTTAGAAGCTCCAAAACTGAAAACTCATAGGACTTTGGCCACCC
>NW_003302552.1:9507853-9559225 GCF_000004255.2 Arabidopsis lyrata subsp. lyrata
ACCGGATCCCACAAGCTAAAGTAGTGTTTCTTTGTTTAGAAGCTCCAAAACTGAAAACTCAAAGGACTTTGGCCACACCCACAAAGCTTTAAGAACCAATAAGAAGCTTGGTTAGCCTTTTTAGAGTCAAATATAACTAGATCTCGTGTGTATGATTTGGTATAAGAACTAGAACCGCCACCGGATCCCACAAGCTAAAGTAGTGTTTCTTTGTTTAGAAGCTCCAAAACTGAAAACTCATAGGACTTTGGCCACACCCACAAAGCTTTAAGAACCATAAGAAGCTTGGTAGCCTTTTTAGAGTCAAATATAACTAGATCTCGTGTGTATGATTTGGTATAAGAACTAGAACCGCCACCGGATCCCACAAGCTAAAGTAGTGTTTCTTTGTTTAGAAGCTCCAAAACTGAAAACTCATAGGACTTTGGCCACACCCACAAAGCTTTAAGAAGCAATAAGAATCTTGGTTAGCGTTTTTAGAGTCAAATATGACAAGATCTCGTGTGTATGATTTGGTATAAGAACTAGAACCGCCCACTGGATCCCACAAGCTAAAGTAGTGTTTCTTTGTTTAGAAGCTCCAAAACTGAAAACTCATAGGACTTTGGCCACACCCACAAAGCTTTAAGAAGCAATAAGAAGCTTGGTTAGCTTTTTTAGAGTCAAATAAGACTAGATCTCGTGTGTATGATTTGGTATAAGAACTAGAACCGCCACCGGATCCCACAAGCTAAAGTAGTGTTTCTTTGTTTAGAAGCTCCAAAACTGAAAACTCATAGGACTTTGGCCACCCCCATAAAGCTTTGAGAAGCAATAAAAAGCTTGGTTAGCCTTTTTAGAGTCAAATATGACTAGATCTCGTGTGTATGATTTGGTATAAGAACTAGAACCGCCACCAGATCCCACAAGCTAAAGTAGTGTTTCTTTGTTTAGAAGCTCCAAAACTGAAAACTCATAGGACTTTGGCGACACCCACAAAGCTTTGAGAAGCAATAAGAAGCTTATTTAGCCTTTTTAGAGTCAAATATGACTAGATCTCGTGTGTATGATTTGGTATAAGAACTAGAACCGCCACCGGATCCCACAAGCTAAAGTAGTGTTTCTTTGTTTAGTAGCTCCAAAACTGAAAACTCAAAGGACTTCTTTGGCCACACCCACAAAGCTTTAAGAAGCAATAAGAAGCTTATTTAGCCATTTTAGAGTCAAATATGACTAGATCTCGTGTGTATGATTTGGTATAAGAACTAGAACCGCCACCGGATCCCACAAGCTAAAGTAGTGTTTCTTTGTTTAGAAGCTCCAAAACTGAAAACTCATAGGACTTTGGCCACACCCACAAAGCTTCAAGAACCAAAAAGAAGCTTGGTTAGCCTTTTTAGAGTCAAATATAACTAGATCTCGTGTGTATGATTTGGTATAAGAACTAGAACCGCCACCGGATCCCACAAGCTAAAGTAGTGTTTCTTTGTTTAGAAGCTCCAAAACTGAAAACTCATACGACTTTGGCCACACCCACAAAGCTTTAAGAACCAATAAGAAGCTTGGTAGCCTTTTTAGAGTCAAATATAACTAGATCTCGTGTGTATGATTTGGTATAAGAACTAGAACCGCCACCGGATCCCACAAGCTAAAGTAGTGTTTCTTTGTTTAGAAGCTCCAAAACTGAAAACTCATAGGACTTTGGCCACACCCACAAAGCTTTAAGTGTTAGAATTTAAGAGACTAAGCTCATAAGAAAGAGTAAACAATCACTTGGTGATTGAATCTCCTTTTATCCACACAAAGGGAACTCATTCTCAAGAGGAAGAGACCATCAACTTGTGATAGAATCTACACCAATATAGCTTGATAGAACCGAAATCTCTATGGAGAGAATCGATCCTAGCAAGACAACTATCTCTAGTATGAAGCTAGATCCGTGAGAAGTAAGACAACACTAAAGCTTTGTGTACTTAGAGAGAAACGAATCTATGAATCATTAAGCTAGAGTAAACAACATAAATAAGAGATAATCAAGAGTTTAAGGTGTATTTAAGAGAAGTATGACAAGCAATAGGCTGCCTAGAGGCAGCCCTAAATCGTGTAACACTATCTCTCTACATTGTAACTCTTTAGTTGAACACAAGTAAAGAAGAGAGAGCTACACGAATTTGATATAAGAGCTTGTCTATTAATCTTGTGTGTTCTTTACAATGAGGCTTCTAGCCTTTATATAGAAAGGTAACTAGGTTAAGGTGTCTCACAATCCCCTTTAATCCTAGCCCTTCTTTTCTCTCTTTAAATCTCCACCATTCAATTCAAATAACTTCTAGAAGGTCCAACGGTCATGTTGACCTAAAAGCAAGTCCAAGTGGCGTCATAAAGCAAGGCATAAAGCAACTCTTGTCTTCTTCCTCCTTTTGAACTTGCAACGGCTATAAGGAAGGCTCGGGAAGGATCCGGAGGCTTCTAGATGCTTTGGAATCTTTGGATGACTCTTAGAAGGCTCTTAGAAGGCTTGAGAAGATCCTAAATGGCCGATCACAACTTTGTACGGACGGCCTCTCCTTAACTTGTACGGACGGCCTTGTACGGACACGGTGTAGAAGGGTTCTGATTGGTTGTGCAACCGATTGGCATAACCGATTGGAAGAGAAATGAGGTTCCGATCGGTGCACAACCGATCGGCACAACCGAGCGGCAATGCACACATCCTTCTTCACCGTACGGACGAGTGGCTCCGATCGGTTGTGCAACCGATCGGACCAACCGATTGGAAGTGCGGATGGATCTTTCTCTTCACTTGGTTCAATATTAAGAAGCAATAAGAATCTTGGTTAGCGTTTTTAGAGTCAAATATGACAAGATCTCGTGTGTATGATTTGGTATAAGAACTAGAACCGCCTGATATCTCTGTATTTTACCTCTTTTTAGCACACATTTCTTATGCATTTAGCTTAGTTTTCTCTCTGTTTCACTGCATTAATAGTCCTTTTTCATAAGATTTTCATCACTTAGTACGATTTGCATTGCATGGCATAGCATGTTGCATATTGGATGAGTTTTAGGTACTTTGGAGCTTATTTGGGACTTAATGGAGCAAGGAGGAACCAACACGACCTTGGAGCTAGACTTGGGATCGAATTGGAGAGGAATGAAGTCGATCAAGATCACCCAGGACCAGACTCGACGTCATGGCTCGACGTCATGGCTCGAATTGGAGTAGGACGCCAGGAAGCCGCCTGGGAGCAGACTCGACCATATGGACTTGATGACACGTCGAGTAGGATGCCAGGAAGCCGATTGGGAGCAGACTCGACCACGCAGGCTCGACGTCACGTCGAGATGGACATCAAGACGCCACCTTTGAGAATCACATGGTCTCGACGTGGCAGGCTCGACGACACGTCGAGTTGGCCTCCACCGACTCTCTATTTTGTCTTGTAGCCAATTAGGGCAACCTAGTATTTCCTATAAATAGGGGTACATGCTATTGTCCAGCGGATATTCCTTTTACCCAGCAGATATTCCTTTGTTCTCTCATAAACCCTAGTTTTTGTAATTGTTTTTCCTGTTGATCCTTTGAGTTTTTGCATTTCTTTTCTTCATCAAAGTTGTAGATCTGTCTCTTATCTATAACATACTTGCTTTTCAATGATTTCTGGGTTTGAAACGTTTTCTGGGTTTTTATGCATGATGTTCTTCAGTGTTCTTGAGTAGTGAATTAGGGTTCTTGAGGATGGGATAGATTAGGTGTGGAATCCTTAGTATATTTAGGTGGTTAAGTGTAAAATTGCTTGATTTCCCTTCTGGTTTAGTAGATCTTAATGCTATTTCCTCTCTGATCAATTGGAAGTTGATCTCAGATATTTCCACACCCAAAAGGTGTTTGATGAAATGTCTGAACCAACTATTCCAGAGATTTGCATACTCTAGCCCAAGAGATTGGATGTTTAGAATGCTTATTGACTTTATTAGATTGAATCATAATGCCTGCTAGGTTATATTTCTTCAATGAGAATTGAGTATGAAAGTGATTTAGCTTGAGAAACTCTGTCACGAGAGTGGATTGGTTTGTATTCGAATCTATTGTCTAGGGATAGCTTGATTGAGTTTGTTAACCACCTAGGTAGACTAAGGAGACTGCCATAATCGATTACTCCATTCCTTAGGACCTTTTATCTCTATTGATTGTTTAAATCTCGTTTCTGTTAGCTTTTGTGACCATCTCGACCTGTTAGGCCTAGAGCGTTTCTCTGCATTGTTAGGTTGTTAGTTTCTTTTCCAAAGCTTTTGCATGATAGTTTCTGGTCTTTAGTTTACTTCTTGTTCTTGTTTACTTGCTGTTTAGTTCTCTTTTTATGCTTTTAAATTCGGTATTTGCATGTTAAATTGGTTGCTTAGGATCAATAGAAACACACAAAACCCTTTCATAATTGGCTTGACTTATTTTCTTTCTGTTTCATATCTTGAATGCTTGCAGTCACACTGAGATTGGATTGATAAACCTGATATACTACAATGGCATATGTATTAGGGATTGATACCTGTTAGATAAGGCAAATCCTATTATCAATTTGGCGCCGTTGCCAGTCTTGTGTTGCATTGTTCCATTTAAGATTTCAGAAACGTTTAAGATCAAGTTCTTTCTTTACCTTGTTTACTAACTCTTCATTTCATCTGCTTGTTTTTGTGCTCCAGGTACCATCTCGACCTCACGTCGAGACTGCCACATCGAGTCTGACCACTCTGCATGCAAACTCGATCTAAAGGCTCCAGCAACCTCATTAGCTATAAAGACAACATCGATCGGTTAGCTCGTGAGTTAAGAGAAGGCAGAGCCAGAGACAACTGTGAACCGCATAATTCAGTAGCCATGGAACCACAAGATCCAGATAATCAAGGAGTTGGTATACCACGGAACATTGGTTATGGTGATGCACCACGCAACCATCAACAGAGACAGGGCATCGTTCCACCTCCTGTCCAGAACAACAATTTCGAGATCAAGAGTGGATTGATCTCAATGATTCAAGGTAACAAGTTTCATGGGTTGCCTCTGGAAGACCCCTTGGATCACTTGGATAATTTTGATAGGCTCTGCAGCCTCACCAAGATCAATGGTGTTAGTGAAGACAACTTCAAGCTGCGTCTATTTCCCTTCTCGCTGGGAGACAAAGCATACCACTGGGAGAAGACACTACTTGCTGGCTCCATCACATCTTGGGATGATTGCAAGAGGGCATTCTTAACAAAGTTCTTCTCCAATTCAAGAACTGCACGTCTACGGAATGAAATCTCCAGTTTTACTCAAAAGCAGTCTGAATCCATTTGTGAGGCCTGGGAGAGATTCAAAGGCTACACTATACAGTGTCCACACCATGGTTTCAAGAAGGCTTCACTACTCAGCACACTCTACAGGGGAGTTTTGTCCAAGATCAGAATGTTGCTAGACACTGCCTCTAATGGGAATTTCTTAAATAAGGATGTTGAGGAAGGCTGGGAATTGATAGAGAACTTAGCTCTATCTGATGGTAACTATAACGAGGATTTTGATCGCTCCAACAGAGGTATTGGAGATCCGGATGCAAAGCATACTAAGGAGATGATTCATGCTCTCAACGAAAAGCTGGATAAATTACTGCTTACTCAACAGAAGCCAGTCCACTATATCACTGAATAAGAGCACTATCAAATCCAAGAGGGGGAGAACAATCAGGCTGCAGAAGTCAGCTACATTCAGAACCAAGGTGGCTACAACCTCTACAAGCCTGCTCATCCTAATCTATCTTACCGGAGCACGAATGTTGCAAACCCTCAAGATCAGGTTTACCCTCAGCAACAACAGAACCAGTCCAAGCCATTCATACCATACAATCAAGGCTTTGTCCCAAAGCAGCAGTTTAGTGGCGGTTATCAACAATATAATCCACCACCCGGTTTTGCACAGCAACCCCAGCCAGCTCCACCTGCACAAGATCAAGAAATGAAGCACATGCTTCAGCAGCTTCTACACGGCCAAGCAGCTGGTGATAAGAAGATGGCTGAGATTCAAAACAAAGTTGACTGCTCCTACAATGATCTACATGTCAAGATTGAGGCTCTAAACTCCAGGATTAAGTACATGGAGAGCTAAGTTGCCTCTACTTCTGCACCTCAAAATCCAGGGCAACTGCCAGGGAAAGCTATTCAGCATCAGAAAGGTCATGTTAATGCTATTCACCTTCGCAGTGGTCGAGAGCTGCAAACTCGACCTAGCATAGCTCCTGTCACCGAGGACAGTGAGATTCAAGAAGGGGAGGATTTCATTCAGCATGAAACTCAAGTCGATGACACCACTAAGCTCGACCAAGATGCTGTACCTCGTGATCAAGTCCAGAGCCCCCAGATCAAAGAACATGTTGTTGATAAGAGTAAGAAGAAAGCTTTCGTTCCACCACCCTACAAGCCCAAAATACCATTCCCAGGAAGATTCAAGAAGGATATCATTGAGAAGTACAGAGCCATGTTTGCTAAACACATCAAGGAGATTGAATTAAGGATGCCTCTCATTGATGCTTTCATGCTGATTCCGGATTCTCACAAGTACTTCAAAGACATGGTAATGGAGAGAATTAAGGAAGTGCAAGGGATGGAGAGTCATGAGTGCAGTGAAATCATCCAAACGAAGATTATTCCTAAGAAATTGGGAGATCCTGGTTCGTTTACTCTACCTTGCTCTCTAGGCACTTTAGCCTTCAGTAACTGCCTCTGCGATCTAGGTGCTTTTAAAAGTCTCATGCCTCTCTCCGTGGCCAAGAGACTGGGTTTCAGCAAGTATAAACCTTGCAACATCTCCTTGATCCTGGCTGATGAGTCTATCAGATTTCCTCATGGGTTATTAGAAGATTTGCCTATTAAGATTGGAAATGCTGAAATCCCTACAGACTTCATAGTGCTAGAAATGGATGAACCAAAAGATCCTTTAATCTTAGGAAGGCCCTTCTTAGCCACTGCTGGAGCTGTCATTGATGTTAAGAATGGGAAGATTGATCTTAATCTGGGAAATGATTTCACAATGAAGTTTGACATCAATGATGCCACGAGGAAGCCAACAATTGAAGGACAGACCTTCGTAGTTAAGGTAATGGATTGCTTAGCTGATGAACAGCTAGAGGAGGTTGCTGAGGAAGATCACCAACAAACTTCTTTGACTAAGAGTGGTGAAGCAGGATATCTTCTCACTGAAACTTTGAGCTGTGGTAAGTCACTAGATTCACACAAGGAAGTAGTAGGGTCAGAGGTCTTTAAAGGCTTGATTGGGTCAAAAACAGTGGTTAAGACAGCATATGAAGCAAGCTCAACACATGCTCAACCAGCTGACTCGAGTATACATTTGAGCAAGCCTACAACTCGTCTGGAGAACTCTAGCTCGACCAAACATCGTGATAAGCTGCTAGAGTCTAGCAATTCTGCTCCAGATGGCTGGTTAGAACTCAAGGAGAGGTCCAAATGGCAGGATAAAGCCATAAGGGAGCTGACAGGCACTGTGAGAGAGCTGAAGGATCAAATCAAGAAGCTCCATGGGATAGCCAACCAAGTACCACTCCATATCAAGGACATCCCAAATGATGAAGCGTCTGCTCTGGTCAGCGCAAAGGGGAGTGAATTCACTTCAGAATGGTCTATAGCAGAAGATTATCCAGTTGATCAACAAGAAGCTTACTATGAGAAAAGGGCCATTGAGTACTCAACTGCAGATTTGTCAAGAGAGCCTGCTAAGCCAGATGATTCATCCACCTGCAGAACAGATGAGACCTCATTTGCTCTCTACAATCCACCCTAAGCTTATTCACTGTGAGAAGTCAAGCTAAAGACTTTAAACAAGCTCACTTGGGAGGAAGTCCCATGTCTATCCTTGTAAATATTAGTTATTTCCTTGTTATTTTTGATGTTTTTGCTTAAGTGTCTCAGGATAAAGCGTTTTAAGGAAGCCAAGGCGCAAAACAGAATGAGTGGACTTGACTCGACCTGCCCTCCTCGACGTGAGGTCGAGCTTGCCCCTTGGTGTCACTCCAAACCAAAACTGAAGCCCTACTCGACGTACCTGCTCGATGAGACGTCGAGTTAGCCCATGAAGCCCACCAGTACCAAGGCAATCACCTCCTTCTTCACCCATCCATGAGGTAACAACTCCAATTCACCATTGAATATACCACATTTCATTTTGTTTCTCTGTTGGTTTGCCCTGAGTACTCTCTTCCAAATGCTTGTTACACAGAGGACTGTGTAATTTAAGTTTGGGGGAGGGCTCAGGGAGTATTTGACATTGCGTTTTGTTTTCTTATTTCAAATTTTGCATCATTGCATCTAAGGCATAGAAAAACCATAAAAATTTGAAATTTTTCGAAAATGATTTCATAAAAACAGAGTGTTCATATAGCTTGCATTGTCATTTTAGGATTGTTTTAGTATGCTTTCACTTAGGGCTGTTGCATCATGCTTTTGCATTGGAGATTATGATGATTATAACCTTGTAAATATGCTTATTCACTAAGTAGAACTCAGTGCCCAGGTTGTTAGTTCTCTAATGCGTAATCGATTGAACTAGAAGTAAGACCGCACCATCTTTTGAATTCAACGCTTGATTTTCTTGTTCTTAGTCGAATCTCGCTTTGATCTGATGCATTTCCCTATCAATTTGAACCTGAATTTTGACTTATAATTATCATGCTGTGCATTGTGCTATGAACTCATGGATACCTTAAAATACTTGGACTTTCTTTTACCTTTTGATCAGTCTTGCTAGTCTAAGTAGCTGACTCCCATCTTTGGAGCAGTTATTCCCCACCCTTAGCCTTAACCTTCTTTCAAGCCATTTATCATTTGTGTGTGAATGTGAGGCCTTATTCCGATTGAGCTTGGTAGAAAGTGTTAGGTCTGTAATGACAAGGATAGTATCTCATGTAGTTCTGGTTCACGTTATCTGGACCAGATAGGACTAGGTGGGTGCTTAATTCTGGGTTTTGGTTGTGTTTAAAAGAAAGAAAAGGTTGTGTTCATCATTGAAAGAAAAGGAAAGGGAAAAGAGTCCTAAGGAGAAGTAGCTAAAGTAAGAGAAGTCTAGTAAAGGATTTGGGTGTGCTAAAGTAAAGGAAAAAGGGTTCTGTAAATAGCTTAAAGAGATTGGGCAAAAGCCTTGTGTTTATAAGAAGAAAGAAAAGGGAACCCTAGTTGTTAAAGAAACCTGATCCGCTAGACAGAGCAGTAAGAAAGCTTCTCCTAGGATAGAAAGCAAAGAAAAGAAAAGGGATGATGTGAGTAAAAGTCTGTAAATACTTTGAGTGCAAAAGAAGTTCATGTTCTGGGATTAGAAATAGGACCTCCATTTGAGTTGATATTGATTACATTCTGGGTAGATGGGGTTCTATCCTTGTATGCATAACTTGATACTCACCTTTAGCATTCTACTAAAGCTCAATCATTCTTGAGAGATCCCCTGTTGCGATTTAAATCAGATCTTTAAGGGACCATCTTTGTCTCTAAACCTTTACCCTTAAACCAAATGTGTTCTTATCCAATGCATAGTATGATTCACGGTTCCTACTTAATCAATGTTAAAGGGAATGTGCTGATTTGAATGCTTGATTTGATTAAGGCAGAGGTTAGGTTGAGATGTGAAGGAGATGGCTAATGTTTTTAAGTAGGGATCAGTCAACCTTGCATTCTAGAATTAGCAACCTGGACATTGAATTCACTTACTCTATATGCATGTTTTGGTTCTGAGTCTCCACTTTCAAACCTCTTCTCCAGCTTAGTTCTATTTGTTTGCTTGAGGGCAAGCAAGAGCTAAGTTTGGGGGAGTTGATATCTCTGTATTTTACCTCTTTTTAGCACACATTTCTTATGCATTTAGCTTAGTTTCCTCTCTGTTTCACTGCATTAATAGTCCTTTTTCATAAGATTTTCATCACTTAGTACGATTTGCATTGCATGGCATAGCATGTTGCATATTGGATGAGTTTTAGGTACTTTGGAGCTTATTTGGGACTTAATGGAGCAAGGAGGAACCAACACGACCTTGGAGCTAGACTTGGGATCGAATTGGAGAGGAATGCAGTCGTTCAAGATCACCCAAGACCAGACTCGACGTCATGGCTCGACTTCACGTCGAGTAGGACGCCAGGAAGCCGCCTGGGAGCAGACTCGACCATATGGACTCGATGACACGTCGAGTAGGACGCCAGGAAGCCGATTGGGAGCAGACTCGACCACGCAGGCTCGACGTCACGTCGAGATGGACATCAAGGCGCCACCTTTGAGAATCACATGGTCTCGACGTGGCAGGCTCGACGACACGTCGAGTTGGCCTCCACCGACTCACTATTTTGTCCTGTAGCCAATTAGGGCAACCTAGTATTTCCTATAAATAGGGGTACATGCTATTGTCCAGCGGATATTCCTTTTACCCAGCAGATATTCCTTTGTTCTCTCATAAACCCTAGTTTTTGTAATCGTTTTTCCTGTTGATCCTTTGAGTTTTTGCATTTCTTTTCTTCATCAAAGTTGTAGATCTGTCTCTTATCTATAACATACTTGCTTTTCAATGATTTCTGGGTTTGAAACGTTTTCTGGGTTTTTATGCATGATGTTTTTCAGTGTTCTTGAGTAGTGGATTAGGGTTCTTGAGGATGGGATAGATTAGGTGTGGAATCCTTAGTATATTTAGGTGGTTAAGTGTAGAATTGCTTGATTTCCCTTATGGTTTAGTAGATCTTAATGCTATTTCCTCTATGATCAATTGGAAGTTGATCTCAGATATTTCCACACCCGAAAGGTGTTTGATGAAATGTCTGAACCAACTATTCCAGAGATTTGCATACTCTAGCCCAAGAGATTGGATGTTTAGAATGCTTATTGACTTTATTAGATTGAATCATAATGCCTGCTAGGTTATATTTCTTCAATGAGAATTGAGTATGAAAATGATTTAGCTTGAAAATCTCTGTCACGAGAGTGGATTGGTTTGTATTTGATATCTCTGTATTTTACCTCTTTTTAGCATACATTTGCTATGCATTTAGCTTAGTATTCACTCTTATTTTCTGTCATTTGTAGACATTTTGCATCACTTTGCATACTTAGAGTATTCTACATTAGCATAGCATGCATTCTTGCATTTTGAAGTTGTATCTGGTACATTCAGGTACTAAGGAGCAGTGCCAGAGCAGTGTACTCGAGTAGAATTCTGAAGAGAAGACCAAGACATACTCGACCAACCTACTCGAACAGGCTACTCGAACTGGACCTGAGAGACTTACCCAAGCAAGATGCAACCTTTGAAGAATGGACTACTCGACCAAGCCACTCGAGTACCAGCTCGAGTAGACCCTAAAACGACTTTCTATTTTGTCGTTTTGTGTACTAGGGTTTTCTACTTTTGCTATAAATAGACCTTTTAGGGCTTTGCCCAAAGGATCTCGTTTTTATCCTCTGAACAATATTTCTGCAAACTTTTGTAATCCAAATTACTTTTGATCCTTTGAGTTTTTGCAATAATTTCCTTCTGCAAAGTTGTTTATCTTGCTTTGATCTATAACATATGATGTTTTTAGCGATTTCTGGGTTTGTGCAAATTTCTGGGTTTGTGTTCTTGAGTATGTCTGAGTAGTGGATTAGGGTTCTTGAGGATGTGATAGATTAGGTGTGGAATCCTTAGTTTATTTAGGTGGTTAAGTGTAGAATTGCTTTAATCCCTTCTGGATTAGTAGTACTTAGTGCTTATTCCTTTCTGATCAACTGGGATTTGAACCCAGACATTTCCACACCCACCAGGTGTTCGATGAAATGTCTGAACCAACTACTCCAGAGATTTACATACTCTAGCTCAAGAGATTGGATGTTTAGAATGTTTATTGACTATATTAGATTGAATCTTATTGCCTGCTTTGCTAGATTTTGCTAATGATGATTAGGTCTGGAACTGGTATTGCTTGAGGATCTCTGTCACGAGAGTGGATTGATCTGTAGTTGAATCTATTGTCTAGGGATAGCCTGTTTGGATTGTTAACCACCTAAGTAGATTAAGGAGACTGCTATAATCGATTACCCTATCCTCAGGACCTTTTATCTCATTTGATTTACTTGTCTCTTTACCTGTTGCTTACCTGTTGCTTATTGCTGCTTAGTATTGATAGTTCTTTCTCTTTATGCTTGATCACTCCTGTTCTGTAGTTTTATCATTTATGCATGATCGCTTAGGATTGTTAGATAACAAAACAATATCCTGCCTGGCTTGACTTAGTATTCTCTGATCACATCTTGATTGATAGTAAGAGCACCTGATTGGATTGATAACCCCTTTATACTGCAATGACATGAAAGTATATTAGGGTAATTGATAGTAAAATCCTAGTATCAATTTGGCGCCGTTGCCATTTGGGTGTCTGCTTTTTACATTCAAGATTTTAGAATTGCTAAGATCAAGTTCTTTCTTTACTTTGGTTACTAACTACTCTCTTCAGCTGCTTGTTTTTGTGCTCCAGGTACCATCTCGAGCTCACGTCGAGCTTGCCACGTCGAGACTAACCACTTTGTATGCAAACTCGTTCTAAAGGCTCCAGCAACCTCATCAGCTACAAAGACAACATCAACCAGTTAGCCCGTGAGTTGAAAGAACGTAGAGCCAGAGACGGTTGTGAACTGCACAATCCAGTTGCTATGGAACCACAAGATCAAGATAATCAGGGAGTTGGGATACCAAGGAACATTGGTGCTGGGGATGCACCAAGAAACCATCAACAGAGACAGGGCATAGTTCCACCTCCTGTCCAGAACAACAATTTCGAGATCAAGAGTGGATTGATCTCAATGATACAAGGAAACAAGTTTCATGGGTTGCCTATGGAGGATCCCTTAGACCACTTGGATAACTTTGACAGGCTCTGCAGCCTCACCAAGATAAATGGTGTTAGTGAAGACGGTTTCAAGCTGCGTCTGTTTCCCTTCTCGCTGGGAGACAAAGCACACCAATGGGAGAAGACACTACCTCCTGACTCCATAACATCTTGGGACGATTGTAAGACGGCCTTCTTGACAAAGTTCTTCTCAAATTCAAGAACTGCAAGGCTAAGGAATGAAATCTCCAGTTTCACCTAGAAACAGTCTGAATCCTTTTGTGAGGCCTGGGAGAGATTCAAAGGCTACACTACACAATGTCCACATCACGGTTTCAAGAAAGCTTCTTTGCTCAGTACACTCTACAGAGGAGCTCTGCCCAAGTTCAGAATGGTCCTGGACACTGCTTCAAATGGGAATTTCTTGAATAAGGATGTTGAAGAAGGTTGGGAATTGGTTGAGAACTTAGCTCAGTCCGACGGTAATTATAATGAAGATTTTGATCGCTCCAACAGAGGTATCGGAGATCCGGATGCGAAGCATAGTAAGGAGATGATTCAGGCTCTCAACGATAAGCTGGATAAATTTCTGCTTACTCAGCAGAAGCATGTCCACTATATCACTGAAGAAGAGTACTATCAAATCCAAGAGGGGGAGAATACTCAGGCTGCAGAAGTCAGCTACATTCAGAACCAAGGTGGCTACAACAAGGGCTACAACCCCTACCAGCATGCTCATCCAAATCTATCTTACCGGAGCACGAATGTTGCAAACCCTCAGGATCAGGTTTACCCTCAGCAACAACAGAACCAGTCCAAGCCATTCATACCATACAATCAAGGCTTTGTCCCAAAGCAGCAGTTTAGTGGCGGTTATCAACAATATAATCCACCACCCGGTTTTGCACCGCAACCCCAGCCAGCTCCACCTGCACAAGATCAAGACATGAAGCAAATGCTTCAACAGCTTCTACACGGCCAAGTAGCTGGTGATAAGAAAATGGCTGAGATTCAAAACAAAGTAGACTGCACCTTCAATGATCTCAATATCAAGTTTGAAGCTTTGAACTCCAGGATTAAGTACATGGAGGGCCAATTTGCCTCTACTTCTGCGCCTCAGAATCTAGGGCAACTGCCAGGGAAAGCTATTCAGCATCAGAAAGGTCATGTTAATGCTATTCACCTTCGCAGTGGTCGAGAGCTGCAAACTCGACCTAGCATAGCTCCTGTCACTGAGGACAGTGAGATTCAAGAGGGGGAGGATTTCATTCAGCATGAAACTCAAGTAGAAGACACCACTAAGCTAGA
Source organism: Arabidopsis lyrata subsp. lyrata (assembly GCF_000004255.2). Taxonomy (NCBI): domain Eukaryota; kingdom Viridiplantae; phylum Streptophyta; class Magnoliopsida; order Brassicales; family Brassicaceae; genus Arabidopsis; species Arabidopsis lyrata. The sequence goes on from NW_003302552.1 coordinate 9,522,016, forward strand.
CCAAGAGACTGTACCTAGTGATCAAGCTAAAAGCCCCCAGATCAAAGAACATGTTGTTGATAAGAGTAAGAAGAAAGCTTTCGTTCCACCACCCTACAAGCCTAAAATACCATTCCCAGGAAGATTCAAGAGGGATATCATTGAGAAGTACAGAGCCATGTTTGCTAAACACATCAAGGAGATTGAATTAAGGATGCCTCTCATTGATGCTTTCATGCTGATTCCGGATTCTCACAAGTACTTCAAAGACATGGTAATGGAGAGAATTAAGGAAGTGCAAGGGATGGAGAGTCATGAGTGCAGTGAAATCATTCAAACAAAGATTATTCCCAAAAAATTGGGAGATCCTGGTTCGTTTACTTTACCTTGCTCTCTAGGCACTTTAGCCTTCAGTAACTGCCTCTGCAATCTAGGTGCTTTTAAAAGTCTCATGCCTCTCTCCGTGGCCAAGAGACTGGGTTTCAGCAAGTATAAACCTTGCAACATCTCCTTGATCCTGGCTGATGAGTCTATCAGATTTCCTCATGGGTTATTAGAAGATTTGCCTATTAAGATTGGAAATGCTGAAATCCCTACAGACTTCATAGTGCTAGAAATGGATGAACCAAAAGATCCTTTAATCTTAGGAAGGCCCTTCTTAGCCACTGCTGGAGCTGTCATTGATGTTAAGAATGGGAAGATTGATCTTAATCTGGGAAATGATTTCACAATGAAGTTTGACATCAATGATGCCACGAGGAAGCCAACAATTGAAGGACAGACCTTCGTAGTTAAGGTAATGGATTGCCTAGCTGATGAACAGCTAGAGGAGGTTGCTGAGGAAGATCACCAAAAAACTTCTTTGACTAAGAGTGGTGAAGCAGGATATCTTCTCACTGAAACCTTGAGATGTGGTAAGTCACTAGACTCACACAAGGAAGTAGCAGGGTCAGAGGTCTTTAAAGGCTTGATTGAGTCAAAAACAGAGGTTAAGGTGGCATATGAAGCAAGCTCAACACATGCTCAACCAACTGACTCGAGTATACATTTGAGCAAGCCTACAACTCGTCTGGAGAACTCTAGCTCGACCAAACATCGTGATAAGCTGCTAGAGTCTAGCAATTCTGCTCCAGATGGCTGGTTAGAACTCAAGGAGAGGTCCAAATGGCAGGATAAAGCCATAAGGGAGCTAACAGGCACTGTGAGAGAGCTGAAGGATCAAATCAAGAAGCTCCATGGGATAGCCAACCAAGTACCACTCCCAATCAAGGACGTCCCAACTGATGAAGCATCCACTCTGGTCAGCAAAAAGGGGAGTGAATTCACTTCAGCATGGTCTACAGAAGAAGACTATCCAGTTGCTCCACAAGAAGCTTACTATGAGAAAAGGGCCATTGAGTACTCAACTGCAGATTTATCAAGAGAGCCTGCTAAGCTAGATGATTCATCCACCTGCATGACAGAGGAGACCTCACTTCCTCTCTACAACCCACCCTAAGCTTATTCAGTGTGAGAAGTCAAGCTAAAGACTTTAAACAAGCTCACTTGGGAGGAATTCCCATGTTTATCTCTGTAAATAATGCTTTATTTCTTGTTATTTTTGATGTGTTTTTGTAGTGTCTGTGATTTTCAGGAAAAAGGGGAAAGGTTTTGGTTCAGGAAAAGCTCAAAAATTTTTTGCAGAAACGCTACAGTACTCGAGTACTGTACTCGAGTACACCACTCGAGCAGATACCCGAGCACACTGTCCCGACCTCATCCCAGCCAGTACCTTGGAGCTACACAAGTGAGAGCATGGATGACTACGTCTCTGCTTTCTTTACTTAGACCAGGTAACAACTCTACTTCACCATTGTTTATATCATCTTTCATCTTGTTTATCTATTGGTTTGCCCTGAGTACTCTCTTCCAAGCTTTTGTTACACCGAGGACTGTGTAATTTAAGTTTGGGGGAGGGCTCAGGGAGTATTTGACATTGTGTTTTCTGTTCTTATTTCAAATTTTGCATCATATAATCTTCATTGCATCTAAGGCATAGAAAAAACCAAAAAATTTGAAAAATTTCTGAAAATGATTTCACAAAAACAGAGTGTTCATATAGCTTGCATTGTCATTTTAGGGTTGTTTTAGTATGCTTTCACTTAGGGCTGTTGAATCATGCATTTGCATTGGAGATTATGATGATTATAACCTTGTAAATATGCTTATTCACTAAGTAGAACTCAGTGCCCAGGTTGTTAGTTCTCTAATGCATAATCGATTGAACTTGAAGTAAGACCGCACCATCTTTTGAATTCAACGCTTGATTTTCTTGTTCTTAGTTGAAACTCGCTTTGATCTGATGCCTTTCCCTATCAATTTGAACCTAAATTTTGACTTGCAATTATCATACTGTGCATTGTGTTATGAACTCATGGTTACCTTAAAATACTTGGACTTTCTTTTACCTTTTGATCCCTCTTGCTAGTCCAAGTAGCTGACTCCCATCTTTGGAGCAGTTATTCCCTACCCTAAACCTTAACCTTCTTTCAAGCCATTTATCATTTGTGTGTGACTGTGAGGCCTTATTTCGATTGAGCTTGGTAGAAAGTGTTAGGTCTGTACCGACAAGGATAGTATCTCATGTAGTTCTAGTTCACGTTATCTGGACTAGATAGGACTAGGTGGGTGCTTAATTCTGGGTTTGGGTTGTGCTTAAAAGAAAGATAAGGTTGTGTTCATCACTGAAAGAAAAGAAAAGGGAAATGAGTCCTTAGGAGAAGTAGCTAAAGTAAAATAAAGTCTAGTAAAAGATTTGGGAGTGTTAAAGTAAAGAAAAGGGTTCTGTAATAGCTTAAAGAGAAAGGCCAAAAAGCCTTGTGTTATAAGAAGAAAGAAAAAGGAACCCTAGTTGTTAAAGAAATCCTAATCCGCTAGACAGAGCAAAGAAAAAGAAAGCTTCTCCTAAGATAGAAAGCAAGGAAAAGAAGAGAATGATTTGAGTAAGAGTCTGGAAATGCTTTGAATGCAAAAGGGTAGAGTTTAAGTTCATGTTCTGGGATTAGAAATAGGACTTCCATTTGGATTGATATTGATTACATTCTGGGTAGATGGGGTCTTATCCTTGTATGCATAACTTGGAACTTACCTTTAGCATTCTACTAAAGCTCAATCATTCTTGAGAGATCCCCTGTTACGATTTAAACCAGATCTTTAAGGGACCATCTTTGTCTCTTGACCTCTACCCTTAAACCAAATGAGTTCATATCCATTGCATTGTATGATCCACGGTTCTCACTTAATCAATGTTAAAGGGAATGTGCTGAGGTGATTGCTTGAATTGATTAAGGCAGAAGTTAGGTTGAGATGTGAAGGAGATGGCTAAAGTTTTAAAGTAGAGATCAGTCAACCTTGCATTCTAGAATTAGCAACCTGGACATTGAATTCACTTACTCTATATGCATGTTTTGGTTCTGAATCCCCACCTTCAAACCTCTTCTCCAGCTTAGTTTTATTTGTTTGCTTGAGGGCAAGCAAAAGCTAAGTTTGGGGGAGTTGATATCTCTGTATTTTACCTCTTTTTAGCATACATTTGCTATGCATTTAGCTTAGTATTCACTCTTATTTACTGTCATTTGTAGTCATTTTGCATCACTTTGCATACTTAGAGTATTCTACATTAGCATAGCATGCATTCTTGCATTTTGGAGTTGTATCTGGTACATTCAGGTACTAAGGAGCAGTGCCAGAGCAGTGTACTCGAGCAGTGCAAGAGCAGTGCCAGAGCAGTTCCAGAGTAGTGTACTCGAGCAGTGTACTCGAGCAGAGCCAGAGCAGTGTACTCGAGCAGATTTCTGAAGAGAAGACCAAGACATACTCGACCAACCTACTCGAACAGGCTACTCGAACTGGACCTGAGAGACTTACCCGAGCAAGATGCAACCTTTGAAGAATGGACTACTCGACCAAGCCACTCGAGTACCAGCTCGAGTAGACCCTAAACCGACTTTCTATTTTGTCGTTTTGTGTACTAGGGTTTTCTACTTTTGCTATAAATAGACCTCTTAGGGCTTTGCCCAAAGGATCTCGTTTTTATCCTTTGAACAATATTTCTGCAAACTTTTGTAATCCAAATTACTTTTGATCCTTTGAGTTTTTGCAATTATTTCCTTCTGCAAAGTTGTTTATCTTGCTTTGATCTATAACATATGATGTTTTTAGCGATTTCTGGGTTTGTGCAAATTTCTGGGTTTGTGTTCTTGAGTATGTCTGAGTAGTGGATTAGGGTTCTTGAGGATGGGATAGATTAGGTGTGGAATCCTTAGTTTATTTAGGTGGTTAAGTGTAGAATTGCTTTAATCCCTTCTGGATTAGTAGTACTTAGTGCTTATTCCTTTCTGATCAACTGGGATTTGAACCCAGACATTTCCACACCCACCAGGTGTTCGATGAAATGTCTGAACCAACTACTCCAGAGATTTACATACTCTAGCCCAAGAGATTGGATGTTTAGAATGTTTATTGATTATATTAGATTGAATCTTATTGCCTGCTTTGCTAGATTTTGCTAATGATGATTAGGTCTGGAACTGGTATTGCTTGAGGATCTCTGTCACGAGAGTGGATTGATCTGTAGTTGAATCTATTGTCTAGGGATAGCCTGTTTGGATTGTTAACCACCTAAGTAGATTAAGGAGACTGCTATAATCGATTACCCTATCCTCAGGACGTTTTATCTCATTTGATTTACTTGTCTCTTTACCTGTTGCTTACCTGTTGCTTATTGCTGCTTAGTATTGATAGTTCTTTCTCTTTATGCTTGATCACTCCTGTTCTGTAGTTTTATCGTTTATGCATGATCGCTTAGGATTGTTAGATAACAAAACAATATCCTGCCTGGCTTGACTTAGTATTCTCTGATCACATCTTGATTGATAGTAAGAGCACCTGATTGGATTGATAACCCCTTTATACTGCAATGACATGAAAGTATATTAGGGTAATTGATAGTAAAATCCTAGTATCAGTATTCGAATCTATTGTCTAGGGATAGCTTGATTGAGTTTATTAACCACCTAGGTAGACTAAGGAGACTGCCATAATCAATTACCCCATTCCTCAGGACCTTTTATCTCTATTGATTGTTTAAATCTCGTTTCTGTTAGCTTTTGTGACCATCTCGACCTGTTAGGCTTAGAGCGTTTCTCTGCATTGTTAGGTTGTTAGTTTCTTTTCCAAAGCTTTTGCATGATAGTTTCTGGTCTTTAGTTTACTTCTTGTTCTTGTTTACTTGCTGTTTAGTTCTCTTTTTATGCTTTTAAATTCGGTATTTGCATGTTAAATTGGTTGCTTAGGATCAATAGAAACACACAAAACCCTTTCATAATTGGCTTGACTTATTTGCTTTCTGTTTCATATCTTGAATGCTTGCAGTCACACTGAGATTGGATTGATAAACCTGATATACTACAATGGCATGTGTATTAGGGATTGATACCTGTTAGATAGACAAAATCCTATTATCACCGGCACCGGATCCCACAAGCTAAAGTAGTGTTTCTTTGTTTAGAAGCTCCAAAACTGAAAACTCATAGGACTTTGGCCACACCCACGAAGCTTTGAGAAGCAATAAAAAGCTTGGTTAGCCTTTTTAGAGTCAAATATAACTAGATCTCGTGTGTATGATTTGGTATAAGAACTAGAACCGCCATCGGATCCCACTAATATGATCTTGGTCAAAGATCTATGTCCCTTGAATACACTTCGTGAGGTTGGATGAAAACAGTTTGCGGATTGACTGTTTTAGAGAGGTGGAGATCGAGTAGGTGATCTGGTGGACGTGTTCGAGTGATCTGGTGAGTGTACTCGAGTGGTTTGGTGAGTGTACTCGAGTAGGTCTGTTCGAGTGGATCTGGTGGAGTGAAACGAGTGAGATCGAGTGGTGAAGAAGATGAGGGGTCGAATAGAACTTCCAAAGGCTGCGGGATTCCTTTGAACTTCCAGGCTTGATTCTGCTTGGATATGACACACCAAGAGTGATAGTAGGATTTTAACTAAGATCAATTATCCTTAAATCACTATCATGTCATTGTAGTATTTAAGGTGTCAATCCAAATGGGTGTGATGCTAGCAATCAAGATGCAATCAGATTTTACAGAGTCAAGCCAAGCAATAACAGGTTTTGATGTTGTTAACAATCCTAAGTGATCATGCAAAAACAGAAATTATAACAGAAATAGCTAATATACTCGACCAACACAGCCTGATGGCAAGCACTGGGTGTGGTCGAGTATCAGGTCGAGTAACAGCAGAAACTGCAATAAAACTACTCTACCACACAGTCCGTTTGCCAGACACTGGATGTGGTCGAGTAAGAGGTCGAGTACCAAATGGAAACTGCAATAAAACTACTCTACCACACAGTTCGTTTCCAAACCACTGTGTGTGGTCGAGTACTTCAAGTGAATTAAGCCAAAAACGAAAATTAAGAACCAAGTGACAAGATCAAGCAATCAAAAGCGATGTAAACAAAGAAATCAATTAGAAGAGAAATTCCCGAGGATGGGGTGATCGAGTAGTGAAGTCTCCTTAATCTAACAGGTGGTTAACATGCTCAACAAACTATCCCTAGACAACAAGTTCAATAGCCAAATCAAAGTGCTACCGCAACAGAGATCCTCAAGCAAAGCTAGTCCCAGACTCAATCACCATTGACGAGAGCTAACCTAACAGGCATTACGAAACAACAAGTCTAAGCCAAAACGCTCCCTGTAACCAATACCTTGGTACAGAGCCACGAATCTCTGGAATTAGTAGTTCAGACATTTCGTCGAACACCTTTTGGGTGCGGAAATGTCTGGGCTCAGATTCCAGTTGATCAGAAAGCAATCAGCATTAAGAACAACTAATCCAGAAGGGATCTACCAATCAAACTCAACCACCTAGCAGATCAAGGATTCTAAACTACTCTAACCCATCCTCAAGAACCCTAATCACTACTCAAAACTCATGAACATGAACATAAACCCAGAAATGCATAAAAACTTCATACTAGCAAGATCTCAACAAGATGAACAACTTTGTAGAAGAAATCAAAAGCAAATACTCAATAGATTAAGAGAAATCTGGATTACAAAGATGAAGAAAGCACTAATTGTTCTGCAGAAAATAACTTAGACAGAATAAAACTTCGTCTGAAAATTATGAGAAACAACCTATTTATAGCAAATACTAGGAAACCCTAAATCACAAAACGACAAAGTATTAAGGCGGTTTACGGAGACATTCGGCTTCGTGCAATCGAGTGAAGAGGTCGAGCAAAGCTGGCTCCTTTGCGGTTTCTTGATCTGGTCGTGATGCGATCGAGTGACTAGGTCGAGTATGCACTCGAGTCCCGCTTCATCTTCTTCTCTTCCTTATGCTCAGTGTCTGGTTGAGTTGGGATCTGAGAAGCCTCTGAAGCGTGCAGTCGAGTGCTTGGTCGAGTAAGTTGGTGGAGGATACTCGACTGCGTGCTCGAGTCGTGATCTGGAGTCGTGGTCTACTTGGTGAAGGAGCTGGTACTCGACCACGAGATCGAGTGGTAGGTCGAGTTGGTGAAGGAGAGGGTACTCGACTTGGTGATCGACTTGGTGATCGACTTGGTGCTCGACTTGGTGGTGGTCGAGTGCATTTGGAAGGTCATGATGATGGTGCTCGACCTCGTGGTCGAGCATACTGATGGGTTCTGGTCCACTTCTTCCCATTTGCTCACCAACAGCTCCAAATCACCTGAAAACAACTCAAATATGCAACATGGATGCAAAACTATCCTAATCATGCAAAGTGATGACAAATGATGGAGAATGGTATGAAACAATGACGATATGATGATAAAGTGATGCTAAATGGATGCTCAAAACAAGTAAAATATAGACATATCAACTCCCCCAAACTTAGTCTTTGCTTGCCCTCAAGCAAACAATTAAGAACAAGCTGGAGGAGAGGTGTGAAAGCGGGGACTCAGAACCAAAGCATGCATACAAAGCAAATGGACTCAATGTCCAAGTTAGTAATTGTGGAATGCTTAGAGACCAAACTCTACTTAAAAACTTTAGCCATATTCATCACAAGACAACCTAACATTTGTTCCAATCTACACACACCTTCAGATCATCAATTCCCTTTAACATTGATTAAGCTCAAACCATGAATCAAGCAAAACATTGTTGAAGAACTCATTTGGTTTAAAGGACAAGGCTGAGAAACAAAGATGGTTCCTCTGTAAATGGTTTCAGACTTTTGCACAGTAACAGGGAACTCTCATGAATGGACAGAGCTTTAGCAGAATGCTAAAGGTTAGAACCAACCTACGCATACAAGAACAGACCCCATCTACCCAAATAACCATAAGTATATCAAACTCCATAGATGGTCCTATCTCTAAACCCCAGAAATGATCCTAATTCTACCCTTTGCACTCAAGGCATGTTTCGATAATCTCTTGGATCAACCCATTCTTTCTTTTTGGTTTTGTTCTAAGGAGAGGTTTTCTTTTAGACTTTCTAGTGGATTGGGACTTTCTTTAACAACTAGGGCTCTTCTTCTCATCTCATGACTTAAGACAACTCTAGGCTTTTGCCTTTCTTTTTACTTTGCACAGAGCCTAACTTCTTTTATTTTCAAACTTCCCAAATCCTTTACTAGACTAACAAGATATTCTTTTCTGCTTCACTTCCATCTCCTAAGAACAATAACACTTGTCTTTCTTTCTCATTTTTATTCCAAACACATTCCCAAACCCAAAGTAAAACTCCCACCTAGTCCTATCTAGCCCAAAAAGCGTGGACTAGAACTACATGGGATACCATTCTTGTCGGTTCATACCTAACACTTTCTACCAAGCTCAATCCGGAAATAGGCCTCACACACACACAAATTTATTCAGGGCTTGAAAGAAAGGTTAGGTTCAGGGTGGGGGAAACTGTTCCAATGATGGGAATCAGCTACTTGGATTAGCAAGAGTGGTAGAAGGTGAAAGAAAATCCAAGTATGTGTATTGGTAACCACAAGTTCAACAACAATGCAAAGATATGATAATTATAAGTCAAGTTCAGGTTCTAATAGATAGGGAAAAGAATCACATCAAGCATGCTTCAATTAAAACAAGAGAGTCAAGTTGTGAATTCCAAATATGGTGCAGTCTTAATTCAAGTTCTATCACAAGCATTAAACAACTAACAACGAGGGCATTGAATTCATTCAGTAAATGAGCAAGCTTACAAGGTTATCTCATCATCATCCCCTATGCATATGCAACAATCCTATATGACACATTCTAGACTCAATCCTAAAATGACAATGCAGCTACATGAACACTCTGTTTTTGTGAAATCTTTTTCAGAAATTTTTCAAATTTTTAGGGTTTTTTTCAATAACATAGATGAATGTAGACAATATGTACAATGCAAGAAAAATTTGAAAACAAGAACAAAGCAAACACATCAGATACTTCCTGAGCCCTCCCCCAAACCTAAATCACACAGTCCTCTGTGTGACCAAATTTGGAAGAGAGTACTCAGGACAAACAAATAAATTAAAGAAAGAAAACATGAGATGGTATAAACAATGGGGAAGTGGAGTTGTTACCTCAACTGAAAAAGGAGTTGATGTGCTCATCAATGCCTGCTTGTGTGTACTGCCAGGCCATTGAGGAGTCTTACGGTTGTGCTTCTGCTCCTTCTCCTTCTTGATACTGGACCATGTCATCTCATTACCATATGGCTTCTGTTGGTCGAGTATGATCTTGATTTTGAAAAATTTGGATCAAAAATCACATCATACTCGACTGTAACTCTTCATCAGCATGTGGCCTCGCGTGATAGAGTGACATGTTGAAACTTCAAAAATCTTGAAACTGAGACACATTTCATACTTGATCGCACAGCTACACTTGCTCTTTGCAGGATGTGGTCGAGTGTTCTGTTGCACACTCAGAGCCAGAATCCACTTCACTCAGCTCATGACACTTATCTCCTGAAAACATTACTAAAACGCATTAAAAATAACAAGGAAAATAGAAAATATGTACAGGGATAGACATGGGACTTCCTCCCAAGTGAGCTTGTTTTAAGTCTCTAAGCTTGACTTCTCACACTCGTTAGGCTTAAGGTGGTTTGCAGAGGGGAAATGAGGTCTCCTCTCCTTCTTCAGCAGATGTATCATCTAACTCAACATGCTCTCTTGATAGGTCTGCAATTGGATACTCAGTGGCCATATCCTTGAAGAAATCTTCTTTTTGATCGAGAGGATGGTCTTCTTCTCTAGACCATTTCAATGTGAATTCACATCCCGCTTTGCTGACCAGAGTAGTGGCTCCATCATTTTGGACGTCCTTGGTGTTGAGTGGCACTAGGTTGGCTTTTCCATGGAGCTCCTTGATTTGATCCTTCAGCTCTCTCACAGTGTCTGTTAACTCCCTTATGGCTTTGTCTTGCCATTTTGACCTCTCCTTTAGCTCTAACCAATCATCAGATGCCAGAGTGCTTGCTTTGAGCTGTTGTTCGAGTTGTTCGGTCGAGCATGAGCTCTCAGGGCAAGTTGGAGTCTTCTTCGAATTGTTGGTGGAATCAGTTGGTCGAGCATGTGTTGAACTTACTTCATTTCCTCCCATAAACTTTGTTTCGGACCCCATCAGACCCTTGTAGACCTCTGAACCAACTGCTACCTTGTGTGAGTCTAATGACTTCTCAGAACTCAAAGTTTCACTAGGGAGATACCCAGCTTTACCACTCTTGGTCAAAACAGTTTTTAAGTAATTTTCTTCAGCAAGTTCCTCTAGCAGTTCATCAGCTAGCCGATCCATTTCCTCAAGTAAGAAGGTCTGTCCTCCTATTGTCGGCTTCTTCATACCATCATTGATGTCAAACTTCATTTTAAAATCTTTCCCCAGATTAAGATCAATCTTCCCTTGCTTAACATCTATGATTGCTCCAGCTGTAGCCAAGAAGGGCCTTCCTAAGATCAAGGGATCTTTTGGTTCTTCATCCATGTCTAGCACTACGAAGTCTGTAGGCACCTCTACATTTCCAATCTTGATAGGCAAATCTTCTAATAACCCATGAGGTAGTCTAATAGACCTATCAGCCAAGATCAAGGAGATATTGCAGTATTTATACTTGTTGAAACCCAACCTCTTAGCTACTGAGAGTGGCATGAGACTTACTGATGCTCCTAGGTCACAAAGACATTTATTGAAAGTCAATGAACCTAGGGAGCATGGTAGAGTAAATGAACCAGGGTCTCCTTGCTTTTCTGGGACAACCTTCTTCTGTATGATGGCACTGCACTCATGGCTCACAACTGTTGTTCTCTGAACCTCTTGAATTCTCTCCCTGATCAATTCTTTCAGAAACTTGTGGGAATCCGGAATAAGCGTGAGAGCATCAACAAGAGGTATCCTGGTTTCAACGTTTTTGATGTTCTCTGCAAACATAGCTCTGTACTTATCTGCCAACGCTTTCTTTTGTCTACCAGGAAATGGAAGTGGGGGCTTGTAAGGAGGAGGAACAAAAACCTTCTCCTTGTTCTTAGCAGCAACTGGTTTTTCAGCAGGTATAGCCGCTACTCGAGTTGTTGATCGAGTATGTCCATCGAGTACTTCAGCTGGTTTGTCAACTTGATCTTTATGGAGACTAAAATCCTCCCCATCTTGGACTTGATACTGGTCGTCATCAACTAGGAAGTGCACATGCTTCTGCTGGCCAAGGAGAATCCTATCCAGTTTCTCATTAAGAGCTTTCATCTCTTTCCTGTGTTTATCATCCGAGTCAGCTGTTCCTCTGATGGTCCTGTCGTAGTCCTCGTTGTAATTTCCATCTGACTGAGCTAAGTTCTCAACTAATTCCCAGCCTTCAGCAACATCCTTGTTCTGGAAATTCCCATTGCTCGCAGTATCAAGGAGCATTCTGATCCGCGGAAGAGCACCTCTGTAGAGTGTGCTGAGCAGTGAGGCTTTACTGAAGCCATGATGAGGACATTGGTTGGTGTAACTTTTGAAGCGCTCCCAGGCCTCACAGAAGCTTTCTCCATTCTTGTGGGCAAAACCAGAGATCTCATTCCTGAGCCGTGCAGTCCTTGCGTTGGAGAAGAATTTTGTAAGAAAGGCCTTCTTGCAGTCATCCCAAGATGTGATGGATCCAGGTGGAAGATTCTTTTCCCAGATGTGTGCTTTGTCACCCAAGGAGAATGGGAACAACCGGAGCCTGAATCCATCTTCACTGACTCCATTGATTTTTGTTAGGCTGCAGAGCCTATCAAATTCGTCTAAGTGGTCGAGTGGGTTTTCCATAGGCAGACCATGGAACTTGTTTCCCTGAATCATCGAGATGAGACCACTTTTAATCTCGAAGTTGTTGTTTTGGACAGCAGGAGGCACAATCCCTTGCCTCTGATGGTGGTTTCTTGGTGCATCTCCAGCACCAATGTTTGCAGGCAGATTGTTGACATCTTGTTCATCAGCCATTCTGAAAGGATGGTTGTGTTCAAGGTCTGTAGTGTCTCTCCTTTCCCTTAGTTCTCTGTCAATACGGTCAATGTTATCGTTGAAAAGGAGGTTCTGGTTGCCTTTTGATCGAGTTTGCATACAGCAGGGTTGTACCTGGATCAAGAAGACAACAAGAAAAACACAAAGTTAGTAACCTAAGTGAAAATTGAAATAGAACTTGATCTAAGCAAGTCTGAAATCTCGAATGTAACAAACAAATACCCAATTGGCAACGGCGCCAAATTGATAGTAGGATTTTAACTAAGATCAATTATCCTTAAATCACTATCATGTCATTGTAGTATTTAAGGTGTCAATCCAAATGGGTGTGATGCTAGCAATCAAGATGCAATCAGATTTTACAGAGTCAAGCCAAGCAATAACAGGTTTTGATGTTGTTAACAATCCTAAGTGATCATGCAAAAACAGAAATTATAACAGAAATAGCTAATATACTCGACCAACACAGCCTGATGGCAAGCACTGGGTGTGGTCGAGTATCAGGTCGAGTAACAGCAGAAACTGCAATAAAACTACTCTACCACACAGTCCGTTTGCCAGACACTGGATGTGGTCGAGTAAGAGGTCGAGTACCAAATGGAAACTGCAATAAAACTACTCTACCACACAGTTCGTTTCCAAACCACTGTGTGTGGTCGAGTACTTCAAGTGAATTAAGCCAAAAACGAAAATTAAGAACCAAGTGACAAGATCAAGCAATCAAAAGCGATGTAAACAAAGAAATCAATTGGAAGAGAAATTCCCGAGGATGGGGTGATCGAGTAGTGAAGTCCCCTTAATCTAACAGGTGGTTAACATGCTCAACAAACTATCCCTAGACAACAAGTTCAATAGCCAAATCAAAGTGCTACCGCAACAGAGATCCTGAAGCAAAGCTAGTCCCAGACTCAATCACCATTGACGAGAGCTAACCTAACAGGCATTACGAAACAACAAGTCTAAGCCAAAACGCTCCCTGTAACCAATACCTTGGTACAGAGCCACGAATCTCTGGAATTAGTGGTTCAGACATTTCGTCGAACACCTTTTGGGTGCGGAAATGTCTGGGCTCAGATTCCAGTTGATCAGAAAGCAATCAGCATTAAGAACAACTAATCCAGAAGGGATCTACCTATCAAACTCAACCACCTAGCAGATCAAGGATTCTAAACTACTCTAACCCATCCTCAAGAACCCTAATCACTACTCAAAACTCATGAACATGAACATAAACCCAGAAATTTATAAAAACTTCATACTAGCAAGATCTCAACAAGATGAATAACTTTGTAGAAGAAATCAAAAGCAAATACTCAATAGATTAAGAGAAATCTGGATTACAAAGATGAAGAAAGCACTAATTGTTCTGCAGAAAATAACTTAGACAGAATAAAACTTCGTCTGAAAATTATGAGAAACAACCTATTTATAGCAAATACTAGGAAACCCTAAATCACAAAACGACAAAGTATTAAGGCGGTTTACGGAGACATTCGGCTTCGTGCAATCGAGTGAAGAGGTCGAGCAAAGCTGGCTCCTTTGCGGTTTCTTGATCTGGTCGTGATGCGATCGAGTGACTAGGTCGAGTATGCACTCGAGTCCCGCTTCATCTTCTTCTCTTCCTTATGCTCAGTGTCTGGTTGAGTTGGGATCTGAGAAGCCTCTGAAGCGTGCAGTCGAGTGCTTGGTCGAGTAAGTTGGTGGAGGATACTCGACTGCGTGCTCGAGTCGTGATCTGGAGTCGTGGTCTACTTGGTGAAGGAGCTGGTACTCGACCACGAGATCGAGTGGTAGGTCGAGTTGGTGAAGGAGAGGGTACTCGACTTGGTGATCGACTTGGTGATCGACTTGGTGATCGACTTGGTGCTCGACTTGGTGGTGGTCGAGTGCATTTGGAAGGTCATGATGATGGTGCTCGACCTCGTGGTCGAGCATACTGATGGGTTCTGGTCCACTTCTTCCAATTTGCTCACCAACAGCTCCAAATCACCTGAAAACAACTCAAATATGCAACATGGATGCAAAACTATCCTAATCATGCAAAGTGATGACAAATGATGGAGAATGGTATGAAACAATGACGATATGATGATTAAGTGATGCTAAATGGATGCTCAAAACAAGTAAAATATAGACATATCAAAGAGCAGTTTCAAGATGAGATCGTGATATTACACACACAAACTCAAGATCAAACGAATTCAGAAAGAGTTTTTGATAAGAAAAAGTTTGATGTCGTTTACAATGGAGGAGAACCGAATATAAAGAAGAAGAAGAGAGTCTAGGAAGTTGAAGAGTTCACCTAGGGAAAGAAAAACGAAATAAACACACAAGACTAAGTTTAAAATCGAAATGGGCTCCTCCATGCAGATGGGCTCTGAGACAGCAATGGGCTTGAGTAAAAGAGTGTGTGGGCTTGCCTCATTAAAAACCTCTCTTGGAAAACCCATTGGGACAAAACCAAGAGGAGGGAAAAAGAGTGCAAGTCACACACCTCCATTGCTGTCGCTTAAACGGCTTGAATCACAACCAGTGTGGTTGGACAAGCTTCTGGTTTAAGGCTGCCATCAATGTGTTGTAGAAGTGTGTTGATAGCTTGATTCAACTGCTTAGTCCTTGATCTCGTCATTGGTCCAGTAGCAACTTGCAATGCAACGTCCTCTTTAGCTCCAAGAACTTCATCTCCATGCTCCTTATCTCCATGCTCGATCAAGTGTTCCTCTGGTGCAATGTCCTGCTCGATCACGTCTCCTGCTTGGTGGTCGAGTATGTCCTCTGGTACATGCTAATCCTTAGCTCCATGATCCAAGCTTTCCAGTATCACATCATCCTCTCCCAGTTGAAAAGGATTTGACCTCAAATCTGTATTATCTGTAATAAAAGGAATAAGGTCAGCAACGTTGAAGCTATTACTCACGTTGTACTTACCTTGCAAATCCAGCGAGTAGGCATTGTTGTTGATCCTCTTGAGCACTTTAAAAGGTCCGTCTATTCTTGGCATAAGCTTAGACTTTCTCTCCTTAGGAAAACGTTCTTTTCGGAGATGAATCCAAACCAAGTCTCCTTCGTTGAAAATGAGTTCCTTTCTGCTCTTGTTGGCTTGCTTAGTATACTGCTTCGTCTTTTCTTCAATATTCTTCTTTGTCTGCTCGTGTATCTGTTGAACTAATTCTGCCTTCTTCTTTCCATCCAGACTAACTCTTTCATTCAAAGGTAAAGGCATCAAATCCAAAGGAGTAGTGGGATTGAACCCATAAACAATTTGAAAAGGTGAAAATTTAGAGGCAGAATGCATATAATGATTATATGCAAACTCAACATGAGGTAAACAGTCCTCCCAAGTCTTTAGATTCTTTTTAATCAATGCACGCAGGAGTGTAGACAATGTCCTATTAACTACCTCAGTCTGGCCATCAGTTTGCGGGTGACAAGTAGTAGAGAACAACAACTTAGTTCCTAGCTTAGACCAAAGCGTTTTCCAGAAATAACTAAGAAACTTAGTGTCTCTATCAGATACTATGGTCTTAGGCATGCCATGTAGACGAACTATTTCTTTAAAGAACAGGTTGGCTATATGCATTGCATCATTAGTTTTATGACATGGAACGAAATGTGCCATCTTAGAAAATCTATCCACAACCACAAAAATCGAATCCTTACCTGTCCTAGTCCTTGGCAAACCTACTACAAAGTCCATAGAAATATCATTCCAAGGATGCGAAGGAATAGGAAGAGGAGTATACAAACCGTGGGGTTGTGACTTAGCCTTAGCTTGTTTACATGTCGGGCACCTTTCACACATTCTTTCCACATCTCTTTTCATGTGCGGCCAGTGAAAGTGATCTTGCATGACTTTAAGAGTTTTTGAGACTCCAAAGTGTCCCATTAAACCTCCACCGTGTGCTTCCCTTACAAACAGCTCTCTCAAAGAAGAATTAGGAATACACAAACGGTTATCATAAAACAAGAACCCGTCATGTCTATAATACTTTCCAAATGCAAATTTCTCACAAGATGAATATATCTTTTCAAAATCAGAATCATTTGCATAAAGAGATTTTATATGCTCAAACCCGAGTAACTTAGCATCAAGAGATGAGAGAAGAACATACCTCCTTGACAATGCATCAGCAACTACATTGTCCTTACCTTTTTTGTATTTGATGACATAGGGGAAGGTCTCAATGAATTCAACCCACCTTGCATGCCGCTTGTTGAGCTTCTGTTGTCCTTTAAGATGCTTTAAGGACTCATGATCTGTGTGAATGACAAACTCCTTAGGCCAGAGATAATGCTGCCATGTCTGTAGTGCTCTCACCAAAGCGTAAAGCTCCTTGTCATAAGTAGGATAATTGAGAGTAGCTCCTCCTAGCTTTTCACTGAAATAAGCTATTGGCTTCTTATCCTGCATTAAGACAGCACCAATTCCTACCCCGGAGGCATCACATTCAATCTCAAAAGTTTTAATAAAATCAGGGAGAGATAAGACAGGGGCATTAGTAAGCTTCTCTTTCAAAGCTTGGAAAGCATCCTCTTGAGCCCGTTCCCACTTGAATCCAACATTCTTCTTGATAACTTCAGTGAGAGGAGCTGCTAGAGTGCTAAAATCCTTTACAAACCGCCTATAGAAGCCAGCAAGTCCATGGAAGCTTCTCACTTCTCCTACAGATTTTGGGCTGGGCCATTCACGGATTGCCTTAACCTTTTCTTCGTCGACTTTTACTCCATCTGTACTCACAACAAAACCTAAGAAGACAAGGTTATCTGTTCCAAAAGTATATTTCTTAAGGTTGGCATAAAGCTTTTCCTTCCTAAGGACTTCTAGAACCATTTTCAGATGATCTACATGCTCTTCTAGACTCTTGCTGTAGACTAGGATATCATCAAAGTACACTACAACGAAATGTCCTATATAAGCTCTAAGAACATGATTCATCAGCCTCATGAATGTACTAGGTGCATTTGTCAGCCCGAATGGCATCACTAACCATTCATACAACCCTTGCTTAGTCTTAAATGCAGTTTTCCACTCATCGCCTTCTTTCATCCTAATTTGATGATATCCGCTTTTCAAATCTACTTTAGAAAAGATGCTAGAACCATGCAATTCGTCTAACATGTCATCTAATCTAGGTATAGGATGGCGATACTTCACTGTTATATTGTTGATGGCTCTGCAGTCAACACACATTCTCCAGCTTCCATCCTTCTTAGGTACAAGCAATACAGGTACAGCACAGGGACTCATACTCTCACGAATATGACCTCTCTCCATTAGCTCGGTTACTTGTTTTTCTAGCTCCTTGGTCTCCACAGGATTAGTTCTGTATGCTGGTCTGTTTGGCAAGGACGCTCCTGGAACTAAGTCTATTTGGTGCTCAATGCCTCTGATGGGTGGTAAACCTTGAGGATTCTCCTCTGGGAACACATCAGTATAATCCTGCAATAGAAACTTAATTTTGCTAGGAATGGCCTGCTCAGGATTAGTTATGCTCACGAGAGTCTCTTTAAAAACAAAGAGTAATTTAGATGAATGTAAATCACTTCCCTTTTGCTTACTCTCGGTTATCATGAGGTTAGGTGATTTTTCTTTCTGTTTCCTCCTCATTTTCATGCTCAACTGGTCAAGATTTACCTCATGCGGAGTCATTGGAGCCAGTATGGTTTTTCTGCCCTTGAACTCAAAGATTTGACGATTGGTGAAACCGTCATGCATTACTCTTCGGTCTGACTGCCATGGTCTTCCCAATAGAATGTGACTAGCGTCCATAGGTAGTATGTCACACAAAATTTCGTCCTCATACTTTCCAATAGACAATGGTACCTTCACTTGTCTGCTCACGCTCATTTCTCCATCCTCATTCAACCACTGCAGTTTGTATGGCTTCGGATGCTTCAGGACCTTTAAACCAAGTTTTTCCACCATGGTCTCACTGGCAACGTTGGTGCAGCTTCCTTCATCTATGATTAAACTACAGACCTTGTCATTGACAATACATCTTGAGTGAAACAGATTTTCTCTTTGCTCTTGCTCGTCTGTCTTAGCAATAACACTCAAAGTCTTCATGGCAACCAGCAGCTCTCCTTTAGATGGCGCTTCACAGTCTTCTGTATTGAACCAAGTGAAGAGAAAGGTCTCCATAAGATAGCCGTGCAAAGCTCGGGTCACTTCAAGGTATCAAGGTCGGAAGTGCAAAATTGGTGTAAAGTCACCGAGACACCGAAGTGCAAAATTGGTGTAAATTCATAAGACGAGTCAAGGCCGAAGATCTCAAGACAAGGCCGAAGACGAGACACCAATGTGCAAAATTGGTGTCAAAGTTATCAAGACCCAATGTGCAAAATTAGTGTCAAAGTTATCATGACCTAATGTGCATAATTGGTGTCAAAAGTATCAAGACCGAGGATGCAAAATGGAGTCAACTCATGAATACAAGAATGTGCAAAACTCGTGTCACCTAGTGAAGATAATAATGTGCAAGATTGGTGTCACGTAAGAGAAGCCCATGAGAGACCTTCTAGAAGACCTAAGAAGCACAAAGTCTCTCATGGAGCCGTTGGAGACAAAGGAAGGAGACTCAAATTCAAACTTGGTCTTGGTCAAAGTTGGAGCCAATTGCACTAGAAGACAAAAATGGACCACAAGCCTTCTAGATGCTAATTTGAATTCAATGGTGGAGATTAATACTTAGAAGTGTATGGCTAGGATTAAAAGGGTCTATGAGACACCTTAACCTAGTTCTTCTCCTATATAAAGCCTTGTAATCTCATTGTAAAGGTTAACACATCAATAAGAAAAGACAAGTCTTGATACAAAACGTTTTAGCTTAATCTACTTTACTTGTGTTTAACTTAATGTTAACAATGTAGAGAGTTAAAGTTAAACCGTTTAGGTCTGCCTTAGGGCAGCCCATTTCTTGTTAATCTTCCTCTTAAATACATCTTAAACTCTTCTTTATCTCTTATTTATGTTGTTTACTCTAGCTAAATGATTCATAGATTCGTTTCTCTCTAAGTACACAAACCTTTAGTGTTGTGTTACTTCTCACGGATCTAGCTTCATACTAGAGATAGTTGTCTTGCTAGAATCGATTCTATCCATAGAGTTTCGGTTCTACCAAGCTATATTGGTGTGGATTCCATCACAAGTTGATGGTCTCTTCTTCTTGAGAATGAGTTCCCTTTGTGTGGATAAAAGGAGATCCAATCACCAAGTGATTGTTTACTCTTTCCTATGAGCTTGATATTCCTCATTTGATATTCTCTTTGATATTCCTTATGGCAAAACTTAATCTTTTCTTCTTTATCTCTTGTTTAAGGGTGAAGGAGACCATAAGAGCCTCAAAGAGACCAATGAGAGCCTCAAGGAAGTAAAAGTTGACAAGGAAAGGATTCAAAACAAGTCATGAAGGACTAAGAAAGTGAAGAGTAGAGCCGGTTATATTTGAAGTCCATTTAGACGATCCAACCAAGTCAAAACTCAAGACAACACGAAGAAGAAATCTGGCCAGCGAACTCAAGTGGTTGTTAGAGAGGAAGTGACATTGGTGGACGATCAAATGAGAGAAGAAATCTGGTGGGAATGTTGAATCAAGCTCACGCATTCAAGTGACAAAGTCATGGAGCTCAAGATTGAATGTGCACAAGACTTCAAAGTCATTGATGTACAAGGTTTCAAGGCTCGAAAATGGTTAAAACCAAAATGGTTTAACATGTTCTAAGAAGCGATCTAGAGATCTCAAGAAGAGAGCTCAAACCGCAACAAAAGTCAAGTAGCAGTTTGGAGTAGCCATGGAGTCCACGAAGTAGACAACATGATTGGTACTCGTTGGAAGTATCATGGCGTCTTGGAGTTAGACCTTGAAGAACCCGGAGTAGAAAATAATGGCTACCCGTGTTGAAGAAAGGGAGTGGCTTCAATTCTCATGCCCATTCTGGTTACTAAATCCCACATACTTTCAACCTCAACTCAAGAAAACAAAGCTAAGAACTTTGTCCATTGGCACTCTTGAGTCCATACTCTTTATACTCTTTATTCTCTTATTCTTGGTAACATACACTTTCATTTTTGTCTCTTATTCTCAGGCTTATGCCTTCCATCTCTTCTTGAGAGAATTCCAAGAAGAAATGGCGACCATGATATGTCTATAATTTGCATGATTTAAGCATTCATTCTTCATCACTTTGTCATTGTTTCAGTCACATTTCATCTCATTAGTGGTCGTTTTAGTGTGTTTTGCATACTTAGGACGTTTTTGCATTAGGATTGCATGTGCATCGCATATTTGGTTGTTTTCAGGTACTTTGGATGCTTTTGGAGTTCAAACAGAGGAGAAACAGAACAGAAATTCAGAACGCTCAATCACTCCCTCAGCCAAAGCACTCGATCGCAACCTCGGAGCCCTGACAGAGCAAAGCACTCGATCGCAACCCCAGAAACTGTCATGAAGGGCAAAACCACTCGATCACACCCCGGAGCAATTTCAGAAGAAACCACTCGATCGCAAGATCGAGCAGAAGCTGTCATGAAGGACATATCACTCGATCACAACCCTGGAGAAGCCAGCAGCTTAGTTTCACTCGATCGCAAGCCCGTAGGGATCACCCACTCGATCACCACCTTGTCATCAGAAGCCCATCTACTCATTCCTCACTCAACCAGACAAGTTGAGCATACGGAAGAGAAGAGAAGCTGAAGAAACCACTCGATCACCACCTCACGTCATCTACTCGATCGCACCACTTGATCGCAGGGTCGCTAGACCATTCCATCTCGTCTTCACTACAGACCACTCAATCGCAAGACGGAGTTTCCGAAGCCCAGTTTGATCAGTTTCACTCGATCACAGGGAGGCCCATTTCAGCCCATCAGATGCTCGATCGCAGGGTCTCGATGTGAAGACCACTATCTCGAACTTTCCTTATTTGACTTTTTTTCGCTTATATAAGCAGCCTCTAAGGGTTTTCCCTAGGGCATCCAGTCTTTATTTTCAGTTTTTACCTAGACTTGTTTTCGTAGCCGCAGTGTGTTCTTCCTGCGACTTTTTATTTGCTTTCAAGTATTCTATAATTCAGTTTTCGTTTCAGTCTTTATCATTTTCTTGTTATCATGTTTTCAATCGTTTCATTGCTATTGTTTTTGAATATGTCTGAGTAGTGAATTGTATTTCTGAGGATGGGATAGAGTAGTCGTAGTTGTCTTAGTCGATTTAGATGGTTGAGTTTAGATTGTTTGAATCCCTTCTGGATTAGTTGCGCTTATTGCTTGTTCCTTTCTGATCAACTGGAAAATGAATCCAGACATTCCCGCACCCAAAAGGTGTTTGATGGAATGTCTGATCCACTAATTCCAGAGATACTCGTCTCTATCCCAAGGTATTGGCCGTTTAGAGCGGGTATTGGCTTTAACAAGTTGATTTGGTATTGCCTGCTTAGTTAGAGATCGTTAATGGTGATTAGGTCTGTGTCTAGCTCTGCTTGAGAATTTCTATCACGGTGGTGAATTGATTTGCTTTTGAACTTGTTGTCAAGGGATAGCTTCTGTGAAGTTTTGTCAACCGTCTAAATAGATTAAGGAGACCACGCTATTCGATTACCCTGTCCTTAGGAATCTCTCATCCATTTGATTGCCTGCTATCTTACCTGCTTTGTTATTCAACTGCCTGCTATTGCTAGTTTGCATTTCGGTTTCATTTCATTTCTGTTATTTCGCAATAGGATTGTTAGAAAACAACAACTCTCTGCTTGGCTTGACTTAGCAAATTCTGATCATATCTCATCTGTTTGCATCACACTAGATTGGATTGACACCCTAAAATACTACAACGTCACGATAGTGTTTTAGGTTTAATTGAGTGTTTTAAAATCCTATTATCAATTTGGCGCCGTTGCCAGTTTAGTGTTTGTTTGCTATATTTGAGATCATTAGAATCGTTAAGATCAAGTTCGTTTTTGTTACACAAGATACTGACATTGTGTTTTTCTGTCTGTGTTTCAGGTACTCACAGCAACCAGCTTTACAGACTCATCTTTGATTGGTCTGCTAAAGCCTTGCTGTTACCTGTTATATGCATACACGGTCAAGAGGAAATCAGAATCTCCTTTTCAACGATAACATCGACCGTATCGCTCGCCAACTAAGAGAACAAACAGCAACAGACACAATGGCTGATATTGTAGATGACCAAGACCAACCCAACAACATTGGTGCTGGTGACTTCCCACACAATCACAACCAACGTCATGGAATTGTTCCTCCACCAGTCCAGAACAACAACTTTGAGATCAAGAGCGGTCTCATTGCAATGGTTCAGGGGAACAAGTTTCACGGCTTGCCAATGGAGGATCCGCTTGATCATCTTGACGAGTTTGAAAGGCTCTGTGGCCTTACCAAAATCAATGGAGTAAGTGAAGATGGTTTCAAGCTTCGCTTGTTTCCATTCTCACTTGGAGACAAAGCCCATCTGTGGGAAAAGACGCTACCCCGGGGTTCAATCACGACCTGGGATGACTGCAAAAAAGCTTTCTTGGCTAAATTCTTCTCCAACTCCAGAACAGCAAGACTCCGGAATGAGATATCCGGATTCACTCAGAAGAATGCTGAAACCTTCTGTGAAGCATGGGAGCGCTTCAAAGGTTATCAGACCAAATGCCCTCATCACGGCTTTGGAAAAGCTTCTCTTCTCAGCACACTCTACAGAGGCGTCCTTCCCAAGATAAGGATGCTGCTTGACACCGCTTCCAATGGGAACTTCCTCAACAAAGACGTTGGAGAAGGGTGGGAGCTCGTTGAAAACTTAGCTCAGTCGGATGCCAATTACAACGAGGAATATGACAGAAGCATCCGCACCAGTACTGACACTGATGACAAGCACCACAAAGAGATGAAAGCTCTCAATGACAAACTTGACAAGCTCCTGCAAGTGCAACAGACGCATGTTCACTTCGTCTCTGAAGATGAACAATTCCAAGTCCAAGAGGGGGAGAATGATCAGTCTGCTGAAATCAGTTACATTCAGAACCAAGGTGGCTACAACAAGGGTTACAACAACTACAGACCAAACCCGAATCTGTCATACAGAAGCACCAACGTTGCCAACCCTCAAGACCAAGTTTATCCTTCTCAACAACAGCAACAACAACCCAAACCGTTTGTTCCATACAACCAAGGTCAAGGGTTCGTTCCAAAGCAGCAGTTCCAGGGAGGATATCAACAACAGCAACCACCACCTGGTTTCCCATCACAGCAACATCAAGCACCTTCGCCTCCGGATTCTGATATAAAGAACATGGTCCAACAGATACTTCAAGGGCAAGCCAGAGGAGCGATGGAAATTGCAAAAAAGTTGGCTGAATTAAACAACAAAGTCGACCGCAATTTCAGTAACCTTAACAACAAGTTTGAATCATTGAGTACTAGACTACGCTATCTGGAAGCCAATCCTATTTCAACATCCATTTCCAACAACCCAGGCCAACTTCCAGGGAAAGCAATCCAGAACCCAAAGGAGTATGCCACTGCTCATGCTATCACTATCTGCCATGATCGAGAGCTGCCAACTCGACATGCCCTTAACTCAATCACTGAGGGCAGTGTGGTTCAAGAGGGGGAGGATTTTTGTCAAGATGACGTTATGGCTGACCAAACACTAGAGGAGCCCATACTCGACAAGCAGTCTACTCGCCCACCTGCTTCACCAGTCGCTCCCACTGTTGAAAAACCAACTGCTGCAAAGACCAAGGATACAGTCTTGGTGCCACCACCTTACAAACCCCCGCTTCCATTCCCTGGTCGATTCAAGAAAGTGCTTATTAAGAAGTATCAAGCCCTCCTGGAAAAACAACTGAAAGACCTCGAAGTAACGATGCCTCTAGTGGACTGTCTTGCACTAATACCAGATTCCCACAAGTATGTGAAGGATATGATCACGAAGAGAATCAGAGAAGTTCAAGGAAAGGTGGTTTTGAGTCATGAGTGCAGTGCAATCATCCAAACGAAGATTATTCCCAAGAAATTGGGAGATCCTGGTTCGTTTACCTTACCTTGCTCTCTAGGTCCTTTAGCCTTCAGTAACTGCCTCTGTGATCTAGGTGCTTCTATAAGTCTCATGCCTCTCTCTATGGCCAATAGACTGGGTTTCAGCAAGTACAAATCTTGCAACATCTCCTTGATCTTGGCAGATAGGTCTGTTAGACTACCTCATGGGTTATTAGAAGATTTGCCTATAAGGATTGGAAATGTTGAAGTGCCCACAGACTTCATAGTGCTAGAAATGGATGAAGAACCAAAAGATCCTTTAATCTTAGGAAGGCCCTTCTTAGCAACAGCCGGAGCAGTCATAGATGTTAAGAAAGGGAAGATTCATCTTAATCTTGGAAAAGATTTTAAGATAAAGTTGGACATCAATGATGCTATGAAGAAGCCGACAATAAAAGGACAAACCTTCATGGTTAAGGAAATGGATCGGCTAGCTGATGAACTGCTAGAGGAGCTTGCTGATGAAGATCGCCTTCAAACTGCTTTAACCAAGAGTGGTGAAGCTGGGTATCTCCCAAGTGAGACCTTTAGCTCTGAGAACTTATTAGACTCACGCAAGGCAACAACTGGATCAGATGTCATTGAGGGTTTGATTGCGTCAGAAAAAAATGGTATGGCAGCAATTGAGGCAAGCTCGCCCCATAACCGACCTGCTGACTTGACCGTCTACTCGAGTAATCCTTTAACTCGCCCACAGAGCTCATGCTCGACAAAACTGCTTAATCAGAAGCTAGAGTCTCACAATTTTGCATCAGACGATTGGTTAAAACTCATGGAGAGGTCTAAATGGCAGGACAAAGCCATAAGGGAGTTAACAGACACTGTGAGAAATCTAAAGGATCAAGTCAAAGTGCTCCATGGGAAAGCCAACCAAGGACCACTCAATATCAAGGACGTACCAAATGATGAAGCCATTGCTCTGGTTAGCAAAAAAAAAAATGAATTCACATTTGAATGGTCTATAGAAGAAGACTATCCGGATGATCAGAAAGAAGCTTACTTTAAAGAATCGGCCATTGAGTACTCAGTTGCAGACTTGTCAAGAGAGCATGCTGAGTTTGATGATCCATCTACTGAGGAAGAAGAGGAGGCCGCATTTCATCTCCACAAACCTCCCTAGGCCTAATAAGTGTGAGGAGTCAAGCTAGAGACTTAAAACAAGCTCACTTGGGAGGAAGTCCCATGACTATCCTTGTATATAGTTTTTATTTTCTTGTTGTTTTTGATTTGTGTTGGTAGTGTTTTTTAGTTCTCAAGAGGCGTAATTGTCAAGAGCAGTAACAGGAGAAATATGGTGAACACACTCGATCGCAACGTCGGGGTATCATTGATGCCTTGCGATCGAGTGCTTTGGTTTAGGGGAAGGCTACAGTTCGAAATTTTTATTGAACATACTCGATCACGAGATCGCATGAACGCCGTGCTCCACAACCTGCTGGGGTTGCAATTGAGCACGATGATGAGGAGATGGCGGAAGCGCAGCTAGGACCCGTCATGCCTACGGATTACACTCAAGCGGAGATGGATGACTACATCTCCAGGCAATTTTCCTGAGGTAACACACCAAAACACAATTGTAAATACCGTTTTTGTTTTTGTTTCTTGTGTTTATCTTGAATTCTTTCACAAATTTTTATTACACAAGGGACTGTGTAATTTAAGTTTGGGGGAGGGTTCAAGACGTATTTGACTTGTTTTTTGTGAATATCATTTGAGTCTGCATATCATCTAAAACATAGAAAAAACAAAAAAAAATTGAAAATTTCTGAAAATGTATTCCACAAAAACAGAGTGCTCATATAGCTGCATTGCATTTAGGATCGAGTCTAGAGTGTTTCATTTAGGATTGTTGCATATGCATAGGGGATTATGATGAAATAGCCTTGTAAGCATGTTGGTTCAGTAGATAGACTCAATGCCCTCGTTGCTAGTTGTCTGATGCATAGTCAATGAAATTGAAGTAAAACTGCACCATGTCTTGAATGCTCTACTCGATCACACTGTCATGATTTGATACCATTCCCTATCAATTTGAACCTGAATCTGATTTACAATTATCATGTCTTAGCATCAAATTTGAACTCATGGATACCATATACATACTTGGGTTTTCTTTCAACTTTTCACCATCCTTGCTAACCCAAGTAGCTGCTTCCATCATAGGAGCAGTTTCCCTAGTCCTTAACCAAACCTTTCTTTTAAAAGCCCTGTAATATCTCGTGTGTGATTGTGAGGCCGGTTTCAGGATTGAGCTTGGTAGAAAGTGTTAGGTTTGAACCGACAAGAGTAGTGTCTCATGTAGTTCTAGTCCATGTTTTCTGGACTAGATAGGACTAGGTGGGAGTCTATTTTTGGGTGAGGATCGAGTATATGAGTAAAAGAAGGTAAAGGTTGATGTTTTTAGGAGAGGGAAGTTGAGAAAGAAGTTACTCTAGTAAAGGGTTTTGAGGAACTAAAAAAAAAGTCGAATAAATAGGCTCTGTAACAAAAGCAAAAACCATAACAAGAGCCATAGTTGTCAAAGAAAACCAAAACCCACTAGATCCATCAAGTAAAAGAAAACTTCTCCTTAGAACAGAGTCAAGGAAAAAGAAAGAGTGATTTGATCAAAGATAAGAATGAGAAAAAAAATACCTTGAGTGCAAAGGGTAGAACTAGGATCATCTTCTGGGCTTGAGGGTAGTACCATCTGCTGGTGTAAACACGGTTTATGTTATTGGGTAGATGAGATACTGTTCTTGTATGCATAAGTTCGTTCTTTATTCTCTTTATTCTCTTTATACTCTTTATTCTCTTATTCTTGGTAACATACACTTTCATTTTTGTCTCTTATTCTCAGGCTTATGCCTTCCATCTCTTCTTGAGAGAATTCCAAGAAGAAATGGCGACCATGATATGTCTATAATTTGCATGATTTAAGCATTCATTCTTCATCACTTTGTCATTGTTTCAGTCACATTTCATCTCATTAGTGGTCGTTTTAGTGTGTTTTGCATACTTAGGACGTTTTTGCATTAGGATTGCATGTGCATCGCATATTTGGTTGTTTTCAGGTACTTTGGATGCTTTTGGAGTTCAAACAGAGGAGAAACAGAACAGAAATTCAGAACGCTCAATCACTCCCTCAGCCAAAGCACTCGATCGCAACCTCGGAGCCCTGACAGAGCAAAGCACTCGATCGCAACCCCAGAAACTGTCATGAAGGGCAAAACCACTCGATCACACCCCGGAGCAATTTCAGAAGAAACCACTCGATCGCAAGATCGAGCAGAAGCTGTCATGAAGGACATATCACTCGATCACAACCCTGGAGAAGCCAGCAGCTTAGTTTCACTCGATCGCAAGCCCGTAGGGATCACCCACTCGATCACCACCTTGTCATCAGAAGCCCATCTACTCATTCCTCACTCAACCAGACAAGTTGAGCATACGGAAGAGAAGAGAAGCTGAAGAAACCACTCGATCACCACCTCACGTCATCTACTCGATCGCACCACTTGATCGCAGGGTCGCTAGACCATTCCATCTCGTCTTCACTACAGACCACTCGATCGCAAGACGGAGTTCCCGAAGCCCAGTTTGATCAGTTTCACTCGATCACAGGGAGGCCCATTTCAGCCCATCAGATGCTCGATCGCAGGGTCTCGATGTGAAGACCACTATCTCGAACTTTCCTTATTTGACTTTTTTTCGCTTATATAAGCAGCCTCTAAGGGTTTTCCCTAGGGCATCCAGTCTTTATTTTCAGTTTTTACCTAGACTTGTTTTCGTAGCCGCAGTGTGTTCTTCCTGCGACTTTTTATTTGCTTTCAAGTATTCTATAATTCAGTTTTCGTTTCAGTCTTTATCATTTTCTTGTTATCATGTTTTCAATCGTTTCATTGCTATTGTTTTTGAATATGTCTGAGTAGTGAATTGTATTTCTGAGGATGGGATAGAGTAGTCGTAGTTGTCTTAGTCGATTTAGATGGTTGAGTTTAGATTGTTTGAATCCCTTCTGGATTAGTTGCGCTTATTGCTTGTTCCTTTCTGATCAACTGGAAAATGAATCCAGACATTCCCGCACCCAAAAGGTGTTTGATGGAATGTCTGATCCACTAATTCCAGAGATACTCGTCTCTATCCCAAGGTATTGGCCGTTTAGAGCGGGTATTGGCTTTAACAAGTTGATTCGGTATTGCCTGCTTAGTTAGAGATCGCTAATGGTGATTAGGTCTGTGTCTAGCTCTGCTTGAGAATTTCTATCACGGTGGTGAATTGATTTGCTTTTGAACTTGTTGTCAAGGGATAGCTTCTGTGAAGTTTTGTCAACCGTCTAAATAGATTAAGGAGACCACGCTATTCGATTACCCTGTCCTTAGGAATCTCTCATCCATTTGATTGCCTGCTATCTTACCTGCTTTGTTATTCAACTGCCTGCTATTGCTAGTTTGCATTTCGGTTTCATTTCATTTCTGTTATTTCGCATTA
Organism: Arabidopsis lyrata subsp. lyrata; assembly: GCF_000004255.2. Lineage (NCBI taxonomy): Eukaryota > Viridiplantae > Streptophyta > Magnoliopsida > Brassicales > Brassicaceae > Arabidopsis > Arabidopsis lyrata. The sequence continues at coordinate 9,551,004 of NW_003302552.1, forward strand.
GGATTGTTAGACAACAACAACTCTCTGCTTGGCTTGACTTAGCAAATTCTGATCATATCTCATCTGTTTGCATCACACTAGATTGGATTGACACCCTAAAATACTACAACGTCACGATAGTGTTTTAGGTTTAATTGAGTGTTTTAAAATCCTATTATCAGACCACAAAATCAAAGCCCTTGAAGAAGAGACTCACGGAGGAAAGAAGGGGGAAGAGAACCATGGGATGTCTTTGAACGAAATGTTCAAAGCATTTAAAATCATGATGAATCCAAAAGTCCTCTTCAATTCACGTTGAAGAAGTTCTCTCAAGGGATAAAGAAAAGAAGCCATCATCAAGAATGGCGATTCAAACCAAAGGCTGTGCTCTAAAACTCTACTCTATTTAAATTCATTACCGTAGTTCAATTGCTAGTCTTTATGCTCGAATAGGTTTCCCTTAGACTTGTCACATTCTTAAAATTTTCTTTGATATTCCTCATAGCATATACTTATACACTCTTCTTTATCACTTGTTTAAAGGGTAAAGGAGACTATGAGAGCCTCAAAGAAATTCGAGAAGTGCAAGATTGGAGATCATGAGAAGCGAGTTAAAGGCAGTGTAGCGGTTCAAATGCTTGAAGAGAAGAGAGCCGGTTCTTAACAAACCAAGATCATAGCGACATCAAGGACCGTGAAGGCTATACTCTTTTATCCTTAACAAAGTTTTATCCCAAGTGGTTTTCTTTGTTAAGGTTTTTAATGAGGTAGTCGACACGTGTCCACGCTTGATCTCTGGTCCTCATGGTGTCCCGACGATCAAACGTTCGGGAGGGTATTAAAATATAAGAAGGAAAGAAGAGAGAGGCTGAAGAGGCCGAGCCATCTTCAAGAAAGAGAAGAAGAAGTAGAAAGGAGTCAAGGCCGAAGTCATGAAGACAAGGCCGAAGATCTCCAAGCTTGACCTTTGGTCCTTATTGTCCCGACGCTCAAGCTTGCGGGGGAGTATTGAACCAAGTGAAGAGAAAGGTCTCCATAAGATAGCCGTGCAAAGCTCGGGTTACTTCAAGGTATCAAGGCCGGAAGTGCAAAATTGGTGTAAAGTCACCGAGACACCGAAGTGCAAAATTGGTGTAAATTCATAAGACGAGTCAAGGCCGAAGATCTCAAGACAAGGCCAAAGACGAGACACCAATGTGCAAAATTGGTGTCAAAGTTATCAAGACCCAATGTGCAAAATTAGTGTCAAAGTTATCATGACCTAATGTGCATAATTGGTGTCAAAAGTATCAAGACCGAGGATGCAAAATGGAGTCAACTCATGAATACAAGAATGTGCAAAACTCGTGTCACCTAGTGAAGATAATAATGTGCAAGATTGGTGTCACATAAGAGAAGCCCATGAGAGACCTTCTAGAAGACCTAAGAAGCACAAAGTCTCTCATGGAGCCGTTGGAGATAAAGGAAGGAGACTCAAATTCAAACTTGGTCTTGGTCAAAGTTGGAGCCAATTGCACTAGAAGACAAAAATGGACCACAAGCCTTCTAGATGCTAATTTGAATTCAATGGTGGAGATTAATACTTAGAAGTGTATGGCTAGGATTAAAAGGGTCTATGAGACACCTTAACCTAGTTCTTCTCCTATATAAAGCCTTGTAATCTCATTGTAAAGGTTAACACATCAATAAGAAAAGACAAGTCTTGATACAAAACGTTTTAGCTTAATCTACTTTACTTGTGTTTAACTTAATGTTAACAATGTAGAGAGTTAAAGTTAAACCGTTTAGGTCTGCCTTAGGGCAGCCCATTTCTTGTTAATCTTACTCTTAAATACATCTTAAACTCTTCTTTATCTCTTATTTATGTTGTTTACTCTAGCTAAATGATTCATAGATTCGTTTCTCTCTAAGTACACAAACCTTTAGTGTTGTGTTACTTCTTACGGATCTAGCTTCATACTAGAGATAGTTGTCTTGCTAGAATCGATTCTATCCATAGAGTTTCGGTTCTACCTAGCTATATTGGTGTGGATTCCATCACAAGTTGATGGTCTCGTCTTCTTGAGAATGAGTTCCCTTTGTGTGGATAAAAGGAGATCCAATCACCAAGTGATTGTTTACTCTTTCCTATGAGCTTAGTCTCTTCAATTCCAACATTCTGATGATGAGTTCTCTTCTTGCTGCTCATCCTCTGACTCTATCTCACCAGTATCTTTCAGTATCATGATTCTCTTGTTTGAGCACTCACTAGCGTAATGACCATGTCCGTGACACTTAAAGCACTTGATGTCTCTGGTTCTGGTCTCAACAGCTTTGCCCTTTCCTTTCTGATCTTGATCCTCAACCTTTGGCTTGACAAAGGGTTTGTAGTCTTTCTGAAATCCTGATCGCTCATCTCTTTGGTAGCTAGGCTTTCCTGAACCAAAGCTAGGCTTTCCTGAACCAAAGCTAGGCTTAGAGCTTCTTCTCTTAAGTTGTTTCTCGAACATGATGGCTTTGTGTAGCAGCTCTTCTAGCTCCACGTAGTGCTGAACTTCTACTCTGTCAATGATATCTCGGTTCAGACCTCCCATGAATCTAGACATTGTAGCTTCTTCATCTTCTTGAATATCTGCTCTCAACATCAATGTCTCCATCTCTTTGTAGTATTCTTCAACTGATCTACTTCCTTGGACTAGATTCCTCAATCTATTGTGTAGCTCTCTGTGGTAGTGACTGGGAACGAACCTCTTCCTCATTATAGTCTTTATCTGAGTCCATGTCTCAATGGGATAATCTCCAGCACGTCTTCTTGTGGTGACCAATTGATCCCACCAACTCAATGCGTAGTTCTGGAACCCTGTTGGTGCTAATTTCACTTTACGCTCCTCTGTATAACCTTGACAACCGAATACTATCTCAATCTTCTTTTCCCATTCTAAGTACTCTTCAGGGTCACTGGTTCCCTGGAAAGAAGGAATCCGTATCTTCAAGCCAGCTAGGTCATCTCTGGGTGGAGCTCTTTCTTCTCTGTGATGTCTTCTCCTTCTATGGCTGTTACGAGTAGAGGTTTGGCTGTAATAGTTGTGTGCTGCCTCTTGATCAGAAGGATTTCTAGTATCTCTGTTCTGTCTGCCCTGGGTTGATCTCTCATTAGCTTCAAACCTTTCGTCCATCATTTTGGCCATGTTAGCAGTAAGAGTAGATGTGAGAGTTGCTGTAAGAGCTTCCAGCAACAACTTGTTGTTCTGTACCTGACTGCTTTCTTCCTTGTCCTTATCAGACATGTCTGCAATGATCGAAACAAAGAAAACCAGTAAAGTGTTCCTTGTAAATCGAGCAACAAACAATAGAGTCTGAAAATTCAAAACCCTAAATAGCTTCTATTGAACCCTAATCGAGCAAGCATGGAAGACGAATCGTTTTGTTCCTAATTACTAGATCGAGTACGTAATTAAATAGTTCAGAATGTGATCTAAACGATTTAACAAGTTTCATACAGGTCGGATAAGTATTCAAGCCTAGAACGATGAAACAATTTCGCAAGAACAAAACAGAAGATGAAAAGTTTAGATGGATACAACCAGACACGAAGTGGCTCTGATACCACTTAATATGATCTTGGTCAAAGATCTATGTTCCTTGAATACACTTCGTGAGGTTGGATGAAAACAGTTTGCGGATTGACTGTTTTAGAGAGGTGGAGATAGAGTAGGTGATCTGGTGGACGTGTTCGAGTGATCTGGTGAGTGTACTCGAGTGGTCTGGTGAGTGTACTCGAGTAGGTCTGTTCGAGTGGATCTGGTGGAGTGAAACGAGTGAGATCGAGTGGTGAAGAAGATGAGGGGTCGAATAGAACTTCCAAAGGCTGCGGGATTCCTTTGAACTTCCAGGCTTGATTCTGCTTGGATATGATACACCAAGAGCAGTTTCGAGATGAGATCGTGATATTACACACACAAACTCAAGATCAAACGAATTCAGAAAGAGTTTTTGATAAGAAAAAGTTTGATGTCGTTTACAATGGAGGAGAACCGAATATAAAGAAGAAGAAGAGAGTCTAGGAAGTTGAAGAGTTCACCTAGGGAAAGAAAAACGAAATAAACACACAAGACTAAGTTTAAAATAGAAATGGGCTCCTCCATGCAGATGGGCTCTGAGACAGCAATGGGCTTGAGTAAAAGAGTGTGTGGGCTTGCCTCATTAAAAACCTCTCTTGGAAAACCCATTGGGACAAAACCAAGAGGAGGGAAAAAGAGTGCAAGTCACACACCTCCATTGTTGTCGCTTAAACGGCTTGAATCACAACCAGTGTGGTTGGACAAGCTTCTGGTTTAAGGCTGCCCTCAATGTGTTGTAGAAGTGTGTTGATAGCTTGATTCAACTGCTTAGTCCTTGATCTCGTCATTGGTCCAGTAGCAACTTGCAATGCAACGTCCTCTTTAGCTCCAAGAAATTCATCTCCATGCTCCTTATCTCCATGCTCGATCAAGTGTTCCTCTGGTGCAATGTCCTGCTCGATCACGTCCCCTGCTTGGTGGTCGAGTATGTCCTCTGGTACATGCTGATCCTTAGCTCCATGATCCAAGCTTTCCATTATCACATCACCCACAAAGCTTTAAGAACCAATAAGAAGCTTGGTTAGCCTTTTTAGAGTCAAATATAACTAGATCTCGTGTGTATGATTTGGTATAAGAACTAGAACCGCCACCGGATCCCACAAGCTAAAGTAGTGTTTCTTTGTTTAGAAGCTCCAAAACTGAAAACTAATAGGACCTTGGCCACACCCACAAAGCTTTGAGAACCAATAAGAAGCTTGGTTAGCCTTTTTAGAGTCAAATATAACTAGATCTCGTGTGTATGATTTGTTATAAGAACTAGAACCGCCACCGGATCCCACAAGCTAAAGTAGTGTTTCTTTGTTTAGAAGCTCCAAAACTGAAAACTCATACGACTTTGGTCACACCCACAAAGCTATGAAAACCAATAAGAAGCTTGGTTAGCGTTTTTAGAGTTAAATATGACTAGATCTCGTGTGTATGATTTGGTATAAGAACTAGAACCGCAACCAGATCCCACAAGCTAAAGTAGTGTTTCTTTGTTTAGAAGATACAAAACTAAAAACTCATAGGACTTTGGCCACACCCACAAAGCTTTGAGAAGCAATAAGAAGCTTGGTTAGCCTTTTTAGAGTTAAATATGACTAGATCTCGTGTGTATGATTTGGTATAAGAACTAGAACCGCCACCAGATCCCACAAGCTAAAGTAGTGTTTCTTTGTTTAGAAGCTCCAAAACTGAAAACTCATAGGACTTTGGCCACACCCACAAAGCTTTAAGAAGCAATAAGAAGCTTGGTTAGCATTTTTAGAGTCAAATAAGACTAGATCTCGTGTGTATGATTTGGTATAAGAACTAGAACCGCCACCGGATCTGACAAGCTAAAGTAGTGTTTCTTTGTTTAGAAGCTCCAAAACTGAAAACTCATAGGACTTTGGCCACACCCACAAAGCTTTAAGAACCAATAAGAAGCTTGGTTAGCCTTTTTAGTGTCAAATATAACTAGATCTCGTGTGTATGATTTGGTATAAGAACTAGAACCGCCACCAGATCCCACAAGCTAAAGTAGTGTTTCTTTGTTTAGAAGCTCCAAAACTGAAAACTCATAGGACTTTCGCCACACCCACAAAGCTTTAAGAACCAATAAGAAGCTTGGTTAGCCTTTTTAGAGTCAAATATAACTAGATCTCGTGTGTATGATTTGGTATAAGAACTAGAACCGCCACCGGATCCCACAAGCTAAAGTAGTGTTTCTTTGTTTAGAAGCTCCAAAACTGAAAACTCATAGGACTTTGGCCACACCCACAAAGCTTTAAGAAGCAATAAGAATCTTGGTTAGCGTTTTTAGAGTCAAATATGACAAGATCTCGTGTGTATGCTTTGGTATAAGAACTAGAACCGCCACCGGATCCCACAAGCTAAAGTAGTGTTTCTTTGTTTAGAAGCTCCAAAACTGAAAACTCATAGGACTTTGGCCACACCCACAAAGCTTTAAGAAGCAATAAGAAGCTTGGTTAGCGTTTTTAGAGTCAAATAAGACTAGATCTCGTGTGTATGATTTGGTATAAGAACTAGAACCGCCACCGGATCCCACAAGCTAAAGTAGTGTTTCTTTGTTTAGAAGCTCCAAAACTGAAAACTCATAGGACTTTAGCTACACCCACAAAGCTTTGAGAAGCAATAAAAAGCTTGGTTAGCCTTTTTAGAGTCAAATATGACTAGATCTCGTGTGTATGATTTGGTATAAGAACTAGAACCGCCACCGGATCCCACAAGCTAAAGTAGTGTTTCTTTGTTTAGAAGCTCCAAAACTGAAAACTCAAAGGACTTCTTTGGCCACACCCACAAAGCTTTAAGAAGCAATAAGAAGCTTATTTAGCCTTTTTAGAGTCAAATATGACTAGATCTCGTGTGTATGATTTGGTAAAAGAACTAGTACCGCCACCGGATCCCACAAGCTAAAGTAGTGTTTCTTTGTTTAGAAGCTCCAATACTGAAAACTCATAGGACTTTGGCCACACCCACAAAGCTTTAAGAACCAATAAGAAGCTTGGTTAGCCTTTTTAGAGTCAAATATAACTAAATCTCGTGTGTATGATTTGGTATAAGAACTAGAACCGCCACCGGATCCCACAAGCTAAAGTAGTGTTTCTTTGTTTAGAAGCTCCAAAACTGAAAACTCATAGGACTTTGGCCAGACCCACAAAGCTTTAAGAACCAATAAGAAGCTTGGTAGCCTTTTTAGAGTCAAATATAACTAGATCTCGTGTGTATGATTTGGTATAAGAACTAGAACCGCCACCGGATCCCACAAGCTAAAGTAGTGTTTCTTTGTTTAGAAGCTCCAAAACTGAAAACTCATAGGACTTTGGCCACACCCACAAAGCTTTAAGAAGCAATAAGAAGCTTGGTTAGCGTTTTTAGAGTCAAATAAGACTAGATCTCGTGTGTATGATTTGGTATAAGAACTAGAACCGCCACCGGATCCCACAAGCTAAAGTAGTGTTTCTTTGTTTAGAAGCTCCAAAACTGAAAACTAATAGGACTTTGGCCACACCCACAAAGCTTTGAGAAGCAATAAAAAGCTTGGTTAGCCTTTTTAGAGTCAAATATGACTAGATCTCGTGTGTATGATTTGGTATAAGAACTAGAACCGCCACCGGATCCCACAAGCTAAAGTAGTGTTTCTTTGTTTAGAAGCTCGAAAACTGAAAACTCATAGGACTTTCGCCACACCCACAAAGTTTTGAGAAGCAATAAGAAGCTTATTTAGCCTTTTTAGAGTCAAATATGACTAGATCTCGTGTGTATGATTTGGTATAAGAACTAGAACCGCCACCGGATCCCACAAGCTAAAGTAGTGTTTCTTTGTTTAGAAGCTCCAAAACTGAAAACTCATAGGACTTTGGCCACACCCACAAAGCTTTAAGAAGCAATAAGAATCTTGGTTAGCGTTTTTAGAGTCAAATATGACTAGATCTCGTGTGTATGATTTGGTATTAGAACTAGAACCGCCACCGGATCCCACAAGCTAAAGTAGTGTTTCTTTGTTTAGAAGCTCCAAAACTGAAAACTCATAGGACTTTGGCCACACCCACAAAGCTTTGAGAAGCAATAAAAAGCTTGGTTAGCCTTTTTAGAGTCAAATATGACTAGATCTCGTGTGTATGATTTGGTATAAGAACTAGAACCGCCACCGGATCCCACAAGCTAAAGTAGTGTTTCTTTGTTTAGAAGCTCCAAAACTGAAAACTCAAAGGACTTTGGCCACACCCACAAAGCATTAAGAAGCAATAAGAAGCTTATTTAGCCTTTTTATAGTCAAATATGACTAGATCTCGTGTGTATAATTTGGTATAAGAACTAGAACCGCCACCGGATCCCACAAGCTAAAGTAGTGTTTCTTTGTTTAGAAGCTCCAAAACTGAAAACTCAAAGGACTTTGGCCACACCCACAAAGCTTTAAGAACCAATAAGAAGCTTGGTTAGCCTTTTTAGAGTCAAATATAACTAGATCTCGTGTGTATGATTTGGTATAAGAACTAGAACCGCCACCGGATCCCACAAACTAAAGTAGTGTTTCTTTGTTTAGAAGCTCCAAAACTGAAAACTCATAGGACTTTGGCCACACCCACAAAGCTTTAAGAACCAATAAGAAGCTATGGTAGCCTTTTTAGAGTCAAATATAACTAGATCTCGTGTGTA